>NC_090391.1:11472072-11846126 GCF_036365525.1 Heterodontus francisci
TAATAACAGACCCAATCAGTGATTCTGCCTGAGGAGATACTATAACAGACCCACTCACTGATTCTGCCTGTGGAGATACTATAACAGACCCACTCAGTGACTCTCCCTGTGGAGATACTATAATAACAGACCTTCTCAGTCACTCTCCCTGTGGAGATACTATAATAACAGACACACTCAGTGAATCTGCCTGTGGAGATACTATAATAACAGACCCACTCAGTGATTCTACCTGTGGAGATACTATAATAGCAGACCCTCTCAGTCACTCTCCCTGTGGCGATACTATAATAACGGCACACTTTGTCAATATCCTTGTGGATAATCTGTAATAAAAGACCAAATCAGTGATTCTCCTTGTGGAGATTCTATTATAACAGTACCATGCAGTGACATTCCCGATGGAGATACTATAATAAATGACACACTGACTTATTCTTCCTGTGGTGAAATATAATAACAGACCCACTCAGTGAATTGCCTGTAGAGATGCTGTAAAGACCGACCCACTCAGTGATTCCCCATGCGGAGATACTAGTCTAACAGACCCACTCAGTGACTCTCGCTGCGGTGATAATGTAAAAACAGATCCACTCAGTGATTCTCCTTGTGGAGATATGATAATAACAGACTCAATCAGTGATTCTTCCTGCCGAGAAATAGAATAACAGACCCACTCAGTCACTCGCCTGTGGAGATACTATCATAACGGACCCATTGAGTCACTCTCGATGTGGAGACACTATGATAATGGACCCATTCAGTCACTCTCCCTGTAGAGTTACTATAATAACAAATATACTCAGTTATACCCCCTGTGGTTATACTATAATAGACCCACTCACTGAGTCTTCCTGTGGAGATACTATAATAACAGACCCTCTCAGTCATTCTCGCTGTGGAGGAATATTGTAACAGACCCACTCGGTGACTCGTCCGTGGAGATACACTAATAAGAGATGCACTCATTGATTTTACCTGTGTATATACTATAATTACAGAACCACTCAGTGATTATCCCTGTGGAGCTACAACAATAACAGACCCATTCTGTCTCTCTCTCTTTGGAGATACAATAATAACAGAAGCAAACAGTCACTCTCACTGTAGTGTAACTATAATAACATACCCACTCAGTGACTCTCCCTGTAGACTTGTAATCATTATTGACCATCTCAGTCACTCTCCGGGCGGAGATATACAATAATAGACACATTCAGTGTGTCGCGTATGGCGATACTATAACAACAGAACACGATTTGCTCTCCCTGTGCAGATTTTATCATAACAGACCCACGCAATGATTCTCCCTGTGGACAAACTATAATAACAGTCCACATAATCACTCTCCCTGTGTAGATACTATAATAACAGTCCCACTCAATGATTCTGCTTGTGGCGAATTTATAATAACAGCGCCATCTGGTACACTTCCTGTGGAGATACTCTAATAACTGACCCACTCAATGCTTTTCCTTACGTAGATACTATAATAATAGACCCACTCAGTCACTATCCCCTTGCAGATACTCTAATAACAAACCCACACTGTGAGTGTCCCTGTGGAGATATTATAACAACAGTGATATAACAACTCAGTGATTCTCATTGTGGATATTCAATATAACCGAGCCACACGGTGATTCTCCCTTTGCTGATAACACAATAACGTACCCACTCAATGACTCTCTATGTAGAGATGTTATAATAACATGTAACAGTGATTCTCCTTGCTGAGATACTATAATAACAAACACATACAGTGTCTCTCCCTGTGGGGATACTATAATAACATACATACTCAGTGACTCGCCCTGTGGAGAAACTATAAAGCAGATCCCCTCCATCACTCTCCCTGTGGAGAACATATAATAATGCACCCACTCAGTGATTCTCCTTGAGGAGACACTATAATCACCCACCCACACAGTGACTCCCCCTGTGGAGATACTATAATAACAGACCCACTCAATGAGTCTTCCTGTGGAGACAATATAATTACAGACCCACTCAGTGATTCTCGCTGTGGAGAAAGTGTAATAACTGACCCACTCAGTCACTTTCTCTGTGGTGATAATGTAATAACAGACCCACTCAGTGACTCTCCCGGAGGTGATAATGTAGTATCGGATTTACTCAGTGATTGTCCCTTTGCAGATAAGATAATAAGAGACCGATTCAGTGATTCTCCCTGTGGAGATACGATAGAAAAATAGACCCACTCAGTGATTCTCACAGTAGAGGCACGATAATACAAACACATTCAGTCTGTCTCGCTGTGCAGATACTATGGAAACAGACCCACACAGTGACTCTCCTTGTGGAGATACAAAAATAACAGACCCACTCAGTCATTCTTCCTGTGGAGAAATATAATAACAGACCCACTCAGTGATTCGCCTGTGGAGATACTATAATAACAGACCCATTCAGTCTCTCTCCCTGTGGAGATACTATAATAACAGGCCCACTTTCTCAAACCACTGTGGAGAAACGATATTAACAGACCCACATAGTAACTTTGATGATAACTCAATAACGAACACAGAGTGAATCTCCATGTAGTGATGCTATAATAACTCAGTGATACTCCTTGCGGAGATAATATAATAAGAGACCCATACAGTGACGCTCCCTGTGGAGATACTTTAATAACAGACCCTTCCGTCACTCTCCCTGTGGAGAAAATATAATAATGGACCCACACAGTGACTCTCCCTGTGGAGAAACTATGATAACAGACCCATTCAATGAATCAACCTGTGGATGTACTATAATGACAGATCCACTCTGTGATACTCTCTGTGGTGATACTATAAAACAGACCCACGCAGTGACTCTCCCTTTACAGTTGCTATAATAACAAACCTTCTCAGTCACTCTCCTTGTGGAGATACTATAATAATATATCCACTCAGTGATTCTCCCTGTGGATAAATTATAACAGCAGATTCACTCAGTGATTCTCCGTGTGTATATATTGTAACAACAGACCCATTCAGTGTCTCTCCGATTGGAGATGCTACAATATCAGGCCCACTGAGTTACTCTCCGTGTCGAGATACTGGAATAACAGACCCACTCTGCCAATCTCCCTGAGGATAAAATATAATAACAGCTCCACTCAGCGACTCTCCTTGCATAGGTACTATAATAGCAGAACCACTCAATGACTCTTCCTGTGGAGATACTGTAATAAAAGACTCACTCTCTGATTCTCCCTGTGGAGGTAATATAACAACAGGTTCACTCAGTGATACTCCCTGTGGAGATACGATGGTAACAGACCCATTCTGTCTGTCTCTTTGTGGATACGATAATAACAGACCCAGTCAGTCACTCTCCCTGTGAAGAAACTACAACAACATGCTCACAGAGTGACTCTCCCTCTGGAAATACTATAATAACACTACACACAATCACACTCCCTGTGGAGATACTCTAATAACAGGCCCACTCAGTGATACTCCCTGTGGAGATATGATATTAACAGACCAACTCAGTCACTCTCCCTGTGGAGATACTATAATAGCAGACCTACGCAATGACTATCCCTGTGGAAATACTATCACAACAGACCCACACAGTCACCCTCCTGTGGGGAAACTATTATAACATACCCACTCAGTGATTCACCCTGTGGAGAAAATATATGAACAGGCCACACAATCACTCTCCCTGTGGAGATACTATAACAACAGGCCCCCTCAATGATTCATCCTTCGGAGTTACTGTAGCAGCAGACCATCTCAAGCACTCTACTTGTGGAGAGATGGAAAGCAGACCAACTCGGTGACTCGCCTGCGGAAATACTAGAATAAGAGATCCACTCAGTGATTCTCCCTGTGGATAAATTATAACAAACCACCCACTTTATGATGCTCCTTATGGGGAGACTACAATAACAGATCGACTCAGTGACTCCACCTGTAGAGATACCATAATATCAGACGCTCTCAGTCACTCTGCCTGTGGAGAAATATCAGAAGAGACCCACTCGGTGACACGCCTGTGTAGATACAATAATAAGAGACCTACTCAGTGAATCTCGCTGTGGAGAAATTGGAATAAAATATCCAGTCAGTGACACTCCGTTGGAGATACTATAATAACAGAGCCACTTAGTAACTCTCCCTGCAGAGGTACTATAATAACAGACACACTCAGTCAGTCTCCCTGTGGAGATACTATAAAACAGTCCCACTCAATGATTCTACCTGATGGGATACTCTAACACTAATAACAGACACACACAGTCACTCTCCCTGTAGAAATAGTGCAATAACAAATCCACTCAGTGATGTTCCCTGTGGAGATACTAATAATAACAAACCCACTCAATGATTCTCTCTCTGTTGATACGACAATAACAGACCCACTCATTCACTCTCCCTGTGGAGATGCTACAATAACAGACCCACTCAGGCACTCTCCCTGTGGAGATACTACAATAACAGACGCACTCAATCACTCTCCCTGTAGACTTGCATTAGTAATCGACCTTCTGAGTCACTCTCCTTGCGGAGATACTATAATAACAGACGCACACAGTGACACCTCCGTGGAGATACTGCAATAAAATGCGCTCTTAGTCACCCTCCCTGTGCAGATCTTATGATAACAGACCCACACAGTGATACACCCTGTGGGGATACTATAATAACAGACCAACTCAGTCTGTCTCCCTGTGGGGACACTGTCATAACAGTCCCACTCAGCGATTCTGCGTGTGGATATACTCGAACAACCTATATCCCTGTGGAAATAGTGTAATAACAGATCCACTTCGTGAATTTCGCTGTGGAGATACGATAATAACAGACACATTCTCTCTGTCTCTCTGTGGAGATACTATAATAACAGACCCATTCACTCAATCTCCCTTTACTGTTACTATAAAAACATGCCCACTCTGTGGTTCTCCTTGGAGGGATACTATAATAACATTGCTGCACAGTGACTCTCCTTGTGGAGATACTATAATAACCGACCCACTCAGTCACTCTCCCCGTGGAGAAGCTGTAATAAATAAGCTACTCTGTGACAGTCCATGTCGAGTTAGGATAATAACAGACCATCTCAGTCCCTCTCCGTTTGGAGAGATATAATAACAGATCCACTCAGTGACTCGACTGTGGCGATACTATAACAACAGACCACACATTTTATCTCCCAGTGCAGATACTATAATAAAGACCCACACAATGAATCTCCCTGTGGAGATACTATAATTACACTCCACACAATCACTCTACCTGTGGAAATACGCTGAAACTCTTGGGGTAGGCTGTGGCGTGCCGGTGTTATCACTCAGCTATTAACCCAAAAACCATGAGTATTTCGAGAGATTCAAATCCCACCACAATAGAGAGTGAAATTTGAGTTTAGTTCATAAATCTGGAATTAAATGCTATTTTAATGATGACCATGAAACCAGCGCTGATTTTTGGAAAAATCCATCAGGTTCACTGATGTCGTTAACTCTTACATGCCCTCTGAAATGACCCAGCAAGCCACTCAGTTGAACCTAAACGCGACGAAGTTAATAAAAAGGAATGAAACCAGTCGGACCACCCGGCATCGACCGAGGCAGCAGAAATGACAACGGCAAACCCAGACCTGTCGACCCTGCAAAGCCCTCCTTACTAACATCTGGGGGCTTGTGCCAAACTTGGGAGAGCTGTCCCACAGACGAGTCAAGCAACAGGTTGACATAGTCATACTCACGGAACCATACTTTACAGACACAGTGGCGCCACAGTGATTAGCACTGCAGCCTCACAGCTCCGGGTTCAATTCTGGGTACTGCTTCTGTGGAGATTTGCAAGTTCTCCCTGTGACCGCGTGGGGTTTATGTACCTGGACACCAAGATCTCTCTGCTCATCTACACCAACAAGAATCTTCCCATTAGCCCAGTACTCTGCATTCCTGTTACTCCTTCTAAAGTGAATCACCTCACACTTTTCCGCATTAAACTCCATTTTTCATCTCTCAGTCCATCTCTGCAGCCTATCTATGTCCCTCTGTACCCGACAACATCCTACGGCACTATCCACAACTCCACCGACCTTCGTGTCATCCGCAAATTTACTAACCCACCCTTCTACACCCTCTTCCAGGTCATTTATAAAAATGACAAACAGCAGTGGCCCCAAAACAGATCCTTGCGGTACACCACTAGTAACTAAACTCCAGGATGAACATTTGCCATCAACCACCACCCTCTGTCTTCTTTCAGCTAGCCAAATGTTGATCCAAAGCTCTACATCACCTTCAACCCCATACTTCCGTATTTTCTACAATAGCCTACCGTGGGGAACATTATCAAACGCCTTACTGAAATCCAAATACACCACATCCACTGCTTCACCCTCATCCACCTGTTTGGTCACCTTCTCGAAAAACTCAATCAGGTTTGTGAGGCACGACCTACCCTTCACAAAACCGTGCTGACTGTCGCAAATGAACTTATTCTTTTCAAGATGATTATAAATCCTGTCTCTTATAAACTTTTCCAACATTTTACCCACAACCGAAGTAAGGCTCACAGGTCTATAATTACCAGGGCTGTCTCTACTCCCCTTCTTGAACAAGGGGACAACATTTGCTATCCTCCAGTCTTCCGGCACTATTCCTGTCGACAATGACGACATAAAGATCAAGGACAAAGGCTCTGCAATCTCCTCCCTGGCTTCCCAGAGAATCCTAGGATAAATCCCATCTGGCCCTGGGGACTTATCTGTTTTCACACTTCCCAAAATTGCTAACACCTCCTCCTTGTGAACCTCAATCCCATCTAGCCTAGTAGTCTGAATCTCAGTATTCTCCTCGACAACATTTTCTTTCTCTACTGTAAATACTGACGAAAAATATTCATTTAACGCTTCCCCCATCTCCTCTGATTCCACACACAACTTCCCACAAATATCCTTGATTGGCCCTAATCTAACTCTAGTCATTCTTTTATTCCTGATATACCTATTGAAAGCCTTAGGGTTTTCCTTGATCCTATCCACCAATGACTTCTCGTGCCCTCTCCTTGCTCTTCTTAGCTCTCCCTTTAGATCCTTCCTGGCCAGCTTGTAACTCTCAAGCGCCCTAATTGAGCGTTCACGTCTCATCCTAACATAAGCTTTCTTCTTCCTCTTGACAAGCGCTTCAAATTCTTTAGTACACCACAGCTCCCTCGCTCGACAACTTCCTCCCTGCCTGACAGGTACATACTTATCAAGGACACGCAGTAGCTGCTCCTTGAATAAGCTTCACATTTCGATTGTGCCCATCCCCTGCAGTTTCCTTCCCCATCCTCCGCATCCTAAATCTTGCCTAATCGCATCATAATTTCCTCTCCCCAGCTATAATTCTTGCCCTGCGGTATATACCTGTCACTGCCCATCACTAAGGTAAACCAAACCGAATTGAGATCACGATCACCAAAGTGCTCACCGACATCTAAATCGAACACCTGGCCGGGTTCATTACCCAGTACCAAATCCAATGTGGCATCGCCCCTGGTTGGCCTGTCAACATACTGTGTCAAAAAACACTCCTGCACACACTGGTCAAAAACTGACCCATCTAACGTACTCGAACTATAGTATTTATAGTCAATATTTGGAAAGTTAAAGTCCCCCATAACAACTACCCTGTTACTCTCGCCTCTGTCGAGAATCATCTTCGCTATCCTTTCCTCTACATCTCTGGAACTATTCGGAGGTCTATAGAAGACTCCCAACAGGGTGACCTCTCCTCTCCTGTTTCTAACCTCGGCCCATACTACCTCAGTATACGATTCCTCAAACGTCCTTTCTGTCGCTGTAATACTCTCCTTGATTAACAATGCCACACGCACCCGCCCCCCCCCCCTATACCATCTTCTCTGTTCTTACTGAAACATCAGAATCCCGGAACCTGCAACATCCATTCCTGCCCCTGCTCTACCCATGTCTCCGAAATGGCCACTACATCGAGATCCCAGGTACCAACCCATGCTGCAAGCTCTCCCACCTTATTCTGGATTCTCCTGGCGTTGAAGTTGACACACTTTAAACCAAGTTCTTGCTTGCCAGTGCCCTCTTGCGTCCTTGTAACCTTACCCATGACCTCACTACTCTCAACATCCTGTACACTGGAACTACAATTTAGGTTCCCATTCCCCTGCTGAATTCGTTTAAGCCCCCACGAAGAGCACTAGCAAATCTCACCCCCAGGATATTGCTACCCCTCTGACCATCTTGTTTGTAGAGGTCCCACCTACCCCAGAAAGAGCCCCAATTATCCAGGAAGCCAAAACCCTCCCTCCTACACGATCCCTGCAGCCACGTGTTCAACTCCTCTCTCTCCCTATTCCTCGCTTCGCTATTCCGTGGCACGGGCAACAACCCAGAGATAACAACTCTGTTTGTTCTCGCTCTAAGCTTCCACCCTAGCTCCATGACTTTCTGCCTTAAATCCCCATTTCTCTTCCTACCTATGTCGTTGGTACCGATGTGGAGCACTAGTTGGGGGTGCTCCCCCTCCCCTTTAAGGATCCCAAAAACACGATCTGAGACATCACGAACCCTGGCACCTGGGAGGCAACACACCAACCGTGAGTCTCTCTCGTTCCCACAGAACCTCCTAAGAGAAATAAGAGAATGTCACAGACACTGCAACCACTATCCCTGGGTCTGTCCTGGACCACCGGCAGGACAGACCCAGCAGATGTGATGGCATAGTGGTATACAGTGGGGAGGGAGTTGCCCTGGGAGTCCTCAACATCGACTGCAGACGCCATGAAGTCTCATGGCATCAGGTCAAACTTGGGCACGGTAACCTCCTATTGATTACCACCTGCTGCCTTACCTCAGTTGATGGCTCAGTACTCCACCATGTTCAACAGCATTTGGAGGAAGCACTAAGGGTGGCAAGGGAACAAAACGTACTCTGGGTGGGGGACTTCAATGTCCATCACCAAGAGTGGCTCGGTCGCACCACTACTGACCGAGATGGCCGAGTCCCAAAGGACATAGCTGCTGGACTGGGTCTGCAGCAGGTGGTGGGGGAACCAAACACGAGGGAAAAACATAATTGACCTCGTCCTCACCAATCTGCTTGCTGCAGATCCTTCTGTCCGTGACTGTATTGGTAGGAGTGACCACCACACAGTCATTGTGGAGACGAAGAACTGCCTTCACATTGAGGATACCGTCCATCGTGTTGTGTGGCACGATCACCATGCGAAATAGGATAGATATCGAACAGATATCGTAATGCAAAACTGGGCATCCATGAAGCGCTGTGGGCCATCAGCAGCAGCAGAATTGTACTTAACCACAATCTGTAACCTCATCGCCCGGCATTCCCCCCACTCTACCACTACCATCAAGCCAGGAGACCAACCATGGTTCAATGAAGAGAGCAGGAGGGCATGCCTGGAGCAGCACCAGGCATACCTCAAAATGAGGTGTCAACCTGCTGAAGTTACAACACAGGACTATCTGTGTGCCAATCTGCATAAGCAGCATGCGATAGACAGAGCTAAACGATGCCATAACCACCGGATCAGATCTAAGCTCTGCAGTCCTGCCACACCCAGCCGTGAATGGTGGTGGACAATTAAACAGCTAACTGGAGGAGGTGGCTCCACAAATATCCCCATCCTCAATGGTGCGGGAGCCCAGCACATCAGTGCAAAAGATCAGCTGAAGCATTTGCAACAGTCTTCAGCCAGACGTGCCGGTTTGATGATCCATCTCGGCCTCCTCCTGAAGTCACCAGCATCACAAATGCCAAACTTCAGCCATTCGATTACCCCACGTGATAGCAAGAAACGACTGAAGGCACTGGATACTGCAAAAGCTATTGGCCCTGACAATATTTCGGCAATAGTACTGAAGACCTGTGCTCCAGAACTTGCCGCGCCCCGAGCCAAGCTGTTCCAGTACAGCTACAACACTGGCATCTACCCGGCAATGTGGAAACTTTCCCAGGTATGTCCTGTACACAAAAAGCAGGAGAAATCCTACCACGCCAATGACCGCCCCATTAGCGTACTCTCGATCTTCAGTGAAGTGATGGAAGGTGTCATCAACAGTGCCAACAAGCCGCCCTTGCTGAGAAATAACCTTTTCAGTTACGCTCAGTTTGGGTTCCGCCAGGGCCACTCAGCTCCTGACCTCATTACAGCCTTGGTTCGAACAGGGACAAAAGGGCTGAACTCAAGAGGTGAGGTGAGAGTGACTGCCCTTGACATCAAGGCAGCATTTGACCGAGTTTGGCATCAAGGAGCCCTAGCTAAACTGAGGTCAATGGGAATCAGGGGGAAAACCCTCCGCTGGCTGGAGTCATAACTCGCGCAAAGGAAGATGGTTGTGGTTATTGCAGGTCAATCATCTGAGCTCCAGAACTGCAGGAGTTCCACAGGGGAATGTCCTGGGCCCAGCCATCTTCAGCTGCTTCACCAATGACCTTCCTTCAATCATAAAGTCAGAAGTGGGGAGTTTCGCGGATGACTGCACAATGTTCAGCACCATTCGTGACTCCTCAGATACTGCAGCAGCCCGTGTAGAAATGCAGCAAGTCCTGTGCAATATCCAGACTTGGGCTGATAATTGGCAAATAACAATTGGTGGCACAAATGGGCGGCACAGTGGCGCAGTGGTTAGCACCGCAGCCTCACAGCTCCAGTGACCCGGGTTCAATTCTGGTTACTGCCTGTGTGGAGTTTGTACGTTCTCCCTGTGGCTGCGTGGGTTTCATCCGGGTGCTCCGGTTTCCTCCCACATGCCAAAGACTTGCAGGTTGATAGGTTAATTGGCCATTATAAATTGCCCCTAGTATAGGTAGGTGGTAGGAAATCTAGGGACAGGTGGGGATGTGGTAGGAATATGGGATCAGTGTAGGATTAGTATAAATGGGTGGTTGATGGTCGGCACAGACTCGGTGGGCCGAAGGGCCTGTTTCAGTGCTGTATCTCTAAACTAAACATTCGCGCCACACAATTGCCAGGCAATGGCCATCTCCAACAAGAGAGTATCTAACCATCTCCCATTGACGTTCAACAGCATTACCATCGCTGAATCCCCCACTATCAACATCCTCGGGGTTACCATTCACCAGAAACTGAACTGGAGTAGCCATATAAATTCCGTGGCTACAAGAGCAGGTCAGAGGCGAGGAATGCTGCGGCGAGCAACTCATCGCCTGACTCCCCAAAGCCTGTCCTCCATCAACACGGCACAAGTCAGGAGTGTGATGGAATACTCTGCACTTGCCTGGATGGCTGCAGCTCCAACAACACTCAAGAAGCTCAACACCATCCAGGACAAAGCAGCCTGCTTGATTGGCACACCATCTACAAACATTCACTCCCTCCATCACGGACGAACAGTGACAGCAGTGTATAGCATCTGCAAGATGCACTGCAGCAATGGGAGCGGTGGGAACGCATTTCGGTGATAGTGATCACAACTCCCTGACCTTTACTATTGTCATGGAGAGGGACAGGAGCAGACGGGATGGGAAAATATTTAATTGGGGGAGAGGGAATTACAATGCTATTAGGCAGGAACTGGGGAGCATAAATTGGGAACAGATGTTCTCAGGGAAATGCACGACAAAAATGTGGAGGTTGTTTAGGGAGCACTTGCTGCGACTGCTGGATAGGTTTGTCCCGATGAGGCAAGGAAGGGATGGTCGGGTGAAGAAACCTTGGATGACAAGAGATGTGGATCAGCTAGTCAAGAGGGAGAAGGAAGCTTACTTCAGGGTGAGAAAGCAAGGATCAGACAGAGCTCTAGAAGGTTACAAGGTAGCCAGGAAGGAACTGAAGAATGGACTTAGGAGAGCAAGAAGTGGACATGAAAAAGTCTTGGCAGGTAGGATTAAGGAAAATCCCAAGGCGTTCTACACTTATGTGAGGAACAAGAGGATGGCCAGAGTGAGGGTAGGGCCGATCAGGGATAGTGGAGAGAACTTGTGCCTGGAATCGGAGGAGGTAGGAGAGGTCCTAAATGAATACGTTGCTTCAGTATTCACTCGCGAGAGGAGCCTAGTCGTTTGAGAGGACAGCTTGAAACAGGCTGATATGCTCGAACAGGTTGATGTTAAGAGGGAGGATGTGCTGAAAATTTTGAAAGACATAAGGACAGATAAGTCCCTGGGGCCAGACGGGATATACCCAAGGATATTACGGGAAGCGAGGGAAGAGATTGCCGCCCCTTTGGCGATGATCGTTGCGTCCTCACTGTCGTCTGGAGTAGTACCAGATGATTGGAGGGTGGCAAATGTTGTTCCCTTGTTCAAGAAAGGGAAAAGGGATAACCCTGGGAATTATAGACCAGACAGTCTTACATCGGTAGTGGGCAAATTATTGGAGAGGATTCTGAGAGACAGGATTTATGATTATTTGGAAAAGCATAGTTTGATTAGAGGCAGTCAGTATGGCTTTGTGAGGGGCAGGTCATGCCTCACAAGCCTTATTGAATTCTTTGAAGATGTGACAAAACACGTTGATGAAGGAAGAGCAGTGGATGTGGTGTATATAGATTTTAGCAAGGCGTTTGATAAGGTTCCCCATGGTAGCCTCATTCAGAAGGTAAGGAGGCATGGGATACAGGGAAAGTTGGCTGTCTGGGTACAGAATTGGCTGGCCCATCGAAGACAGAGGGTGGTAGTAGATGGAAAGTTTTCAGCCTGGAGCTCGGTGACCAGTGGTGTTCCGCCGGGATCTGTTCTGGGACCTCTGCTCTTTGTGACTTTTATAAATGACTTGGATGAGGAAGTGGAAGGCTGGGTTAGCAAGTTTGCCGATGACACGAAGGTTGCTAGAGTTGTGGATAGTGTGGAAGGCTGTTGTAGGTTGCAATGGGACATTGACAGAATGCAGAGCTGGGCTGAGAAGTGGCAGATGGAGTTCAACCTGGAAAAGTGTGAAGTGATTCATTTTGGAAGGTTGAATTTGAATGCAGAATACAGGCTTAAAGACAGGATTCTTGGTAGTGTGGAGGAACAGAGGGATCTTGGGGTCCATGTCCATAGATCGCTCAAAGTTGGCACCCAAGTTGATACGGTTGTTAAGAAGACGTACGGTGTGTTGGCTTTCATTAACAGGGGGATTGAGTTTAAGAGCCACGATGTTATGCTGCAGCTCTACAAAGCCCTGGTTTGACCACACTTGGAATATTGTGTTCAGTTCTGGTCGCCTCATTGTCGGAAGGATGTGGAAGCTTTAGAGAGGGTGCAGAGGAGATTTACCAGGATGCTGCCTGGACTGGAGGGCATGTCTTACGAAGAAAGGTTGAGGGAGCTAGCGCTTTTCTCATTTGAGCGAAGAAGGATGAGAGGTGACTTGATAAAGGGGTATAAGATGATGAGAGGCATAGGTGGCATGGATAGCCAGAGACTTTTTCCCAGGGTGGAAAGGGCTATCACTAGGGGGCATAATTTTAAGGTGATTGGAGGAAGGTTTTGGGGAGATGTCAGAGGTAGGTTCTTTACACAGAGAGTGGTCGGTGCGTGGAATGCACTGCCAGCGGTGGTAGTAGAAGCAGACACATTAGGGACATTTAAGCGACTCTTGGATAGGTACACGGATGATAGAAGAATGAAGAGTATGTAGGTAGTATGATCCTAGAGTAGGTTAAAGGTTCGGCACAAGATCGTGGGCCGAAGGGCCTGTAATGTGCTGTACTGTTATATGTTCTATGTTCTAATGCACAAAGGCTCCTTCGATAGTACCTTCCAAACCCGTGATCTCCACCAACTAGAAAGACAAGGACTGCAAATGCATGGGGACACCACCAGCTGCAAGTTCCCTTCCAAATCACACACCATCCTGACTTGGAACTATATTTCCTTTCCTTCACTGTCGCTGGGTCAAAATCCTGGAACTCCCTTCCTAACAGCACTGTGGGTATACCTACCCCTAATGAACTGCCACGGTTCAAGAAGGCAGCTCACCACCACCTTCTCAAGGGTGAATCCGGAATGGACAATAAATGCTGGCCTGGCCAACGACGTCCACATCCCATGAATGAATAAAAAAAACAGACCCACTCAGTCACTCTCCCTGTGGAGATACTATAATAAAGGACGCACTGAGTCACTCTCCCTGTGGAGATACTGTAATAACTGACCCACTCAGTCACTCTCCCTGCGGAGATACTATAATAAAGGACCCACTGTGTCACTCTCTCAGTGGAGATACTGTAATAACTGACCCACTCACTCACTCTCCCTGTGGATATATTATCATAACAGACCCATTCAGTCTTTTCCCTGTGGAGATACTCTAAGAACAGACACACTCAGTCAATCTCCCTGTGGCGATGCTATAGTAACAGCTCCACTCAGTGACTCTCCCAGAGGAGATACTATAACTATACATCCCCTCACTGACTCGCCCCATCGAAGTATTGTAATGACAGTCCCACTCCGTCTGTCTCCCTGTAAAGATTTTATAATAACAGACCCACACAGTCACTGTCCCAGTGGAGATACTGTGAAACATCCCACTTAGGGACTCTCCCAGTGTAGATGGTATGTTGACAGCCACACCCAGTAACTCTCCCTCTGGAGATACTATAATAACAGACACTCTCAATCACTCTTCCTGTGGAGATCCTGTAATAACAGACTCGTTCAGTCTGTCTCCCTGTTGAGATACTGTAAAAACAGACCCACTCTGTGATACTACTTTTGGGGATATTATAAGAACAGACCCACACATTAACTCTCCCTGGAAATACTATAATACCAGACCACCTCATTGATTTTCCCTGTGGAGGTACTGTAATAACTGACCCAGTCAGTCAATCTCCATGTGGAGACACTGTAATAACACATCTATTCAGTGATTCTTCCTCTGGACATACTAGAACAACAGACCCGTCCATGATTCTCCCTTTGGCGAGATTATAATAACAGACCCATTCAATCTGTCTCCCTGTGGTGATACTATATTAACAGACCCACTCAGTCACTCTCCCCGTAGAGTTACTGGAATAACATACCCACTCTGTGATTTTCCTTGTGGGCATACTATAATAAAAGACCCACACAGTAACTCTCTGTGGATAGACTATAATAACAGATCCATTCAGTCATTCTCCCTGTGGAGATACTGTAATAACAGATCCGCTCAGTTACTCTCCCTTTGGAGAAATTTAAGAACAGACCCACTCACTGACTCGTCTGTGGGGATGGTATAATGACAGAACAATTCAGTGATTCTCCTTGTGGAAATACTATTCTAACAGAATGATTCTGTGCCTCATACTTCGGAAATACTATAGTAACAGAGACAGTCAGTCACTTTCCCTGTGGAGATACTACAATAACAGACCCACTCAATGATTCTCCTTGCGGAGATGCTATAATAACAGAACACTCAGTCACTTTCGACGTGGAGCTACTCTCATAACCGACCTATTCTGTCTGCTCCCTCTGGAGATACTACAATAACAGACCCACTCAGTCACTGTCCCTCTGGACATAATATAATAACCAACGCACGCAGTGACTTTCCCTGTGAATATATTATAATAACAGACCCATTCTGTCGCTTTCAATGAGGAGGTGTATATAACAGGCCCCCTTAGCCACTTTCGCTGTGGAGTTACAAAAATATCAGACCCACTCAGTCATTCTACCTTGGAGATATTACAATAACAGACCAATACAATCACTCTACCTGTGGAGAGACTATAATAACAGACCCAGTTATTCACTCTCACTGTGGAGATACCATCATAACAGACTCTCTCAGTCACTCTCCCTGTGGAGAAGTATAACAACAGAGTCACTCAGTGACACGCCTGGGGAGATACTAAAATAACAGACCCACTCAGTCATTCTGCCTGTGGAGATACTACAATAACAGACCAAAACAATCACTCTACCTGTGGAGAGACTATAATAACAGACCCAGTTATTCACTCTCACTGTGGAGATACCATCATAACAGACTCTCTCAGTCACTCTCCCTGTGGAGAAGTATAACAACAGAGTCACTTAGTGACTCGCCTGGGGAGATACTATAATGACGGACCCACGCAGTCACTATCCCTGTGGAGATACTACAATAACAGACCGACTCAGTGATTCTCTGTGTGGAGATATTGTAATATCGAGCGCCACAGAGTCCCTCTCCCTGTGGAGATACTGTAATAACAGACCAGCTCAATGTTTCTCCTTGCGGACATACTATAATAACAGAACACTCAGTCACTCTCCATGTGGCTATACTACCATATCAGACTCACTGTCACTCTCCATCTGAAGATACTAAAATAACAGACCCAATCAGTGACACTTCTTATGCTGAGACTATAATAACAGACCAACTCAATCACACTCCCTGTGGAGAAATATAATAACATTGACTCTCCCTTTGGAGATACTCTAAGAACAGAGACACTCAGTCACTCTCCCTGTGGAGAAACAATAATAAGAGACTCGTTCAGTCTGCCTCCCTGTAGAGATACTCTCATAACAGACCCTCACAGTAACTCAACCTGTGGAGATACTATCGGAATAGTCCCACTGAGTGATTCTGCCTGTGGATATACTATAATAAAAGATCCAAGCAGTCCCTCTCCCTTTTGACTTATTATAACAACAGATCCTCTGAGTCACTCTCTATGTGGAGAAATATAATAACAGACCAACTCTTTGACTCGCCTGTGGAGTAGCTATAATAACAGACCCACTCAGCGATTCGCTGTGTGGATATATTGCAAAAACAGACCCACACAGTGACTCTCCCTCTGCAGATACTATAATAATAGACCCACTCAATCACACTCCCTGTGGAGATATTATCATAAAAAACCCAGTCAGTTACTTTCCCTGTGGGGATACTATAATAACAGCCCCACTCAGTCACTATCCCTGTGGAGATACTACAATCACATACCCACTATGTGAGTCTCCCTGTGGTGATATTATCATAACGGAGCGCCCAGTCACTCTCCCTCTGGATATAATATAATAACAGATGCACTCAGTCACTCTCCCTGTGGTGATACTATAATAATGATTCGTTCATTCTGTCTCCCTGTGGAGATACTATAATAACGGACCCACAGAGTCCCACTCCCTGCGGAGATCCTGTAAGAACAGTCATACTCAGTCACTCTCCCTGTGGAGATACAATAATAACAGACTCCTTCATTCTGTCTCCCTGTGGAGATACTATAATAACAGACCGACACCTTAGATAAACAAGAATTTCCCCTGTGGCAGTCGGAACAGAGAATGAGAACCAACAGTGATCTTAAAAAGATTAAATTAAAATATACTGTGACTATCCTTATTTTATACGTTTAACCACAATTCATATTAATGAATTAATTGGCCTCCACAGTTAGAGGAGAAATAATAGATCGTAGCCCCAGGCTATCATTGACCACTAATATTGCAAGCAAGTAATTTTAAAGTGATAGAGATATTTGATGTTGCACCTAATTGATTTTAAACCGTAAAGAATTAAACTTATTCAGTGAAACTGGGAAGAGATTGAATAAAGTAAGCAAACCACATTTTAGTTTTACAGAAGGATGACAGTACCTGAGGAGATTGAGATAAATTATGAGCACAAAGGCAGCTACAGCACTGTGTTTATTGAAGGACATTAGTCTCCCCCCACTCTGCCGATCTGCGTCTCAGTGACATTCTCAAGTCCAACAGGCTGAATGAGTAAGTGGAATTAATATAGATTCTTCGATCTGTAAGCCATATGAATTATTCACCAGAAGGGTTTAGTTGTTGCAGGCAGTACGCACACAGACTCACAAATATGACAGAACGTGCCTGCAATTTGGATGCAAGATAGAAATGGGAATGAAAAACAAATTACCAAACAAGCTGAACAAGGCCAGCACTGAACAAGACAGTAACAGCAGTTGTGTGCGATAACGGAAGGCTGTGATTTCAACTTGGAGGAGAGGTATGTCAAAAAAGAAACTTAGCCTCCAATAGGTACGGTAGTGTCATAGTTCAAAATAGTTCAATATCGATTTGCTAGAAAATCCGTTGAATATGTTTGTTGTCCCAGAGAATGTCAAACATTGAATGCTACTTTTATGTATAGAATAGATTTACAGAATCTTGCACTGCAGAAGGAGGCCATTCACACGTCTTGTCCATGCTGGCTCCATGAAGAAGCTGCCCATTATCCTTCCACATCTCAGCTTTATCCACACTAACCCGATAAATCAGTTCCCTTCAAGTACATGTCCAGTTGCCTTTTCAATGTCCTGATGGAATCTCAGTTTTTGTAGTCTCCCAAAGTAACTGAAGTAATTCATCTCTTGTGCCAATCCCAGCTTCCACATTCACTGCTGGAACAGTATTTAACTCAAACTAACGCCGCTAGGAAACATCTAACCTGATAATCTTACATCATACATCTGCCCACTCAACTGCCTCATAGTTTCTAAATCCAGTCGCTTTGGTATAATTTTATTTCAACACTCACCAAAAAACAGTGTTAAGGCGGCTCCATCATGTCCTAGTGGGATCTGCTTCAAGGCATTAAAGCTATAAACGACCACGACTGAGTCTCTTTCTACATTCCACTGAAGTTCAATATGTTGAATTGGAGTGGATACACAGCCAGGGAGGAAAAGGAATAGTCGCCACAATTAAAGCATCAGCACTGAGTCGGATACAATAATAAGTGAGATACTGATGAGAACGTTGCATGGTCCAAAATGAGAGTCTTTTAATATTAAATGACGGGATGAAGGAGGTGCAATGGACTCCACAGCCAAAACAACACAATACATGTAATAATAACATTCTTCCACCAACTCTATCTCATCTATCCTGAGAAATGAAGGCACAAACTAATCTAATGATACTAAGGAAAAGTCTTTCAGCTCTCCTCTGTTGAACAAAACTGAACTGAAACCTTTCAACTTCTGTCGAAATGCACCTACACAGTTAGAGTTCGTGTAGAATCCCATCATGATCATTTGGAATATTTGAATGAAGATGTGGATGAGAATCTGTAAACGACGATGTGGTCTTGAATCTGTACAGCTCTGTTCCTTGCAATTTGCTCATCACACTCAGGCACCACGAGTAAAATTATTACAACTGGTTTTGTCAAAAACAAAAAAAAGTGTAAGACAATTTCATATAGATATGATCTGTGTTGACCATTTTAAGTAATTTGGAGAGGGCCAATCTGAATGATTTTAATTCGGAAGTCACTCAGTGATTCAAGCATAGTGGATAACGGTATATTTCTTCCTGTTGAAAAAGAAAACAGGCAGTTCTCTTAAACTTCATGGGTCTTGGTCCTTACTGGGATGTGCAGTCATTTCATCTCCCTCCTCACAGGCATTGCAATGTTCCATGCAGTGTTGGAAATTATGGGACAACCTTAATCTGATAGCAAAGTCATACTTCATCTGTTCCTTTTATAAATGTTTTTTTAAGTATAAATTCAGATCTGCAGTCAGTAGATTAAAGAAAATTATCATTCAACAAAGCACGTGTATGTGACAATACTAATAAATGAATGTATGAATATTACGTCTGCTAAAGTGCAACAAGTGACGGTGATTTATCCAATGTTAATTAGTTGAATGTCTGGAAGAGTAAAATAGAAATTCCCACAATGAATTTCATTTAGTGTGTCTAAACACATCGTTGGCTCTGATTCCCTATTCATCATGTCAAGGGTTAAACTCCCCTTCATGATGTGGAGCAATTCTGGACTGAAACAAAAGTTTTCCGTTACAAATAATTGTTTTCACTGTAAAATTCAGTCTAATGCATCTTCAAAAACTTTAATTTATCTTTCCATTTCCTTTGTGGGGTCTCAGAGACCTCCTGTGTTAGCCTGCTTCACATTCGAAGTGCAGATAAATTGATTCTGGTGTCAATGTATTCAATATCCATAAATTTAAAGAAGTGGCAAGCTCTTGGAACAGCATCCCATCTTCCAATTAAACAGTTTACTGCCTTCTGGACACAACATTGAGTTCAATGAATTCAGAGAATGTCGAGCCTTTTATATATTATTATTATTTTTTTAACCATGTGCTGGCCTTAAATTTGTTTTTCATGTTGTGCTTTTGGACAGACTTGTTCAACATTCTGCATTAACACTCTCTCTGGATTAATTATTTGCCTTCCACCACAACCATTAGCACTCCCTTTGCATGTGTCCCTAGCGTTCTGGAGTTAAAGGTAATTACGTAGGCATGAGGACAGACTTGGCCCTAGTGGACTGGGCAGGAAGACTAAAAGGTAGGACACTTGATGAGTAATGGAAGATGTTTAAGGAGATATTCAATTCGTCCCAACTCAAATATATTCCAGAGAGGAAGCAAGATTAGTCGAGGAGGAAAAACATCCATGGCTAAGCAAGGAAGTTGAGGATAACAGAAAGACAAAAACTAAGACACACACCATATTTCAAAGGTTAGCGGCAGGAAATAAGATTGGGAAACTTTTTAAGATCAACAAAGGGTTACCGAAAAAAGTAATTAGAAGAGTAAAGGTAAATTATAAAAGAAAACTAGCGCAAAATTTACAAACGGATATCAAAAGCTTCTATAAATACACAAAAGGGAAGAGAGTAGCTGAAATGAATGTTGGTCCCTTGGAGGATGTAACTGGGGAGTTAATAGTGGGTAATGCAGAAATAGCGGAGGCATTAAATCAGTATTTTGCCTCAATTTTCACGGTGAAGGACACTAACACCATCCCAAAAGTAACAGTTAATGCAGAGGATATAGAAAGGGAGGAACTTAGAACAATCATCATCTCTAGGCAGAAAAATACTGATCAACCTATTGGGATTGAAGGCAGCCAGGTCCTCAAGGCCTAATGGCCTACACACTAGGGTATGAAAGTAAATGGCACTGGAGATTGTGTATCCATTGGTTACGATATTCCAAAAGTCCCTGGATGCGGTAAAGGTTCCAATGGATTGCAAAAATGCTAATATAACGCCTTTATTCAGAAATGGAGGGAGGCAGAAAGTTAAAAACAAAGTATAGACCAGTTAGCTTAAAATCTGTTGTTGGGAAATTGTTAGAAACTATTATTAAGGAATTAATAACTGGACATTCAGAAAGTCAAAACGATATCTATCAGAGTCAGCATGGTTTTATGAAGGGTAAATCGTGTTTGACTAATTTGCGACAGTTCGTCGAAGAAGTACCAAGATAATGGGGATCCTGTAGATGTAGTTTATCTGGACTTCTGGAAGATATTTGTTAAGGAGCCACACAAAAGGTTCATACACGAGGCAAGATCACCTGGTGTTGGGGCAATTTATTAGCTTGGATAGAGAATTGGCTAACCGACAGAAAACAGAGTCGAGATAAGTGGGTCTTTTTCTGGCTGGCAAGATGTAACTAGTGAGGTGCCTCAGGCTTCAGCCCTCGGGCTCCAGCTATTTACAATCTATATTAATGACTTGGATGCAGGGATAGAAGGTACTAGAGCCAAATTTGCAGATGACACTAAAATAGATGGGATAGTAAGTAGCAATAAAGAAATAAGAAATTTACAAATGGAAATGGACAGGTTAGGTGAATGGGCCAACATTTGGCAGATGGTGTTTAACTGGATAAGTGTGAGGTTATCCAATTTGGTCGGAAGAATAGAAAAGCAAATTATATCTAAATGGAGAGAAACTTCAGAGTGCTTCGGTGCAGAGGGATCTGGGTGTACTCGTGCATGAATCGCATAAAGCTAGTATGCAGGTGCAGCAGGTAATAAGGAAGGCAATGGAATTTTGACATTTATTGCTAAAGGAATAGAATATAAAAGTAGGGAAGTGTTGCTGCAACTGTACAACGCATTAGAGAGATCGCACCTGGAGTATTGCATACAGTTTTGGTCCCCTTACTTGAGCAGGGATGTAGTTGCATTGGAGGTAGTTCAGAGGAAGTTCACGAAATTGATTCCAAAGATGAGGGGTTGGTCCTATGAAAACAAGCTGAGCAGGGCGGCGCAGTGGTTAGCACCGCAGCCTCACAACGCCAATGACCCAGGTTCGATTTTGGGTACTACCTGTGTGACCGCGTGTGTTTTCGCCAGTTTTGTCCCACAGCCAAATACTTTCAAGCTGTTAGATAAATTGGCCATTTTAATTGCCCCGTGTATAGGTAGGTGGTAGGAGAATTGAAGGAAGGTGGGGATGTAAGAGGGTAATGTAGGATTAGCATAAATGGGTGGTTGTTGCTTGGCACAGATTCGTTGGGCCGAAGGGTCTGTTTCAGTACTGTATCTTTAAATTAAAAAAAAATAACTTGAGGCCTTTACTCTCGAGAGTTTCTAAGAATGAGAGGAGATCTAATTGAGGTATGTAATATGATTAAGGGGATTTAAAAGTAGACGTGGAGAGGATGCTTCCTCTTGTGGGGCAATCTAGAATGAGAGATCACAGTTTTAGGATAAGCGGCAGCAGATTTTTTTTTTAATAAATACAAGTGAGGAGAAATTAGTTCTCTCAAAGGGTCGTGAGTCTGTTGAATTCAATACCCCAGAATGCGGTGGATGTCGGGACATTGAGTAATAGTAAGGAGGAGATAGACAGGTTTCTAATTAGAAATGGGTTTAAGGCTTATGGAAACGGGCAGCTAAGTGGAGTTGAGGCCGAGATGAGATTAGCCATGATCGTTTTGAATGACAGAACTGCCTACTCCTAATCTTAGTTCTTATGTTCCCATGTCCCATGACATCTGTGTTAGTTAATCTCTCCTGCCCTCTGCCCTACCACACACCTTCCCTTTTGTTCTTTTCCCTTTCCCTTTCACTTCTTAAAACCTATTACATTTCTAAACGTTGCCAGTTCTGGTGAAAGATCAGAGACCTGAAACGTTAACTCTGCTTCTCTCTCCACGGATGCTGTCAGCGCTGCTGAGGTTGTCCAGCCGTTTCTGTTTGTATTTCAGATTTCCATCATCCACAGGATTTTGCTTTTATTTTATTGAAGCTGGGGCTGTACTTATTTGGCAGATAAATGTTGGCCAGGGGCTGCCGGAAATACAGAGTCTGTTACAAAATGTTGAACAGTTCATGAACTATAGTAACCTGGAGCTCAGACACTGGCATGTGCTGGTAAAAAACAGTTTGAACTAATTAATTTATGTGACAAGACAAAGGAGAGATCACAGGAATAGAGCCTTATTTGGACACGGTGTGATACTGGGGTCTTTGGCCCTGGGCCAATTAGGAGAACAGACGAACGAGGTGAGCAGGCCTAAGGCAACAGGAAAGAGACAGCACAGTTTTGAAGAGATAAGAAAGAGAATAAGTATAGAGATTCTCGGGCATAGAGCCAACGAGAAACTCCGGAGACGAACCATCACGGAAGAGGAAGACCCTGCGTGAGCAACGCGGCGACGACGTAAAAGTGAGAGAGAATGGAACGCCTGGCCAGCGTCAGCTCTCCCCTTTTTCGGGTATTGTCCTTTGTTTTCTGTGACTAGGTCAGGGAAAGGTCAGAGGAACCTAGTGGGTGTGCTTATCGATTCTAGCTAGCTTTGTTATTAACTGAATAACCTAGTTTGAGTTGCATGCTTCTGTCTAACCACGTGTATAAGCCTTATTCTTACATTGTACAACAACGTGAATAAAGTAAGTTGATAGTTAAAGAAAGGACTGAGTTTCCTCCTCTTTGTACTAAGCCATTAACTGTAGCCTGTGGATTTGGTGGAGGGTGGCTCTCCTGTAACCCGATATTTCAAATACCCATCCTGAGACTGAATTAAGAGGACTTAGTCCCACATGACGGCCAGGATCAAGTGGGTGAAGGGAATAAAGTGGCCAATGGGGAGTTGACTCCACGCCACGGTTTACATAAGTTTGAGGGAAGATTTGTGATAATGGCACCAAGATGGGGGCCTTAATTTTGACATGGAGATTAGAAATGGTGAGAGGGCTAAATTAGTTGTTTGTGGCTCATGAAGAAGTCCGATTCCCTTGAATTTGAAGGTCAGTACCTTGAGCAAAGCTTATAATGGGGGAGAGCGGCCGTTTATACATGACAAGGGTGTTGCATGTGGAGGAACAGGAGCGTTTGAACAGATTTATTGTTGCCGCATTAATCATGGCAAGTGGCAATGCAAGAGATAGGCAGATGGGAGTCTGAGAGTGCATTGTCAGTCACTGGGGAAGAGGTTAGTCTAAAGGGCACAAGCAGAAGGGAATTAATTTAAAATAATTCAGGACATGCAATTGGAGCAGGTTAAAATAAACTGGGTGGAGATGGACATCTCTGTGTCCAGACCTTAGGAGTAGAGAGGTTCTTTAAGATGACAATGCTGTGGGGGAGGTGGGGATCATTGTGAACTACGGCGTAAGGGTCAAGGCTGCATTATTTAACTAATGGATGGATTCCCGATGGGACTTAAGTTTAACAATTTGGAATTGTCATTCAAACGTTGGTGATTAAGGGATACGTTCTGAGCACATGGGGGAGTTGTGCGCCATGTTTATTGAAGGACATTAGTGTCCACATTGTGCTGATCTGCATATGAGTGACACGGTCAACTCTAGCATTCTGAATGAGGAAGTAGAGAATTGATAACCAGAATTAAATGTTCTGAAAATTCACTGGAAATAGGTAGGTTTACAGATAGTTAACTCACTGTCACAAAAATCACACTGTATGTGTTATTGGAGTTAAAGGCAGATTAGAAATACAATATGGGCTAGAAATGAACCTGAGATATTGCAGACTGATGTTACCAGTGGCATCAAATATTGCAATAATCAGATAATCTTCACCTCAGACAAACAGGAAGTTATGTCCTATAGCAACAACAGTGCATGAGAACCAACAGTCTGTTTAAATGGATTGAATTCGAATTTTCTAATTCCAAGAAAGGAAGGTGCATGTATATCAATAATTTTTGTAAGAATAATGCTCCCAGTCCTGCTTAGTATTTGCAGCAAATCTGGATCTCATTTTAGATTTAAAGATTCTGCAGTATTTTGCTTTGATTGCCCTGTTCGTCTTTTTCGAGATAAAATCCCCCTCAGAGGATCAAGGTGGAAATGAAAGCTTATGTCCAACAGTGAGAACTCAATACGACAGAAAGCCAAGCGGAGTATAGAAAGTGGAGCTGTGAAATTAAAAAGGAAATTAGGAAAGCAAAGAGAAGAATATTTGCAAGAAAAATCAAGGTGAAACCAAAGCTGTTTTATCAATGCATTAAGAGTGAAAGGATAACTAAGGAGGAAGAAAGGCCCACAAAATACCAAAAAGGTAAGCTATGTGTAGGGGTGGAAGGTGTTGATATGGTCTTAATGAATACTTTGCTTCTGCCTTCAGAAACGAGGGGAGGATGCAAATATTGCAGTTAAGGAGGAGGAATGTGAAGTATTGGATGTGATAAACACAGGGAGAGAGGAAGTATTCATTGGCTTAGCATTACTGAAAGTTGATAAATACCCAGGGCCAGATAAAGTGTATTCTAGGCTGTTAAAAGAAGCAAGAGAGGATCTAGCAGGGGGTCTGAATAGCATTGTCCAGCCCTCACTGTTAACAGGAGTGGTACCGGAGTATTGGAGAATGTCTAACGTTGTTTGGAAACAAAGGGTAATTGCTGACGGCTGGAGGGATGTTTCCAGTGTTATTCCACAGGACTCAGAACTGGGTCCTCTGCTTTTTGTAGAATATATTAACGATTTGGACGTAAATGTAGGGAGCATGATGAAGAAGTTTGCAGATGATGCAAAGATTGTCTCTGTAGTAGATCGCGAGGAGGATAGCTGTAGGCTGCAGGAAGATACTGATGGTTTGGTCAGATGGGCAGAAAAGTGACAAATGGAATTCAACCTGGAGAAGTGTGAGATGATGCATTTGGGAAGGTCAAACAAGGCAAAGGAGTGCATGATAAATGGGAAAATACTGAGAAGTGTAGAGGGAGTGAGGGACCTTGGATTGAATGCCCACAGACTACTGAAGGTATCAGGACAGGTAAATAATTTGGTTAAGAAGGCATATGGAATCCTTCCCTTTATTAGCTGAGGTATAGAATACAAGAGCAGGTAGGCTATGCTGGAACTGTATAACTCATTGGTTCGGCCACAACTTGAGTACTGTGTGCAGTTCTGGTCACCTCATTACAGAAAGGATGCAATTGCTCTAGCAAGGGTACAGAGGAGATTTACGGGGATGTTGCCAGGACTGGAAAAATGCAGCTATGAGGAAAGATTGGATAGGCTGGGGTTGTTTTCCTTGGAACAGGGAAGGCTGAGGGGAGATCTGATTGAAATATACAAAATTATGAGGGGCCTGGATAAAGTGGAGTGAAGGGTCTATTCACCATAGCGCAGATGTCAGTGACGAGGGGGCATAGATTTAAAGTGATTGGTGGAAAAAGTAGAGCCGAGATGAGGAAAAACCTTTTCAGCCAGTGGATAATCGCGTTCTTGAACTCTCTGTCTGAAAGGGTAGTTGAGGCAGAAATTCTCAACTCATTAAAAAGGAATCTGGATTTGCACCTTAAGTGCAATAATCTGAAGGGCTACGGGCAAAATTCTGGAAGGTGGGGTTAGAGTAGGTTGATCTTCTTCGGCTGGCACAGACACGATGGGTGAATTGGCCTTTTTCCTGTACCTAAACCTTTCTCTGATTCGATGCTCGGATTGAGCCCCAAACCTGAGCCAAATTAAGCATGCACTCTACCACTGAGCTCCCTCTGTTACCATGCAAGCTTTTCAATTTCAAGTAATGAAAGCATTTGTACACCAGTGTTCATTTGTATTCAGCATGTTCACAGTCCACTTCATTTCGACATGTGTGTTTGCCCATCTACTTGGACCTATCCAAAATGCATGTGCTTCTTGCATTAAATAGGGGCAAATAAATTAGTCCCTTACTATTCAATTGCTTCCCAAAAGTGTAATCGGCTTCAAATCAATTCACTTTCCTCCCAGTCCAGTTACATTCGTTTGTATGTAGTTCATTATTTCAATTCGCTGGAGTGGTGTATGGTTTAATGCAATTTATAACAGTTAGTGTTGCAGAAAAACATTCTTTCAGAGCATCCTCAAATTCAGGTCCAATATTGTTATTCCTGAAGCAGGGAAAAAGTGACTAGGAATCGAACACCGAGGAAAACTTCATAATAATCAGCTTTTCCCCTTTCCACTACAAGCGCTTGCTTTAGGAGCTAAATAAAGCATTGCTGTGGAGTTTACAATGATCCTTGTTATTATAACTCGGGGCTAAGTCCAAATGCAAGGAGGTGATGCTAATTCTTTAGAACAGACTATTTAAGGCCCAGTTCAAATGTTGGGGGTCCGTGACATCAAATCCCATTGAAAAGGAGCCAAGAAGCTTAGTTTCAGAAAGTGAGAGGAAGATTGACAGAGCTTCAAATATGAAGTAAGAGCAATAAAAAAAAGCAAAATACTGCAGATGCTGGAAATCTGAAATGAAAACAAAAAGCACTGGAAGCACTCAGGAAGTTTGGCAGCATCTGTGGAGCGAGAAGTAGTATCAGCATTTCTGCTCTGTGACCTTCCATCAGATCTAAATTAAGAGCCGACTGTGAGGTCTGCACTGCACTCCTTTTCGTAGGCGGTGTTGGAACAGGGTTTGAGAGACTGAGCTGTGCAGGTCAGCGGGAGACGAAGTCCCTTTACCATGTAATTGGATGATTCAACAGCTGTCTTCTGACAGGGTGTGAACTTCAATATTAAACGCAACCACAGTGTTCGGCCTTTTCCAATACCTTTCCCCTCAAAATCCAAAGGAAATGCTGGGGCTTGAATCCAAGACTCCACACGTACAAAGCACCCACTCTTTCACTTAGCTGCATACCCCACATACGTTAGCGGTAATTCAAAGTACATAATTAAACACAATCCACGTGACTTAAGTTCATTAACCCTGGAACCATTCTTGTAAATCTTTTCAGCATCCTGTCTAATGCCTTAACCTCCTTCCAAAGGTGTGGTGCCAAGAAATGAACACAATATTCCATTTGAGGCTGAACCAGTGTTTTAGAAAGGTTTGTTATAACTCCCTTCCTTTTATATTCTATGTCTCTACTTACAAAGCCCAGGATCGAGTATACATTGTTCACCACTTTCTCAACCTGCCCTGTTATCTTCAGCAAATTGTGCACATATATCCCCGGTCCCTCTGCTCCTGCACCCCTTTCAAATTGTGACCTTTAATTTATCTATCTTCTCATTTTTCTGAACTAAATGAACCAATTCACACTTCTCTGCAATAAATGTCATCTGTCATTTGTCTGCCTATTCCACCGGCCTGTCTGTGTCCTCCTGAAGTTTATCACTATCTTCCTCATAGTTCTCAATACTTCCAAATATTGTGATTTGCTCAAATGTCATAATTTCCTCTCGCCCACCCAAGTCTGATAATGAACATGAAAGGCAGAGATCCTAACACTGACCACTGGGGAACTCCACGATATACCTTTCTCCAGTCCAACAACTGAACTGTTCACCACTACTCTCTGTTTCCTGTCACTCAGCCAACTTCGTGTCCATACTGCTACTGTTCCTTATATTCCATGGGCTCTAACTTTGCTGACAAGCCTGCTATGTGCACTTTATGTGCACTTTATGAAACACTTTTTGAAACTTCATGTAAACAGCAGCAACTACATGACCCTTATCAATCTCTTCTGTTACCCCATCAAGAATCTATATCCAGCAACATGAATGTGATGGTTCCTTCAGCCGAGCTACCAACAGTGCAGCGACTTCCTTCCCACACACAATCAGCACAATATCACTCCTAGAGCACAGACACACCGACAGACCCTCAATTTCACAGTCACAGAGAGCAAGGGTTTTGTAAGGCCCTTACTGCTCTTATTATTGCGAGGGGAAATGAATACCAAAGTAGGGAGGTGATGCTTCAATTATAAAGGGATTTGGTGAGACCACATCTAGAGTATTCTGTACAGAATTCGTCTCCTTATTTAAGGAACGATGTAAATGCGTTGGAAGAAGTTCAGAGAAGGTCTACTAGACTAATACCTGCAATGGGCGGATTGTCTTATCAGGAAAGGTTGGATAGCCCAGGCTTGCATTCGCTGGACTCTAGAAGTGCAAGAGGCGACTTGTTTGAAACATATAAGATCCTGTGGGATCTTGACATGATGGATGTGGAAAGGATATTTCAGCTGGTGGGAAAATCTGGAACGAGGGGTCACTATTTAAAAATAAAGGGTCGCCCTTTTCAGATAGAAATTAGGAGTGTTTTTTATTTCTCTCAGAGGGTCGTGAGTCTTTGAAACCCTTGTTCAAAAGGCAGTGGAAACAGAGTTTTTGA
This sequence comes from Heterodontus francisci, assembly GCF_036365525.1. Classification (NCBI taxonomy): domain Eukaryota; kingdom Metazoa; phylum Chordata; class Chondrichthyes; order Heterodontiformes; family Heterodontidae; genus Heterodontus; species Heterodontus francisci. The sequence continues at coordinate 11,501,346 of NC_090391.1, forward strand.
ATATTTTTAAGGCCGAGGTAGATAGATGCTTGTCAAGCAAGCGGGTGAACGGTAATCGAGGGTGGGCTGAAATGTGGAGTCGAGATTACAATCCGATCAGCCATGATCAAGTTGAATGGTGGAGCAGACTCGATGGGCCGAGTGGCCTACCCCTGCTCCCAGTTCGTATGTTCAAATGATTCCAAGATCCGAAGTGCCACAGATATATTTTCACTCCAATGGTCAAACGCAGCAGAAGTGTAAACGTTAGGAGAGACCCTGACGAGGTGGTAATATTACTAAACTAGTAGTCCAACAGTCTAAGCTTTTGATGTTGGGACACGGGTTAAAATCCCACACAACAGCGGGTGGAATTGTTGTTCAATTAATCAGTGAATTCAATTAATTCATTTTAAAAAATGGCATTGAAAGAGCATTTCACTAATGTTGCCATATGCTCTCAGTCATTAGTTGGTCTCACCTACACGTGACTCCAGATCCACAGCAATGTGGTTGACTCTGAGATGAATTAGTCAGTTGAACGGCAAGTAGGGATGGGCAACAAAAGCATTAATAAAGTACCTGCTGACAGGTAAATACATACATCTCAGCCCCAAATCACACCATTATAGCACTGAAAAGCACTGTGGCACTCCCACAACAGGCCGAACTACACGCTAAATATTAGATATAATTTACACACTGTACATGTTTGAATGAAATCGAATTCATCCCTAAAATATATTGCATTTTATAATCTCACTGCGTGCCCGAAAGACGAAATTTCAATTCCATTACTACACACTGACCAAAATTCAAGTAAATTATGAGAGATTGAAAGAGACGAAATGAATCACACATTCACATCAAGTGCCACAGCCTGACAAACACAAAATGAAGCCATCATAGAACGGCAGATTGACAGACACAGATTGAGACCCACATTCACATACAGGACCACCATCTGTCAGATACAGAATGAATCACACATTCACATTCAGTACAGGAGGAGGGGGGGTGATGTGGAGGATGATGGGGTGTAAAGTGAGGACAAGGGGAACCCTCTTCTGGTTCTGGGAGGGAGGGGAAGGGGTGAGGGTAGAGGTGCGGGAAATGGGCCGTACACGGTTGAGGGCCCTGTCAATCACCGTGGGGGGAATCCTCGGTTGGGGAAACAGGAAGACATCTCAGAAGCGCTGTCGTGGAAGGTTGCATCGTTACAGCAGATGCATCAGGGATGGAGAAACGAAGAGAAATGAATGGTGTCCTTACAGGAGGCAGGTTGTGAAGTCGATGTGGCTGTCGGAGTTGGTGGGGTTATAATGAATATTAGTAGGCAGCCTATCCCAGAGATGGAGACAGAGAATCGAGGAAGGGAAGGGAAGTGTCGGAGATGGACCACGTAAAAGTGAGAGAAGGGTGGAAATTGAAAGCAAAGTTGAGAAAGTTTTCCCTTTCTGGGCGGGAGCAGGAAACGGCACTGATACAGTCATCAATGTACTGGAAAAAGAGTTGGGGGAGGGGGTCTGAGTAGCACTGGAACAAGGAATGGTCGACATGGCCCACAAAAAGACAAGCATAACTAGGACCCATGCGGGTATCCATAGCAAAACCTTTCACTTCTAGGAAGTGAGTGGAGTTGAAGGAGAAGTTGTTCGATTTCAGAACAAGTTCAGTCGGGCGGAGGAGGGTGATGGTGATGGACGGGAACTGGTCGAACCTCGGTTCAAGGAACAAGCGGAGAGCCCTCAAATCGTCATGTTGGACGATGGAGGTGTCGAGAGATTGGACGTCCATTGTGAAGAGGAGGCGGTTTCGGCCAGGAAACTGAAAATTGTCGAAATGACCTAGGGCGTCAGAAGAGTCAAGGATATAGGTGGGAAGAGACTGGACCGGGGGACTAAAGATAGAGTCAAGATAAGAAGAAATAAATTCAGTGTGGCAGGAACAGGCTGAGACAATTGTTCTGCTGGGAGAGTCCTGTTTGTGGATTTTAGGAAGGAGGTTTATCTGGGGATGCGGCAGTATGAGGTTGGAAGCTGCAGAGGGAAGATCTCCAGAGGAGAAGAGGTCAGTGACTGTCCTGAGGACGGTAGCTTGATGTTCGGTGGAGGAGTCATGGTCCAGGGGGAGGTAGGAAGAAGTGTCTGAGAGTTGCCGCTGAGCCTCAGTTTAAGGACAATTAGGGAGTGGTATTAAATGCTGGCCTAGCCACGGATGCCCACATCCCAGGACCGAATATAGAAATAATTTCAATACAAAAATATAGGCAAAGCCTAATAACTGTCTCACTTCAATGCTTGAGTCTCCGTTCCCATCGAGTGAAGCCGAGCACACAATCCACTTTGACCTCACAGCAGCTGCTTTTAACTCTAAGGCTGAGAGTTATTATATCTTCTGTACAAAATCACAGAATTGTTACAGAGCAGATGGAAGCCATTCGACCCATCGTGTCCGCACTGGCTCTCCAAATGAGCATTTCACTTAGTGCCATTAACCTCACCTTCTCCACATAATCCTGCACATTCTTTCTTTTCATATAATAGTCTAATTCCTTTAGATGGCCTCGATTGAAACCGCCTCTGCCCCAATCTCAGGTAGTGTCGTCCGGATCCTAACCACTGGCTGTGTGACAAAGTTTCCCCCCATGTCGTTTTGCTTCTTTTACCAATTACTTTAAATTTGTGTCCTCTCGTTTTCGATCCTTTCATGAGTGAGAACAGTTTCTCCCTATCCACTCTGTCTTGCTCTCGCTATTCACAAAAGGATGCTCGCCTCTGATTGGAACCGACTTTAACTTTCCTTTTTTCCTTTGGCAAAGTTTAAAGCAAAAATTGATAAAGAGGAGGTCGTGGATAGGAGAGCGGTACTGAACATACTAGGACCAGATAAGATGAAAATAAGGATATTGATGGAGCAGAGGGTGCAAATTGTGAAGGCACTGATCATAATTTTCCAGTCTTCCTTCTACTCGGGGTGGTGCCAGAGCACTGGGGAATTGCAATTGATACAACCCAGTTCAAAAAAGGGTGCAAATTTAAGCCCAGTACTTGCAGTTCGGTCAAATTAACCTCGGTGGTGGGACAACATTTCGTAATATAATTTGCGACAAATTAATAGTCACATGGACAAAGGTAGATTAATTAAGGAAAGCCAGCAGGGATTTGTGTAAGGCAATTGGTATTTGACTTAGTTATTGAGCTTTTTTTTTTGGTGAGGTAACAGAGAGGGCTGATGAGGGTAATGTGGTGAGTGTGGTGTATATGGACTTCCAAAGGCATTTGATCATAGGTTCTATACCATCATAAGATACTGAGAAGTTTTGTATTGAGTTGAATATTTCGAAATTGTAAAGCCAGTTTGAATTGCACTCAGATGGACGATGGTGAATTCAATTTCAGTTGGAAATCTCGGCGCACACGTCAGTGCCAGTACTGAGGGAGTGCTGCTCTGTCAGAAGTGCCGTCGATCAGATGGGTCATTAAAATAATACGCCGTCTGTCCTCTCAGGTAGATGTAACAGATCCCATGGCATTAGTCTGAAGAAGAGCAGTAGTGGTGGTGGGGTGTGCGTTCTCCCCGGTGTCCTGGGGTCTAATATTTATCATTCAGCCAACATTACTGCAACAAATTATCTGGGTTTTGGAATATTGTTGTTTGCGGGATCTTACTGTGCAGAAACTGGATTCCAATTTTCCTACGTGACAACAGCGACTACACTTCCCAGTGTACTTCATTGGAAGTTGAGCGTTCGGTGAAGCACTGGAGTCGTGAAAGGCGCTATAGAAATGCAAGTATTTCTTCACTGCTGAAATTACATCCATCCAGGATTACAGAGTCTGAATTTCAAAGTTTTAACATTTAAATCACGTATGCAAAAACTGTGTGCCAACATTATTAACAATATATCAACCCTCTGTGCTACTCTAGTGTTTTCCAAAGGAGCTCCCATAGTTTCAGCATGAGGATTGTGCAGTGTACGGTCATCAGTCAGGTTTTACTAGATGCTCATAGACTGTGGTCCCTCAGAGCCCGAGTCTGAGGGGTCTTGCTCACAGTCTGCAGTATCACTGCTGTCGCCTGTGCAGTTTGGTCTAGCCCGCTTCCTGGCCGTGGGGCAATGGTGGGTTGAGGGATGGGCGCGGGCACGAATACACTGTCGCACCAAGATAGTGCAGGGTGTGCCACTCACACGGTGCCAGCCCCATGTGGACGGAACTCAGCACGGACCAGTGAGATAGCGGACAGCAACAGAACTGTGACACGACAGACACCGCTGTCAATATATCCCACCAACCTTTCCAAGCCGGAGGAGATGGTACAAGTTAAAGCCTGAATGACGCCAGTGTGAGCCGCGATCAACGATGACAGGGCGGGGAACATCGGCTCCTGGGCAGGGGGCATCACTGCGATGTCTGTGGAGCTGACCACAGGCTTCATGGTGGGCTGCAAGGTGGTGAGGTCTTGTGGCAAAGCATCACCAAGTATGGGCAGAGACTCATCCATCCTCTCAGACAGGGTGAGAGAGTTCCTGGACAGGTTTTCCAGTGCCTCCAGCAGTTGATGATGCACATGGAGTATCCTCCTTTTGAAGGCTGGACAGGTGAACTCTCCATCCTTGTGCTCTTCGTCAGTGCTGGAAGCTGAGCTTGCCCTTTGGCCATCCGCCTCCTGAACTCTCCTTTCCACCGTGGCCTGCTTCTGCTTACCATTCCTGAATTATTCACTCTCCATGCATCCTGACAACTGGTTATCTCCTCCACCAGAGAATCCCAACTTGGTGTACTAAGAGCTTGCAGGCAGTGAAAAAGCATTTTCTGTTAGCTAGGCCTCTATTGCACAGCAGTACCCAAGTAATGGCTCAGACCTCGAACAGAGGGGAAAGGGGCAAATATCAGTGAGTGATGGAAAGTTTGGACAGCAGCAAGATGAGGGGCAGGAAAATGTGAGTGCAGGGGTGCCACAACGCCCACGTGATTGGTTAAAGGAAGAGAGAGGATAACAGAATTTGGTTTCTACCCACTGTCAACCGGCCTCCAACACTGTCATTCTGCATTCTTCCTCAGCTGCCGAGACATTTGATGTCCAGAGATTCTTGCTCCATCTGGGTGAGTTCCTGAATGCACGTCGTCTTCCTCGGTTTGCCTGCCAGTTTTTCCTGTGGAGAGAGTGGGAGGGAGTTAGTGTCTGCTATCTGAGCCTGTAATCTGCAAAGGTGCTGGGGAAACTCCAGATAAAGGAAGAAAACGTGCATTTTTATTCAGGACACAAGATGTCCCGAGCACTCTACAGCCAGTGGAGGACTTTGGAAAACTCGTCACTGCTGTAATTCAGGAAATGCGGCAGCCAATTTGCCAACATCAATGTCCCACTTTGAGATCAATGAGAAGATAATGTGTTTCAGTGCAGTCATGTTTGTGGAAACTGTCCTGGCAGACCCATTGCATCAACCTGCTCCTGCCCCACTGAACGTATTTCTCCCTTTCTTGACTCTATCTTTTCACCGCTCGTCCAGTCTCTTCCCACCTACATCCGTGAGTCTTCTAATGCCGTACGTCATTTGGACAATTTCCAGTTTCCTGGCCCCAACTTCCTCCTCTGCACTATGGACGTCCAATATTTCCACACCTCCACCCCCCACCAGGACAGTTTGAGGGCTCTCCACTTCTTTCTTGAAAGGAGGCCCAACCAGTCCCCTTCCACTACGACCCTCCCCCGGCTGACTAATCTTGTTCTCGCATTGAGCAACTTTTCCTTCAACTCCAAACACCTTCTTCAAGTAAAAGGTGTTGCAATGGGTACCTGCATGGGTCCAAGTTATGCCTGTACTTTTGTGGTATATGTCAATATTCCTTGTTCCAGTCCTATTCAGGCTCCCTCCCCAACTCTTTTTTCCGGTACATTGATGATGGTATCGATGCCGTTGCCTGCTCCCCCCCACCCCCCCGAACTGGAAAACTTTATCAACTTGCTTCTAATTTCCACCCTTCTCTCACCTTTGCATGGTCCATCTCCGACACTTCCCTTCCCTTCCTCGACTTCTCTATCTCCATCTCTGGTGATAAGCTGCCTACTAATATCCGTTATAAGCCCACTGACTCGCACAGCTACCTCGACTATACTTCTTCACACCCTGCCTCCTGTAAGGAGTCCATTACATTCTCCCAGTTTCTCCATCTCCGACGCATCTGCTCTGATGATGCTACTTTTCATGACAGCGCTTCTGATATGTCTTCCTTTTTCCTCAACCGAGGATTCCCCGCCCCCCCCTTCTCCCACTGTGGTTGACAGGCCCTCAACCGTGTCTGGCCCATTTCCTGCACCTCTACCCTTACCCCTTCCACTCCCTCCCAGAACCGTGACAGGGTTCCCCTTGACCTCACTTTCCACCCCATCAGCCTCCATATCCAAAGGAAATCCTCTGCCAATTCCGCTACGTCCAGTGTGATGCTACTACCAACTGAATTTTCCCCTTCCCTTCCCCTGTCAGCATTCCAAAGGGATTGTTCCCTCCATGAGACCCCGCTCCACTCTTCCCTTACCCCCACCACCTCATCCCCTTCCCATGGCAGCTTCCCCTGCAACCGCATGAGGTGTAATACCTGCCCATTTACTCCCTCTCTCTTCCCTAACCCAGGCCCCAAGCACTCCTTTCAGGTGAAGCAGCGATTTACGTGTACTTCTTTCAATGTAGTACAGTGTATTCGCTGCTCACAATGTGGTCTCCTCTACATTGGGGAGACCAAACACAGACTTGGTGACTGCTTTGTGGAACACCTCCACTCACTCCGAAAGCATGACCCCGACCTTCTGGCTGCTTGCCATTTCAACACTCCCCCTGCTCTCATGCTCACATCTCTATCCTGGGATTGCTGCAGCGTTCCAGTGAACATCAACGCACGCCAGAGGAACATCGCCAGAGACTCGCCAACTTTAAGGGCATTTAAGTGGTCATTGGATAGACATATGGATGAAAATGGAATAGTGTAGGTCAGATGGTTTCACAGGTCGGCGCAACATCGAGGGCTGAAGGGCCTGTACTGCGCTGTAATGTTCTATGTTCTTTGTTCTATATCTTTTCGCGATTAGGCACACTGCAGCCTGCCAGACTGAACATTGAATTCAATAATTTCAGAGCATGACGGGCCCCCCTTTTTACATTTATTTTTAGTTGCTTTAATTTTTTTTTTACTTTTTCCTTGATATATTTTTGTGTTTATTTTATTTTATCTTAGTTTGTTCAGTTTGCCTACCCACTGTTTTTTTCATGTTTGTACTTTTGGCTGTTCAGTTTTCAGTCCGTTAACACCCCATCTGTACTAATGCTTTGTCTTTCAACGCACTATTAACATATTGTTTACCTTTGCTTCATGACCTTCTTGTCGGTTATTCTCTGTCCCCTTGTCATATCTACACCTTCTCCTTTATAATCTCTTGCCCCATCCACGCTTTACTTGCTGAAAACCTTTCACATTTCTAATATCTGCGAGTTCTGAAGAAGGGTCACTAACCTGAAACGTTAACTCTGCTTCTTTCTCCATAGATGCTACCAGACCTGCTGAGTATTTCCAGCATATCTTGTTTTTATTTTAGGCATAGGTTTAAGGTAAGGGGCAAGAGGTTTAGAGAGGAACTGAAGAAAAAAATATCACGCAGTGGCTGGTTGGAATCTTGAACGGACTGCCTGAAGAGGTGGTAGAGGCAGGAAGCCACACAACATTTAAGAAGTATTTAGATGAGCTTTTGAAACGCCATGGCATACAGGGCTACGGCCCAAGTGCTGGAAAATGGGATTAGAATAGTTAGGTGCTTGATGGCCGGCACGGACACAATGGGACGAATGTCCTGTTTCTGTGCTGTATACGTCTATGACTCTATGAATTGCCCTTTGCAGAATAGAGTTCCAAAATTACAAAGAAATCCAAAGGAATGATTGGACATGTTTTTTTCTTTGGAATAGAGGAGGTTGAGGGGAGATTGAGTTGAGGTGTAGAAAATTATGAGGGGCCTAGATTAAGTAGATGGGAAAACCTATTTCCCTTAGCACAGAGGTCCATAAGCGGGCTCATAGATATCACAATTTCCACAAATATTATCATGAGGATGTGATAGCTCCCATAGTGGAATAGTTTGCTGGATCTTTAAATGGAGGCTATTCCTTCACGACCAACAAATGTGTCTGCCTGGGCCCCAACTTCATCGACATTTCTCCCTCTCTCCCAATGTTTCTCTCCCCATACCTATCTCTTATATGTTTGTGAAAACTGCAGTGAAGGATTACATCAAATTAACATATCTAACATTTTCCCTTTCAATCCGCCACAGCAATCACTCTCTCTCCAACCTTGTCACTCTGTACAGCACTCTGTCTGCCTGCATATCTAACTCTCTCTCTGTCTCTGTCCCTGTCCTAGTGTCAGAGATAGCAGGAGGGAGAGACAGAGAAAGGAAGGCAGAGAGAGAATGTTGAAGGAACTGTACTCTGTTCCTAAGCTCTTCTGAACTGCTCAGCGAATGTTTAATGGGCTACATTAATCTGTCGTGTACAGTCCTGTATCAGGCTGTGAAGAAGCAGAGCAGGTTCAGTACACAACGGGTCAATGGGAACGATTCACTCTTGTCTGCTAATGGGAAGAGATACAAACCTTAACATCAAGGCCGCGTTTGACCGAATGTGGCATCGAGGAGCCCGAGTAAAATTTAAGTCAGTGGGTATCAGGGGGAAAACTCTCCGCTGGTTGGAGTCATATCGAGCACAAAGGAAGATGGTTGTGGTTGAAGGATGTCAAACATCTCAGTCCCATGACATCACTGCAGGAGTTCCTCAAGGTAGTGTCCTAGGCCCAACCATCTTCAGCTGCTTCCTGAATGACCTGCCCTCCATTGTAGCTCAGAAGTAGGATGGTCACTGATGAATGCACAGTCTTCCATTCCATTCGCACCTGCTCAGATAATGAAATCCCAGCAGAAAATGTTTCAAATACTGAGCAGGTCAAGCAGCATCTGTGGAGAGAGAAACAGAATTAGTGATTCAGCTCGACGTGTTCCTGATTTCCAGCATCCACGTTACTTTTTCCTGAGATAATGAAGCAATCCGGAGCCGCATGCACCAACTCCCGCACAATATTCAGGCTTGGGCCGGCCAGTGGCAAGTAACATTCAGGTCACACAAGTGCCAGGCAATGACCATCTGCAACAAGAGAGAATTCAACCACCTCCTCTTGGCATTAAAAGCATTATCCCATCGCTAAATCCACCAGCATCAACATCCTGGGGACACAGTGACATCAAACTTAACTGAACGAAACACATCAATAGTTTTTTTCTCCCAGCGGCTGGTGGGGGTCTGGAACTCAATGCCTAAAAGGATGGTAGAGGCAGAAGCCCTCATCACATTTAAAACAATCTCTTGGATATGCACTTGAAGGAATAAATTTTCCATGTTTAAAATGGGTAAGGCATAACTCTCCCTGTCTGCACCTCCCCATCAAACACTCTCAGAGAAGGTATAGCACGGGATAGATACAGAATAAAGTTCCATTTAAACTGTCTGTGGAATGTCGCATCAACCCGGACCACTCACTGTGCCCGGTTCAGGTTCAAGACTCACCTGCCTCAGTCACCGAGACGCTCCACTGTCACTTACCTTTATGTAAACGGATGCCGGGTTTGGAAGCAGGTCAGGCACACGGGATTAGGAGGACTGCTCATGTGGAGGATAAGCACCAGTAATCTCTCAGAGAATCAGAACAGACCAGCAAGACTCAGAAAAGGAAACTTGTGTTGAATGTGTGAGCCTCGCTTTCTGAAATGCTTCAGTGTTGAGTGATAATATTGACCTAGTGAAATTTGGCTTCAATGTGATGAAAGGTAAGTATATGACCTTATTACAACAGTAAGGTGCCATGTGCACTGTAAATATGGACCAAAATGAAGATGTAGCTGATTAATTTTCAGCTGCATACCATGACGACAGTTACACCTGCTATCCTTTGAGAATGTGCAAGAGACACAATGGGACTCAATCAAAGTAGCCACTGTTGAATTTGCCAGCGTGATCTTTGTGAAAACACAAGAGAGAAGTAAGTTCCTCATCCCTGGAAACATGCTCGTGAATCTTTTCCGCACCCTCTCTAATGCCCCACATCCTTCCTAAAGCACGGTGTCCAGAATTGGACACAATGCTAGTTGAGGAAGGACCAGTGTTTTAGAAAGTTTCATCATAACCTGCTTGCTTTTATGCTCTAAGCCTCTATTTACAAAGCCTGGGATCCCATATGCATTTTAACCACTTTCTCAACTAGCCCTGCCACCTTCAGTATGTGCACAGATATCCCTAGGTCTCTCTGTTCGTGCACCCACTTCAGAATTGTATCCTTTATTTACATTGCCTCTCCTCAGTCTTACCAAAGTACATTACTTCGCACTTCTCTGCACCAAATTTCATCCGCCACGTGATCTTCCCTCGTGAGAAACTGTTAAATGTTGGTGTTCAGAGGGATTTGGGTGTCTTTGCACAAAAAATCTCATTAAGTTAACATGCTGGTGCAAAAAGCAAGGCAAATTTTTTCTTGCTCTTTATTGCAATGGATTGGAGTACAACAGTAAGGAAGTCGTACTGCAATTGGTGAGACCATAACTAGAGTGCAATGTATAGGTTTGGTCTCCACACCTAGGAAAGGATATACTTGCCTTACAGGCAGTAGAGCAAAGGTTCAGTAGGTAATGGTGGGGCAGACTTGAGCGACCTTATGGCTTACTCCTGCTCTTATTTCTTCTGTTCTTAGGTTTTTATGACAAGAGAGGGACAATAGGACAGGGAGGTCCCGAAAGAAGCAGGGGTGGGGTGGGGGGTAGGGAGAGAGAGAGCGAAACAACAGGAAGCACGTATGGAATCACCACCACCTGCAAGTTTCCCTTCAAGTCTCACACCATGCTGACTTAGAATAAGATCACTGCTGCTTCACTGCCACTGGGACAAAATACTGGAACTCACTTTCCAACAACAATGTAGCTGTACCTAATCCACATGAACTGCAGTGGTTCAAGAAAGAGGCTGACCACCACAATCTCAAGGGCGAATACTAATGAGCAATAAATGCTAGCCTGGCCATTAACGCACACATCCAAAAAGTGAATAAAGAAGATTTAAAAAATGACAGAGTCATTTAAGGATATATTAGATTAGATGACCAAAAGCAAGAGGTTGGTTTGAGGGAGCGTCTTCAAAGAGGAAAGAGAGGTGGTGAGATGGAGAGATTTAGGAAAGGAATTTCAGAGTCAAGACCATGGCAGCTTGAAGGCACGGCCACCAAAGGTGGAACGATTCAAATTGGGGATGCTCAAGAGGCCAGAATTAAAGGATCACAGACATTGGAGGATTGTGGAGCTGGAAGAGATTGCAGAGATAGGGAGGGGTCATTTGTGGAAGATAGTTCCAAACTTCTACGACCCTTTGCGTGGAGAAGTGTTTCTTAATTTCATCCTTGAAACGGTTTTCGACTAATGTTCGATGTTTAGACAGTGCCCCTCGTCCGAGACTCCCCCAACTAGTGAGAAGACTTTCTCTCCATCTACCACATCAGTTTCCATTATTATCGTGTAAACATTGATCAATTCACCCCTTAACATTCTAAATTCCAGGGATGCAGAGTAAAACTCGGTCTGCACTGTCCCATCAAATGCTGTCAAGCCGAGTACAGCCTGGAGTCAGCTACAGAGTAAATCTCTGTCTTCTCTAGCCTATCAAACATTCCCATGGCAAGTACAGTGTGGGGTTAGATACAGAGTAAAGCTGCCTCTAAATATGCCTCTCTTTCTCCTCTTTCATCCAGATGGAGAGTGTAACATTGAGAAAGGCAAGGATAAAGATGAAGAGAGAATAACAGAGAGAGGGAAAGTTAGCATTGAGGAGAGTGCACCAGAGAGAAAGAGGAAGAGACTGGGATGGAGAGTGTCCTTCAAAGTTCCTGCAAAGCTGAATACAGCAGCCTGGAAGGTTTCACGCTGGTCCTGTTTGGTGATAAATCACACACGTCGGCAAAAATTGCTAACAAAAAAAAGGGACTGTGAACGCGACAAAAAATGAATACATTAAAAAAAAAACTGGCCGCACACAACAATTAAATATCCTATGGAACACTGGACCCAGCTGTAGCTCGGTGGGAAGTAGTCTTGCCTCTGAGTTATAAAATTGTGGCTTCAGGTCAGAGCACAAAACCTAGGCTGATGCCACCCAACAGAAAATCTGAACGGACCAGCGAATCCCAGAAAAGGAAACTTGTGTTGAATTTGTGAGCCTTGCTTTCTGTAATGTTTTAGTATTTGTTCTTAATGTTGACCCAGTGAAATTTTGCCGCTGTGGGATGGGAGTTATCTGAATAAAGATTATAACATATTATTGCAAAATGAAGGTACTGCGTGTAACAACATATGCAGCGTCCCATCATATAAATATTTTGTTGGTGTGGGAGCAGAGTTCGGTGTTTTCAAAGCACTGTGGTAAACTTAAACGTTTAATCAGCCGTGAGAGGGAAGTAAACTTTGAGACTTTCAAGCAGTAATCAATATCAGATTTGAACAACTGTTAGGGAATAATCAAGGACAGTATACAAAGCATAGAGAATATACCATTAAATAGCAGGATGCGGGTTTCCTACCAGCTTGCATCAGGAGGTGCACCCTCCGTAGTTGTGGTGTCATCAAAAGCAGCCAGTCAACTTAAAATGGCAAACAGATGTATGTGCAGTTTTACGGAGGTCCTCAGAAAGGAGACAGAAAGAGGCATCGACTCACACACAAGGAAAACAAACACGAACACAAACATGTACACTGAGACACAAACACACAGACACACATAGAGACAAACACCAAGACGCACACACACACAGACAAACAAACACAGACAAAAACAAAGACACACAGACAAACACAGATGGACAGACGCACACACAGTCAGACACACACACATACAAACACGTAAAAACAGACATACACACACAGCCACAGACACACCGACACACCGACACACTGACACACACACACACACACACACACACACACACACGCACGCACACACACACACACACGCACACACACACACACACGCAGAGTGCCCAAGGGACAGAGAGTGACAGAAGAATATTTCAGTCTCCAAAAGGCATTCGATGAGGTAAACCTTCGATTTAAAAATGAACAATTGATTTAGCTTCTATGTTTGTTTACAGAAGACAGTTCCAAACTAATATAAAAACAAGAAATGCTGGAACCACTCAGCAGGTCTGGCAGCATCTGTGAAAAGAGAAGCAGAGTTAACGTTCCGGGTCAGTGACCCTTCATCGGAACTGGGATTCTCTTTTCACAGATGCTGCCAGACCTGCTGAGTGGCTCCAGCATTTCTTGTTTTTATTTCAGAATTCCAGAATCCGCTGTATTTTGCTTTTATTTTCCAAACTAATATCACCTTTTGCGTGTAGAAGTGTTTCCTAACTTCACTCCTGAAAGGTCTGCCTCTATTTTTTAAGCAATGTTTCACTAGTCCCAGACTCCCCCAAGCATAAACGCATAAAAATGGACTGTAAAGGTTTCGATAGATGCATAAAAAGGAAACGTTTGGCTAAGATAAATGTGGGTCCATTACAGGCAGAATCCGGAGAATTTATAATGGGGAATAGAGAAATGGCAGTGAAACTAAATGATTACTTTGTGTCTGTCTTGAATGAGGAAGATACAAGAAATCTTCCAGAATTAGCGATCCAAGGGATTAGGGGAAAGATGAATTGAAGGAAATTAGTATTAGTAAGAAGGCTGTATTGTAGAAATTAAAAGGACCTGATATTCTACATCCCAGAGTGTTGAAAGAGGTAGCTATAGAGATAATTGATGCATTGGTGATCTTCTTCCAAAATTATATAGTTTGTGGAAAGGATCCTGCAGATTGGAAGGTAGTAAATGTCACCCCACTATTTATGAAGGGAGGGAGAGAGAAAACAGGGAAATGCAGACCTGTTAGTCCTACATCAGTAGTTAGGAAAATGCAGACATCTATTATAAAGGATGTTGTAAATGGGCACTTGTTTATAATGATCGGATTGGGCAGAGTCAACATGGATTTCTGAATGGGAAATCATGTTTGACGAACTTGTTGGAATTTTTTGATGATGCTACAAACAGAATTGATAAAGGGGAGTCAGTGGACAGGTATCCAGAAATTTTGAGAAAGCTTTCTTAGCAAAATTAAAGCACATGGGATAGGAGGTAATATAGTAGCATTGATTAAAGATTGATTAACAGTTAGAAATCAGAGAGTAGGAATAAACGGGTCACTCTCACGTTAGCAGGCTGTGACTAGTGGGGAACGACATGGATCAGTGATTGGGCCCCAGCTGTTCACAATATATATCAATGATTTGGATGTGGGGACCAAGTGTAACATTTTCAAGTTTACGGATGAGACAAAACTATGTGGGAATGGGTGTTGTGAGGAAGATGCAAAGCGGCTTCAAGGGAATTTGGGCAGACTTAGTGAGTGGGCAAGAATGTGGTGTATGGAATATAATGAAGACACATGTGAGGTTATCCATTTTGGAAGGAAGAATTGATGTGCAGAGTGTTGCTTAAATGTTAAGAAATTAGAAAGTATGGATGGGCAAAGGGACCTGGGTGTCCTCATCAATAAGTCACTGAAAGCTAACATGCAGATGCAGGAAGCAATTAGCGTGTCTAATGGTATGTTAGTCTTTATCGCAAGAGGATTTGAGTACAGGAGTAGTGAAGTCTTGCTTCAGTTATAAATAACCTTGGTTAGGCCGCAGCTGTGTGCAGTTTTGGCCCCCTTATCTTAGGAAGGATATTATTTCCATAGAGGGAGTGCAACGAAGGCTCACCAGAATTTTCTCGGGATGGCAGGACAGCCCTGTGAAGAGACATATGGGAAATTGAGCCTGTATTCTTTTGAGTTTCGAAGAATGAGAGGTGACCTCACTGAAATCTACAAAGGGATTGACAGGGTAGATGCAGGTAAGATGTTTCCCCCGGTTGGGGAGTCTATAACCAAGGGACAAAATTTCAAAGTAAGGGGGAATTCACTTTGGGCAGAGATGAGGAAAGATGTCTTTTCTCAGAGGGTTGTGAATCAGTGGAATTCTCCACCCCAGAGGACTGTGGAAGCTCAGTCATTGAGTATGTTAAAACAGAGATTGACAGATTTCTAAATGCCAACGAGATAAAGGGATATGAGGATAGTGTGGGAAAATGTCTTTGAAATGGATGACCAGCCATGATCGTATGGAATGGTGGGGCAGGCTTGATTGGCTGAATATCTTACTCCTGCTCCTATGCTCCAAAGCTACAGAAATACTTGCTTCCACTACCCCATCAGTTCCCCTTAATATTTCAACAACCTTGATCAAATTACCTTGATCCTCCTAAATTCCAGGGAATTAATCCTGCCTTTGTGTAATATCACTTCGTAATTTAACTCTTGGAGTCCAGTTATCAGTCTTGTAAATCTACGCTGCACACAAATGAACATGGACCACCCCCTCCCCCCACCCCCAACACCCATCACCACCACCTCAAGTCTTTTTGGACCTCCAGTGTTACTAGTTTTTCACCATTTATAATGTACTCTCTTCTATTCTTTTTTTGCTGACATTGAAATCCAGCCACCACAGTTTTGCCCATTCACTTAAGATATTAATATCTCATTGCAAATTTATGCTCCCAGCTACACTGCTTAAAATGCTGTCATTAAAAAACTTGAGTATCTGGCATTCTACGCCATCATCTTAAATTGTTAATAAATACAGCGAAATTGAGTCTTTGCACTCGCAGATCGGAGTGTTTCATTCCATCCGAGAAGTTTTTAATTCCAGATTTACGTTTTTTTTTTAAATGCAGAATTCAAATTCACAACAGACCAGTGTGAGGTTTGAACTGTTGCCTTTTCATTCATCAGCCCAGGCCTTCAAATGAAAACCATTAAAAAAAGAGATTCACTTTCCGACTGCTATTGTCTGACTGTCTGAGGTTTTGTATATTGTTCCCTTCATGTGGTGTCGTGTAAATACATTAAATCCTGTGTATCTGTAAGGGACACAAATCAAATTCAAATCTCATTCCATCAACCAAAACATACAAGCCCATTCAAACACCTCTATTTTCTGTCTCTGCAAAGATAGCTCTCACCTCCACAATGCAGGACTGTCTGAATGGAAACAGCTTTTGGCACATTTTCTGACACATCTGCTGTCACTGGATTCAATTGAAAGTTACCAAGCCCCAAATTGAATCTTTAAGGCAGGAAAAAAATAACACAGAAATGAATTCCCAGGTCTCTCGATACCTGAACCCATTTGTACATTGTACCATTTAGTTTATATCGCTTCCCCTCAGCTTTCCTTCCAAAATGCATCATTTAACATTTCTCAGTATTGAAATTAACCTGCCATGTGCCTGTCCATTTCATCTGACTGCCTCCATCCTCCTGAAGTCTGCTACTATTCCCTTCCTTGTTTATTATATTGCAGATGGCACAATGTTGAAGTTATGCTCTGTAAATCTAAGTCCAAGTCATTCATATATATGAAAAAGATCAGTGGTCTTAATCCAACCCCCTGGGAATACCACGATAACACAGTGGACACCGTATACAGTGAATACAAAAGCAGGGATGTTATGCTAAACCTTTATAAGGATCTGGTTAGGCCACAACTGCAGTATTGTGTCCTGTTCTGGTCACCACACTTTAGGAAGGAGGTGAGGGTCCTTGAGAGGATGCAGAGGAGATTTACAAGAATGCTTCCAGGGATGGGGGATTTTGGCTAGAAGGTTAGTTTGGAAAAGTAGGGTTTGGTCTCCTTAGAACAAAGAGCGTTGAGGGGAGATTGAATTGAAGTGTTCAATATTATGTCAGTTATAGATACCGCCCTCCAGTCTGAAACAACCATTCACCATGACTCTCTGTGTTCCATCCCTTAGTCAATATCGTATGCACTGTGTCACTGTCCAGTTTATTCCATGACCATTCATTTTGCTAACTATTCAATTATGAGGCAGTATAATGAGGAATTTGATCCCAACACAGAAAAACACACACACAGATAAACACACACACAGAAGCAATGACCATCTCCAACAATGGAGAATCCAACGACCTCCCCTTAGCATTCAAAACATTATTCCATCGCTGAATCCCACAGAATCAACATTCTGGGCAAACGTTGGCCAGAAAACGAACTGAAGAAATCGCATCAATACTGTGGCTACAAGTGACTCACCCCCTGACTCTCCAAAGCCTTTCAACCACCTGCACGACACAAGTCAGGCGTGTGATGGAATCTCTCCACTTGTCTGGATTTGTGCAGTACATAGAACACTCCAGAATCTCGACACCATCAAGGACAAAGCAGCCCACTTTAGTGGCATCCCATTCACAACTTTAAACTTTGACAAAATCAGCCTTAACTATCTAAATTTCAGGGATAAAGAGTAAAGTTGCACGTATACAGTCCCATCACATGCTGCCAAGCTATTAGTTAGCTATTGAGTATATCTCTGTCTTCTCTGTTCCATCAAACACTCTCAGGGCAGATACAGCGTGGGGATAGCTACAGGGTAAAGCCGCCTTTGTATAATCCTCTCTTTCTCTTCCTCCAACCAGATGGAGAGAGTAACAGTAAGAAAAAATAGGGATAGATGTGGAGAGAGAATAACATAGAGAGAAAAGGTAGCAATAGGCACAGATAACCAGAGAGAAAGAGGAAGAGATTGGGATGGAGAGTGTCGGCGAATGTTCCCACAAAGCTGTGTGCTGCATTTTTTAGGAAGCACACAGCGAGAGATCGAGATTAAAAGGGTACAAAGGGAGTCCGAGATAGAAAGATAAGAGAGAAAGAAAACATGGAGAGAGTAGCAGAGAGCGGAATTCGTAATTGAATGAGTAAGAGAGAGGGGAAGACAGAGGTCAGAGAGAGAGAAGAGATGGAGAGAGAGAAAGGGAGGGAGAGATAGAGACAGAGCGAGGGTGGGGGAGAGAGGGAGGTCAGAAAAGGAGTAGAGATAGAGAGAGAAGACAGAGAGACAGAGACAGGGCAAGGGAGACAGAAAGTGTAAGAGTGGGAGAGCGAGAAAGGTATGGAGTGAGAGAGTGACAAAAGTTGAGAGAGCGAGAGAGAGAGAGAGAGAGAGAGAGAGAGAGTGTGTGTGTGTGTGTGTGAGAGACAGAGAGAGACAGAGAGGCATAGATAGACGGAGAGAGGGAGGGAAAGAGAATGACCGAGATTGACGGAGAGGAAGATAAAGCGAGGGAGGCAGAGAGAGATAGAGGGAGTGTGAAAGAGGAGAGAGGGAGACAGAGAGAAAAAGACTGAGGGTGGGAGAGTAATCGACAGTGAATAAGAAGAGAGGGAGTGAAATAGATGGAGAGAACAAGGGGGCAGAGAGTAAGAGAGGGAGACAGAGAGAGGCATGGAGTGAGAAAGTAGCAAAAATAGAGAGAGCGACAGACAGAGAGATAGGGAGCGACAGAGTGAGCCAGTGGAAAAGGGTGGACAAAACAGGCTGTTGGAAAAACTTCACATGTAATTGTGTTCAAAAGAATTTATTAAAAGTTCAAAGGGACAAGACATTGAAAAAACTACGTCACACAGCAACCCTGAGACACTTTAGAAGTGAGGGGAGGAGAGACAATTTACTATCCACACTGATGTCAGCAAAATCCCCAAACACAACCTCAGTAACAATCCCTATTATCTGCCAAGTCCGGTCTTGGGAGTTTAGTGTGAGGGTTATAGAGGTGAACGTTCGATCGGTGTTAGATATTTCCAGACTTCAAGGAAGGTGTTACAGGCTTTAAAAAACCCAACAAAAATGGCTGAAAGCATTGCTGTCCTGGTATTAACATAAAAAAGGACAGGAAAAATCAGGAAGGTCTCCTGTCCTGGTATTAGCATATCAAAGGACAGTTAGAATCAGGAGGATCTCCTGTCCTGGGATGAACAGATCAATGGACAGGCATCCTGGAGAGCAGATTGAGAGACATCACAACATGTCAGAGTCTCAATGGGTGTAGCTTGCAAACAGCTGACTCAGGATATAACAGGGTAGGAAGATCCCTGTTCCAATCTCAAAACCCACCCTTCAATCTCTCTCCAGAGAGTAGACACATTCGCCACTCTGCTTCTGTGTGTGTGTGTGTGTGTGTGTGTGTGTGTGTGTGTGTGTGTGTGTGTGTGTGTGTGTGTGTGTGTGTGTGTGTGTGTGTGTGTGACAGAGTGAGCCAGTGGAAAAGGGTGGACAAAACAGGCTGTTGGAAAAACTTCACATGTAATTGTGTTCAAAAGAATTTATTAAAAGTTCAAAGGGACAAGACATTGAAAAAACTACGTCACACAGCAACCCTGAGACACTTTAGAAGTGAGGGGAGGAGAGACAATTTACTATCCACACTGATGTCAGCAAAATCCCCAAACACAACCTCAGTAACAATCCCTATTATCTGCCAAGTCCGGTCTTGGGAGTTTAGTGTGAGGGTTATAGAGGTGAACGTTCGATCGGTGTTAGATATTTCCAGACTTCAAGGAAGGTGTTACAGGCTTTAAAAAACCCAACAAAAATGGCTGAAAGCATTGCTGTCCTGGTATTAACATAAAAAAGGACAGGAAAAATCAGGAAGGTCTCCTGTCCTGGTATTAGCATATCAAAGGACAGTTAGAATCAGGAGGATCTCCTGTCCTGGGATGAACAGATCAATGGACAGGCATCCTGGAGAGCAGATTGAGAGACATCACAACATGTCAGAGTCTCAATGGGTGTAGCTTGCAAACAGCTGACTCAGGATATAACAGGGTAGGAAGATCCCTGTTCCAATCTCAAAACCCACCCTTCAATCTCTCTCCAGAGAGTAGACACATTCGCCACTCTGCTTCTGTGTGTGTGTGTGTGTGTGTGTGTGTGTGTGTGTGTGTGTGTGTGTGTGTGTGTGTGTGTGTGTGTGTGTGTGTGTGTGAGAGAGAGAGAGAGCGATCCCTCTGTCTAAATCTGGTTTATAACTGTGATTCGATTGTATTTGATTATTGCTGATAATATTACAGAGAAAGGGAGACACTGAGGGTAAGAGAGGGAGGCAAAGAGAGGCATTGAGTGAGCCAGTGAATGAAACAGAGAGAGAGAGAATGGAGAGAGAGTAAGAGAGAAAAAGAAAGAGAGTGAGGGAGAGAGAGAGAACGAAACTGAGACCGAGGGAGAGAGCGAAACAGCAAGAGGGAGGGAAAGAGAGAGAGGTCAGAGTGGGAGAATCTAGTGAGATAGACAATGAGAAAGAGAGAAGAGAGGGAGAGACGGAGAGAGTCAGAGAGTGAGGGAGAGGGAAACGACGTAAGGGAGGCCTCGAGAGACAGAGAGAGTGAGGGTGAGAGAGAGAGAGTGACAAAGCAACGGAAGGAGAGAAAGAGAGACAGCGCGAGCGAGGGAGCGAGAAAGGGAGAGAGACAGGTAGCGATGGAGAAACAGAGAAATAGGTGGGGAAGAGAGAAACATAGAGAGAGGGAGAGAGAGAAGGAAAGAGAGATAGGGAAAGAGCGAAACAGCGAGAGGGTGGGAAAGCGAGAGAGGTCAGAGAGGGAGAACAGTGGCAGACTGTGAGAGAGACCGAGAGATACAGAGAGAGACAGAGACAGAGACAGAGCAAGGGAGACAGGCAAAATAAGAGAGGGACAGAGTCAGGCATGGAGTGGAGAGTGACGGAAACAGAGATGGGGGGAGAGAGAGCAAGAGAGCGAGGGAGAGGGAGACAAAGTGACTGGGACACAGAGAGAAATAGCGAGAGAGTAGAGAGAGAATCAGAGAGCGTGTGGGACAGAGATATACAGAGAGATAGGGTGAGGGAGACAGACAGAAGGAGACGGGGAGAGAGAGATCAGAGAGTGAGACAGCGAGACAGAGACAGAGACAGAGCACGGGAGACAGAGGGAGTAAGAAGGGGCGATGGAGAGAGATATGGAGTGAGAGAGTGACAGAAACAGAGAGACGGAGGGAGCGAGAGATAGAGTGGGGACATAGAGAGAGAGAGGGGAGGGGAAGATAGAGAGACACAAAGGGAGGGAGACGGAGTTAAAGTTCTGGAGGCATAGAGAGACAGAGAGAGGGAGACAGAGAGAGGGGGAGGGAGAGAGACAAAGACACAGAGAGAGAGGTGGAGAGAGACAGGTCAGTGAGGAAGAAGAGATGGAAACAGAGAGCGAGACAGAGGGAGCAAGCGAACGAGAGAGGGAGACATCGAAAACAGAGAGAGGAGGGAGGAAGAAAGGCAACGAATTCGGTTGAGGGAGTCAAAATGAGGGAGGCAAAGAGAGACAGAGGGATTGAGAGAGAGGAGAGAGGGAAGCATTGAGAAACAGACTGAGGGTGGGAGAGTAAGAGACAGGGAGGAAGAAGCGAGGGAGAGAGAAAGAGAAAGGGATAGAGAGTGCAAGGAGGGCAGAGAGTAAGAGAGGGAGACAGAGAGAGGCATGGAGTGAGAGAGTGACGGAAACAGCGAGAGGGGCAGACAGAGAGATAGGGACTGACAGAGAGAACCTGTGGAAAAGGATAGACAAAACAGGTTGTTGGAGAAACTTTACATGTAATTGTATTCAAAAGATTTTATTAAAAGTTCAAACGGACAAGACAATGGAAAAAAAAACTGATCTCCCACAGCAACCCTGAGACACATTAGAAGTGAGGGAAGGGGGTACAATTTGCAATCCACAGTGATGTCAGTAAAATCCCCAAATATAACCTCAGCAACAGTCCCCATTAACTACCCAGTCCAGCCTTGGGAGCTTAGTGTGAGGGTTTTAGGGTTTAGTGTTCGATCGGTGTTTGATATATCCAGACTTCAAGGAATGAGTTACAGGTTAAAAAATAACCAATAAATGTCTGAAAGTATTGCTGCCCTGGTATTAACCGATCAAAGGACAGGAAGAATCAGGAAGGTCTCCTGTCCTTATATCAGCATATCAAAGGACAGTTAGAATCAGAAAGTTCTCCTGTCCTGGGATGAACATATCAAAGAACAGGAAGAATCAGGAAGGTACCCTATCCTGGTATTAATAGATCAAAGGACTGGAAGAATCAGGAAGGTCTCCTATCCTGGTATTAACATATTAAAGGGCAGAAATAATCAGGAAGATTTCTTGTCCTGGGATGAACATATCAAATGACAGGCCCGCTAGAGAGCAGATTGAGAGACAGCCCAACATGTCAGTGTCCAGAGTCTCAATTGTTGTAGTTTGCAAACAGCTCACTCAGGATATAACTGGGGAGGAAGATCCCTGTTCCACTCTCAAAACCCACCCTTCAATCTCTCCAGAGAGTAGACACATTCCCCACTCTGGTTCTTTGTGTGTGTGTGTGTGTGTGTGTGTGCTCCCTCTGTCTGAACCTGGTTTATAACTGTGATTTAAGTGTATTTGAATATTGCTGATAATATTACAGAGAAAGGGAGACAAAGAGAGTAAGAGAGGGAGGCAAAGAGAGGCATGGAGTAAGACAGTGACTGAAACAGAGAGGGAGATAATGGAAAGAGACAGAGAGAAAGAAAGAAAGAGCGAGGGAGAGAGAGAGGAAAAAACAGAGACCGAGGGAGAAAGCGATACAGCAAGAGGGAGGGAAAGAGAGAGAGGTCAGAGAGGGAGAATCGAGTGAGATAGACAATGAGATAGCGAGAAGAGACGGAGAGACGGAGACAGAGCAACGCAGAGAGAGACAGAGAGTGAGGGAGAGGGAAACGACGTAAGAGAGGCCTTGAGAGACAGAGAGAGTGAGGGAGAGAGAGAGAGAGAGAGTGACAGAGCAACGGAGGGAGAGAAAGAGAGACAGCGAGAGGGAGGGAGCGAGAAAGGGGGAGAGACTGTGAGAGATAGAGAAACAGAGAGAAGGTGGGGAAGAGAGATAAGGAAAGAGCGAAACAGCGAGAGGGTGGGAGAGCGAGAGAGGTCAGAGAGGGAGAACAGTGGCAGACAGTGAGAGAGACAGAGAGAGACAGAGACCGCGACAGAGACAGAGACAGAGCAAGGGAGATAGGCAAAATAAGAGAGGGACAGAGTCAGGCATGGAGTGGAGAATGATAGAAACAGAGATAGGGAGGGGGAGAGAGCGTGAGAGGGAGGGAGAGGGAGACAAAGTGACTGAGACACAGAGAAGGAGAGTAGAGAGAGAGTAGAGAGAGAATCAGAGAGAGTGTGGGGCCTTGATATGCAGAGAGATAGGGTGAGAGAGAGAGATAGACAGAAGGAGACGGGGAGAGAGAGATCAGAGAGTGAGACAGCGAGACAGAGACAGAGACAGAGCACGGGAGACAGAGTGAATAAGACGGGGCGATAGAGAGAGACATGGAGTGAGAGAGTGACAGAAACAGAGAGAGGGAGGGAGAGAGAGACAGAGAGGGGGCATAGAGAGAGAGAGGAGGGGAAAGAAAGAGAGACACAAAGGGAGGGAGACGGAGTTAAAGATCTGGAGGCATAGACAGACATCGAGAGGGAGACAGAGAGAGCTGGAGGGAGAGACACACAGGCAGAGAGAAAGTGGTGGAGAGAGAGGTCAGTGAGGGAGAAGAGATGGAAACAGAGAGCCAGACAGAGTGAGCAAGCGAACGAGAGAGGGAGACATAGATAAAGAGAGAGAGAGGGGGAAGAAAGACACCGATTGCAGTAAAGGGAGACAAAGTGAGGGAGGCAGAGAGGGACAGAGGGATTGAGAGAGAGGACAGAGGGAAGCATTGAGAAACAGACTGAGGGTGGGAGAGTAAGAGGCAGGGAGGAAGAAGCGAGGGAGAGAGAAAGAGAAATGGATAGAGCGTCCAAGGAGGGCAGAGAGTAAGAGAGGGAGACAGAGAGAGGCATGGAGTGAGAGAGTGATGGAAACAGCGAGAGGGACAGACAGGGTCATAGGGACTGACAGAGAGAACCAGTGGAAAAGGGTAGACAAAACAGGTTGTTGGAGAAACTTTACATGTAATTGTATTCAAAAGATTTTATTAAAAGTTCAAACGGACAAGACAATGAAAAAAAAACTTATATCCCACAGCAACCCTGAGACACCTTAGAAGTGAGGGAAGGGGGTACAATTTGCAATCCAAAGTGATGTCAGTAAAATCCCCAAACACAACCTCAGCAACAGTCCCCACGATCTGCCCAGTCCAGCCTTGGGAGTTTAGTGTGAGGGTGTTAGGGGTTAGCTTTCGATCGGTGTTTGATATTTCCAGACTTCAAGGAAGGAGTTACAGGTTAAAAACTAACCAAGAAATGGCTGAAAGCATTGCTGCCCTGGCATTACAATATAAATGAGCAGGAAGAATCGTGAAGGTCTCCTGTCCTGGTATTAACATATCAAAGGACAGGAAGAATAAAGAAGGTCTCTTGTCCTGGTATTAACATATCAAAGGACAGGAAGTATCAGTAAGGTCTCCTGTCCTGGTATTAACATTTCAAAGTACAGGAAGAATAAAGAAGGTCTCTTGTCCTGGTATTAACATATGAATGGACAGGAAGAATCAGGAAGGTATATAAGTCCCCAGGGCCTGATGGGATCTAGCCCAGAATACTGAGGGAAGCAAGGGAAGAAATTGCTGGTGCCTTGACAGAAAGTTTTGCATCCTCACTGGCTACAGATGAGG
Organism: Heterodontus francisci; assembly: GCF_036365525.1. NCBI lineage: Eukaryota > Metazoa > Chordata > Chondrichthyes > Heterodontiformes > Heterodontidae > Heterodontus > Heterodontus francisci. The sequence goes on from NC_090391.1 coordinate 11,525,980, forward strand.
TACCAGAGGACCGGAGAATAGACAATGTTTTCCTTTGTTTAAGAAAGGTAGCAAGGATAATCCAGGCAATTATAGGCCGGTGAGCCTTATGTCAGTGGTATTGAAATTATTGGACAGGATTTTTCGGGTCAGGATTTACTCCCATTTGGAAACAAACGAACTTATTAACGAGAGGCAGCATGGTTTTGTGAAGGGGAGGTCGTGTCTCACTAATTTGATAGAGTTTTTTTAGGAAGTGACGAACATGATTGATGAAGGAAGGGCAGTGGATGTTGTCTACATGGACTTCAGTGAATCCTTTGACAAGGTCCCTCATGGCAGACCGGTACAAAAGATGAAGTCACATGGGATCAGAGGTGAGCTGGCAATATGGATACAGAACTGGCTCAGTCATAGAAGACAGAAGGCAGCAGTGGAAGGTTGTTTTTCTGAATGGAGTGACGTGACTTGTGGTATTCCGCAGGGATCAGTGCTGGGACCTTTGCTGTCTGTAGTATATATAAATGATTTGGAGTAAAATGTAGCTGGTCTGATTAGTACGTTTGCGGACGACACAAAGGTTGGTGGAGTTGCGGATAATGATGAGGATTGTCAGAGGATACAGCAGGATATAGATCGGTTGGAGACTTGGACGGAGAAATGGCAGATGGAGTTTAATCCGGACAAATGTGACGTAGTACATTTTGGAAGGTCTAATGCAGGTGGGAAGTATACAGTAAATGGCAGAACCCTTACGAGGATTGACAGGCAGAGAGATCTGGGCGTACAGATCGACAGGTCACAGAAAGTGGCAACGCAGGTGGATAAGGTAGTCAAGAAGGCATACGGCATAATAATAAAAGCAAAATACTGCGGATGCTGCAAATCTGAAACAAAAACAAGAAATGCTGGATTCACTCAGCAGGTCTGGCAGCATCTGTGGAAAGAGAAGCAGAGTTAACGTTTCGGGTCAGTGACCCTTCTTCGGAACTGACAAATATTAGAAAAGTCACAGATTATAAACAAGTGAGGTGGGGGTTGGGCAAGAGATAACAAAGGAGAAGGTGCAGATTGGACCAGGCCACATAGCTGACCAAAAGGTCACGGAGCAAAGGCAAACAATATGTTAATGGTGTGTTGAAAGACAAATAATTAGTACAGATTAGGTGTGAATCTACTGAATATTGAACATCAGCAAGTGCAAACGTGAAGAAAAACAACCTTAAAAAACAGTTGGTAAGCAAACTGAACAAACAAAAACAAGAAATGCTGGAAAAGGCATACGGCATGCTTGCCTTCATCGGTCGGGGCATAGAGTATAAAAATAGGCACGTCATGCAGCAGCTGTACAGAACTTTAGTTCGGCCACACTTGGAATATTGCGCGTAATTCTGGTTGCCACACTACCAGAAGGACATGGAGGCTTTGGAGAGGGTACAGAAGAGGTTTACCAGGATGTTGCCTGGTCTGGAGGGCATTAGCTATGAGGAGAGGTTGTATAAACTCGGATTGTTTTCAATGGAACGACGAAGGTGGAGGGGCGACATGATAGAGGTTTACAAAGTTATGAGCGGCATGGACAGAGTGGATAGTCAGAAGCTTTTCCCAGGGTAGAAGAGTCAGTTACTAGGGGACATAGGTTTAAGGTGAGAGGGGAAACATTTAGAGGTGATGTGCTAGGCAAGTTCTTTACAAAGAGGGTGGTGAGTGCCTGGAACTTGCTGCCAGGGTAGGTGGTGGAAGCAGGTACGATAGCAACGTTTAAGAGGCATCTTGACAAATACATGAATAGGATGGGAATAGAGGGATACGGTCCCCGGAAGTGCAGAAGGTTTTAGTTTAGGCAGGCATCAAGATCGGCGCAGGCTTGGAGGGCCGAATGGCCAGTTACTGTGCTGTACGGTTCTTTGTTCTTTGTTCTATCTCTCTGTGTATTTCTCCATCTCTCTCTCTCCATTCCCTCTCTCTCGCCCTCTCTCTCTGTGCCCTAACTTTAGCAATAAAAAAAAAAACTCAACACAACTTATTTGGAGAGTTTTTATCTGAAAATGATTGTTTGAGTTTCATTTAATGCTGCCGTTTTATTTGTACATTACTTTTAATCGCACAAAATCATTTTCCAAATTGGAACCAGTATAATGTTGCAAGTGTTGACATATGAGAACATTCGAACATTACCGCGCAGTACAGGCCCTTCGGCCCTCGATGTTGCGCCAACCATCTGACCTACACTATTCCATTTTCATCCATATTTTTATCCAATGACCACTTAAATGCCCTTAAAGTTGGCGAGTCTACTACTGTTGCAGGCAGGGCGTTCCACGCCCCTACTACTCTCTGCGTAAAGAAACTACCTCTGACATCTGTCCTATATCTTTCACCCCTCAACTTAAAGCTATGTCCCCTCGTGTTTGCCATCATCATCCGAGGAAAAAGACTCTCACTATCCACCCTATCTAACCCTCTGATTAGTAGTAGGATAATAACCATTTAACACAAGTTGTATTACAATTATTTCATTAAAGCATCCCCAGTTTGCATGTGGTAAATTCCTTAAACTTGTGCAAAAGGTCAAACTCTCTGGAACACAGAATCTATCCATGAGCAGTGGCTCAGCATCTCCATCTGCTGGTATTCCTGTTTCAATGCAGTTTCTGCCCCTCTCACCATCTCACGATCATTGTAATTTGTAGCTTTGTCCATTTTGCTCTGGGTCCAGGGTGGGTTTAGTTGAATCCAGCTGAGCAGTGCAACGACGACGTATTAAGAAACAGTTCATGAACCTTATACAGAGCAAGTCACAACTTAATAAATCAGAATACCAATAAAATATATTCTCAGAATCAGATATAAAATCATTTCAGTGCTCAGTGTTGTGAATATAAAATGTACTTTCTGTACTGTGGATGTGTAGGGAATGGAATATGAAATGGGACTTAGTTCCAGTGTTTGAAACCAGTCACCTCTTGCTGTGATTACACTAATTTACTAATGAGATTGAAAGGGTATTTCACCGCATTCTTCAGCTCCTGACTGAATTTAGTCTGGGTCACAGCGTAAATACATGTGTTGGTGCAGGAACTGAGAACCTGCAGAATCGTTGCTGTTTGTTTTGTGATGAAGAGAGGGTCAGTGTAGGAGTCATAAGACAGAGTAACTGCAATTCGCCTACAAATGTTAAACACAACCCGGGTCGCCCATAACAGTATAAAACTGGCGGATATAGTGAAGAGTAAAATAATTGATTTCTGCGATTTTCTATCTCTGGGTCCTTGCGATTCTCTCCTTTTCTGTGGCCCCGGAATCCCCTGCGGACTTTACTGGAGAATAAAATCCGTCTGACAGTTAGAACATTGAACAGCAAAATCAGAGAGACCGGGACAGAAGGGGTTAAAATATACTGAAACAATTCAAATGCCCCCCATATGTGGGAAGTATAGAAGCTCGGTTTAGTAACACAACCCATGGGAACATTATCAGTGATGTAAACTTGTTTCAACGTAAAGTACCAGGGGACAGTCAATGAACAGCCCAGCACACTCACTGTTCCGACAACCACAGCCGCTGTTTTCGCGCTGCAATATTTTGTTTTCAGCTTCTCACAACAAATGGCCACAAATCTATTAAAGGTGAAAGTGACTGTGAGCCAGACAGAAATAACTGTGGCTGCATTAAGCAGAACGAGAATGAGAGAATACGCAGGAGTAATTCTTAGGAACTAATCTGGGAAATAAATGGCAACAATCCATCTCAATACGGGATCAGTGATAACGACCAGGAGATGAGACACTGCCATTCCCACCAGGTAGCCAGTGATACATTTGGAGAGACCGCACTTTCCTCGGGACAGAATCACAATCGCCACCAAGTTAACTGGAAGAGAGAGAACAGGAAACAGGGAATTTATTGATCAGACCTGGAGACAAAGCAGCAATCTGTCAGGATCCGGGACTGAAATTTCCAGCTTTGTTGCTGCATCGAGCAGTGAAACTTTTTCATTGACCTGGGCAGTGCTTTGTCACAGTGAAATGTTTGAAAACACGATTACAGAAGGTAAATAAAGTCCAGCTCGCTGGAGTACCCACATCCTGCAAACTATTTCTTAATACTACTTTTCTCATACGATTTATTCCTAACATTCTGTGCCAATGAACTGTTCACCTTTCCCATGTTTAATGATTCATTCTCAGAGTCAGTTTGTTCAATGGTGAAACCTCTGTGAATAATTTCATGAGTCTACAGAGCACCCAAGTCTCCACCTGTTCAACCACACTCCACTTTATCCACAAAGCATGGAATAAACAGGATCGAAAACTACTTCCAGACAAACCTCAAAATCATTGAAATTGAATTATAATTATAAATTATCAAGTAAACCGTTCGAATGTGGGATTGTTCAATTAATAAAACATCATCATCAGCGCTGCAGCCGATAATCTGCAGATAAATGAAAGACTCGCAATTCGAACTGATCGAGTGTAAACCAATAAATCATCACATCAGTATTTTCTATTTTATAATGTAGTCCAGTGACAGTGAAGGCTGCACAGTGAAGCAGAGAAGGAGATGTGAAAGTGTCAGCAGCAAACTCAGTTCAGTAGCCAGACCTCTGGAGCAACGTCAGACACACACAGAATAATATAATATTTGATAACAGTGAAAATCAATAAATACATTGAAATCCCAGTTAAACTGAACCATATTATTGGGGATGGAGGATATTGTCATGTTTCCTTTTAACATTGCGATCATGAGATGTTTCACTATCAGTCACCGAAAAAAAAAAATCATACAAAATATTCCAGGACCGGTTTGATCCACATCATGAAATTGTGCAAAGCTCCTGATGTTCTGATTTTTGATCCTAACGGAGACATCTCATTCGAATACATGCAGTACACAGAATAATCCAGCAACAATGCCAGAGTTTCTTAAAACAATACAATTCAAGACAAAATGCAGCTACTACGAGACTGTAGGAGTAGATAATGAGGAGATTCCATCAGTAAATTGCTAGAAAAGAACAGGTGGCAGTGTAACACACATAGTGAGAAATAATACCGAGTACAGCAGCACAGTTAACTTCGATTTACACGATTAACAGCTGAGATGTTAGCTTACCAGGAACTCCAAATGCTGCAACTGCAGGATAGTACATGTCTTCTATCTGATAGATTACTGGATATCCCATTTCTGTGAGAAGCAGAGACTTCTGTTAGCCTGCAAAACACAGCTCCAGCAGGCACTAGGAGCTGATTCATTCCAATGGGTCCTGATTTATACAAGGGATATGTCTCCACTGACTCTGCCATACCCTGATCATTGCTATTAGTTGCACTCAGCTGAAAAAACACATTACATCAGCATCTTTGACTCTGATGTAAATAAAGTGTTGGATAAAGCACAATCATTTCAATATCAATTACATATTATTAGTCAAGCCTCTCGTGGGAGTAAACTCGAAATATGTACTCATAATGGATGGAGGTACGATCACGAGTGGCGTAATTTACATCTTCTCGATTATTGCATTAACCTTTGCGTTTCTATTGTCGTAACTGATCTGTCTGCAGTAGACACTGATTCCAGGGACAAAGAAATAGTCCCGTTTAACTCTGTTCCTGGCTTTTCCCAGTTAATATATGAACTTTGAGTCTCTGATTCAGGACCACGTTCAAGGCTACAGCCTAGAAACTACTGTGGGTGATATTAGGGGACAGACAATGTCCATGTCCATTGGGGAGGCAGTCGTATAGTGATAATATCACTGGTCATGTAATCAAGAGGCCCAATCTCATGGTCTGGGGACAAGAGTTCACATCCCACCATGACATCTGTATAAATTAGAGGGTGTTCCGCCTCTATGTATCAATTGGAGCGAGCTCCCTCTCAAAGTATAACGTGGATGGAACACCCTCTCTATGTATAAAGTGGAGGGAGCACATTCTCCATGTATAAAATGGAGGGAGTTGAAGGACAGAGGAGAGAGGGAAATGAAAACAAATAGAGAAATGGAAAGAGGGGTGAAATGAAAGGCACTGAGAGTCAGAAGTGGTAGCGGAATGAGACCTTGACCAAATCCCAGCAAGAATCCCCATTGTCTGCCCAGTCTGGTATTGGGGTGTACTGTTGCTGTTTTAGGGGTAAGTGTTGGATCAGTGTTTGATATTTTCAAACTGCAGTACCATTGCAAACAAGGACAAGCGTTACCGGTTCAAAATTAACCAAGAAATGGCTCAAAACATTGTTGTCCAGAGACAGAGGGAGGGAGAGAGACATGGACAGAGTGGAACAGAGACGAGGGAGCGGTATGGGGGGTGGGGGGTGCGGGGAAGGGAGAGAGAGAGACAGACAGAGAGAGTGAGAGCTCGAGGGAGAGAGACAAAGAGAGAAACAGAGATGGAGGGTCAGAGACAGAGAGAGAGGGAAACAGGCAGATGCCGAGTGGGAACGACAGGGAGAAAGCAAGAGAAACAGATACAGAGGGAGAGAGACAGATACAGAGAGAGAGAGAGGGAAAGGGACAGAGGGGGAAACGAAGGCAGAGGGAGAGACAGACAGCGAGAGACAGAAAGAGCGAGATTCTAGGATAAACTTTACATCTAATAATGTTGGAAAAAAAAGATAAAAATTAAACATTAAAACTGGCTGTGCACAAGAACTGAATTTAAAATGAAACACTGGGGCTCTAGCGTAAGTGTTTTGCGGGCTACTGTTGGATCAGTGTTTGATATTGTTAAACTGCAGTGACATTTATTATTGTTGAAAAAATATTATCAAAAATTGACAAACTTTAGAAGCTGTGGAAATGGGATTCAGGGTGTGAGGGGACCTTGACAGAACCTCATAAACAATCCCCATTATCTGCCCGTCTGGTATTGGAGGCTTATTGTTAGATCTTAGGGGGCGAGTGTTGACCAGTGCTTAATATCTTCAAAATGCCGAGACGTACCCAGAAAGGGCCAGATTTGCTGGTTCAAAATTAACAAAGAAATGGAGAAAATCATTTCTGTCCAAGGAGAGAGAGGGAGAGATGGTGAGATAAAGACACAGAAAGAGTGATGGACAGAGGCGGAGAATGAGGGAGAGAGAGAGACAGACAGACAGAGAGAGAGAGAGAGAGAGAGAGAGATAGGGAGAGGCAGAGAGAGAGAGATGGAGAGAGGCAGACATGAGAGGGAGAGACAGAGGCAGGATGAAACTAGTTGCAACCATCAGTAACAATCCTCATTATCTACCCAGTCCTATGTTGGGAGTTCAGTGTGAGTGTTTTAGGAGTGGGTGTTGGATCAGTGTTTGATATTTTCAAACTGTAGTGACATTCCCAACCAGGTAGGTATTGAATACAAGAGCAGGGAGGTTTTGCTGGAACTATATAACTCATTGGTTAGGCCACAACCTGAGTACAGTGTGCAGTTCTGGTCACCTCATTACTTCTCTTTGGCCTCCTTGTCTCGAGAGACAATGGGTAAGCGTCTGGAGGTGGTTAGTGGTTTGTGGAGCAGCGCCTGGAGTAGCTATAAAGGCCAATATTAGAGTGAAAGACTCTTCCACAGGTGCTGCAGTAGAAATTGTTTGTCGGGGCTGTTACACAGTTGGCTCTCCCCTTGCGCTTCTGTCCTTTTTCCTGCCAACTGCTAAGTCTCTTCGACTCGCCACACTTTAACCCCGCCTTTATGGCTGCCCGCCAGCTCTGGCGATCGCTGGCAACTGACTCCCACGACTTGTGATCAATCTCACAGGACTTCATGTCACGTTTGCAGACGTCTTTAAAGCGGAGACATGGACGGCGGGTGGGTCTGATACCAGTGGCGAGCTCGCTGTACAATGCGTCTTTGGGTATCCTGCCATCTTCCATGTGGCTCACATGGCCAAGCCATATCAAGCACCGCTGACTCAGTGGTGTGTATATGCTGGGGATGTTGGCCGCCTCGAGGACTTCTGTGTTGGAGATATGGTCCTGCCACCTGCTGCCAAGGATTCTGCGGAGGCAGGGAAGATGGAATGAATTGAGACGTCGCTCTTGGCTGACATACGTTGTCCAGGCCTCGCTGCCATAGAGCAAGGTACTGAGGACGCAGGCTTGATACACTCGGACCTTTGTGTTCCGTTTCAGTGCACCATTTTCCCACACTCTCTTGGCCAGTCTGGACATAGCAGTGGAAGCCTTCCTCATGTGCTTGTTGATTTCTGCATCGAGAGACAGGTTACTGGTGATAGTTGAGCCTAGGTTGGTGAACTCTTGAACCACTTCCAGAGCGTGGTCGCCGATATTGATGGATGGAGCATTTCTGACATGCTGTCCCATGATGTTCGTTTTCTTGAGGCTCATGTTTAGGCCAAATTCGTTGCAGGCAGCCGCAAACCTGTCGACGAGACTCTGCAGACATTCTTCAGTGTGAGATGTTAAAGCAGCATCGACAGCAAAGAGGAGTTCCCTGATGAGGACTTTCCGTGTTTTGGTCTTCGCTCGAAGACGGACAAGGTTGAACAACCTGCCTCCTGATCTTTTGTGGAGGAACATTCCTTCTTCTGAAGACTTGACCGCATGTGAGAGCAGCAGGGAGAAGAAGATCCCAAACAGTGTAGGTGCGAGAACACGGCCCTGTTTCACGCCACACAGGATAGGAAAGGGGTCTGATGAGATGCTGAATTGTGCCTTTCATATTGTCATGGAATGAGGTGATGATACTTAGTAGCTTTGGAGGAAATCCGATCTTTGCGAGGTCATCCAGACCACGTCTGCTGAAGAGATCAAAGGCTTTGGTGAGAGCAATGAAAGCAACAAAGAGGGGCATCTGTTGTTCATAGCATTCTCCTGTAGCTGGCGAAAGGAGAACAGCATGTCAATGGTGGATCTCTCTGCACGAAAGCCACACTGTGCCTCAGGGTAGACACACTCGGCCAGCTTCTGGAGCCTGTTTAAGGCGACTCGAGTGAAGACTTTCCCCACTATGCTGAGCGGGGAGATTCCACGGTAGTTGTTGCAGTAACCAAAGTCAACCTTGTTCTTATAGAGGGTGATGATGTTGACATTGCGCATGTCCTGTGGTACTGCTCCCTCGTTGCAGCACAGGCAAAGCAGTTCGTAGAGTGCTGAGAGTATAGCAGACTTGGCACTCTTGATTATTTCAGGGGTAATGCCCTCCTTCCCAGGGGCTTTTCCAATAGCTAGAGAATCAATTATATCACTGAGTTCCGATTTTGTTGGCTGTACGTCCAGCTCATCCATGACTGGCAGAGACTGGGCTGCATTGAGGGCGGTCTCAGTGACAACATTTTCCCTGGAGTACAGTTCTAGGTAGTGCTCCACCCAGCGGTCCATTTGCTTGCGTTGGTCAGCGATCATGTCCCCTGATTTAGATTTTAGGGGCGCGATCTTCTTGATGGTTGGCTCAAAAACACTCTTAATGCCATTATACATTCCTCTGATGTTTCTGGTGTCGGAGGCCAGATGAATATGACTGACTAATTAACGTTGGATAAACTACCACCACTTGTGGTACAGTAGCAGACAGAATATTTATACATTCATTTATTACTATTGTCACACCGACGTGCTATGCTGCATGATAATTTTCTTTAATCCACTGGCTGACCATCTAAATTTATACTTTTCAAAGATATTTTAAAGGAAACAGATAAAAGTTGACTTTGCTAGCAGCATAAGATTGCCACATAATTTGCGACACTGCATCCTACATTGCAAGGTCTGTTGCGAGGGAGGCAAAATGTCTATTCATCCCAGTACGAACCAAGACCCAGGAAGTTTAAGAGCCGTTTCTTTTTTTTTTTCAGCAGTAAGAAATATACTGCCGGCCACTATGCTGAATCACTGAGTGATTGCAGAATTAAATTCATTCAGATTGATCCTCTCCAAATTTCTCTAAATGGTCAACACAGATCATATCTGTATGAAATTATCTTTCACTCCGTTGATATTGTCAAAACCAGCTGCAATATTTTTACACATGGCACCTGAGTTGAAAATCATTTTGTAAGGAACAGAGATGTACAAATTCACAACCCCATCTTCATTTACAGATTCTCACCCACATTTTCATTCATATTTTCCATTCGATCATGATGGAATTCTACACTATCTCTGACTGTGTCGATGCATTCATCAGAGGCTGAAAGGTTTGAGTTCAGTTTAGTTCTACTGAGGAGAGCTGATAGACTGTTCCATAGTATCATTAGATTAGTTACTGCATTCATTTCTCAGGATGGATGGGACAGTGTTGTAAGAATTTTGTTATTGTTACTGGATTTGTGTTGTTCTGGCTTTTGAGTCCTTTGCACCTCCTTCACCCAGTCATCATTGCCTAATATTCAAAGGCTGTCATTTTGGATCTTCCAACTTTCTCATCAGCATCTTAGTTAATGTTGTACATAACTATGGCGAAGACTCCATTTCCTCTGAGCCTCGTATCCACTTCCATTCAACGCTTTCCTGCTTTGAAATTCTGTGGGATGGCGAAGGAGACTCATTTCTGTTTTTTTTCTTTTCATCTTTCAGGTCTCGAAGCAGCTCACACTAGCACATGGACAGGGCCGCCTTAACAGTGCTGTTTGGTGAGTGGTGAAACAATATTAGACCACATCGACTGGATTTAGCATCTGTGAGAAAGCTGAGTGGGCAGATGGCTAATTTAAGACGAGGAGGTTTGAGGTTTACCAGAGGCGTTAAGTTGAGTTAAATACTGTCCTTTCACTGAATTGGTACCGAAGATAAAATATATCAGTTACTTTGGGAGACAATAGAAACTGGGTGTGTTCTGTGTAGAGCAGGTATAGTGCTGTATAACTAAACTAAAACTAAACTAAACAGGGTACAGACTGCCTACCTGATCCGAACCCGATTAAACCCGATAACGTGTGTCGGGTTTGGCTTGGATCGAGTCTCTCTTCCGAGTCCAGCATTCGAGCGCGAGTCGGATCGGGCTGGAATGTGCAGCCTCCGGAAGTAGCCTTCAATTCAATATGAAGGTCATGCGGGAAAGGTGCAGTCCAAACTCCGCACTCTGCAGTGAGCGAGTGAGCGTCTCTAAAACCTCATCGCGCTCATGCTGTCACTTCCCTGCATCCAAACGTGTTTCTACACTACAGTACACTATGGATGTAAAACGAATGTTGTCTACTGGAGAATGTTTAACAGTCTTGTTGCCAGAGAAGGTAAATCCTCCATTTGGAAACATTTCAATGCTATTGTTTTCCGTAGTAGTAAAAGTTCAAGTTGATTTGTACAATGCAAATCTTCTACTCAGATATGGCAGCAAAAAGACAGAAAATTCGTCCTTGCAGGGGAACACTGGAAAAGGTTGTAATCGACCCACAGCAGGTCCAATTTAGTCGTATCTAACTTTTCTTGTACAGTCGAGTCAAAAGAAAACATACCGACTCACAAGAAATCAGAAATTACAGACAAATGTGTGAGTCTCTGTTGCAAAGATATTCGACATTTACTAACTGTCTCTGTTGAAGGGTTTGTTGAGCTAGCACAAGAGCTTATCAATGTGGGTGCTACATCTGGTCGAGTATCAGCGTCAAGTGTGTTACCAAATCCAAATACAGTTTCAAGAAAGTGTCATGATGTGGCCGAAGAAAAGAGACAACAACTAATTTCTCAGATTACAGACATACTGAAGAATGTGAATGTGGGAATGACAACTGACATGTGGACAGACAACTACCATAAAATCCATCATATGTCAATATATTGTCAGTACATCACAGTAGATTTTCAACTTAATGTCAATGTTTTAACAACAACAATGTTTCCACTGGAGGACGCCAAAACTGGCAAAATCATCAGGCTTGCGATTTCTAAGCTGCTATTGCATGCTTTTGGATTCGACCCTGCAAATTTAAATATATAAGTCTGGGTGACAGATCAAGGCACTAGCATAGTGCTTGCTCTTAGTCCATATCGACGCACCTTCGGCATTCACCTCGTCCAAAGAAATTAACTTCCGAAGCTCCAGATGTTGTAGAAACTATACATCATGCCAAAGCCTTGGTGACATATATTAAACAGTCTGGTCTTGCTGCACAGTTGTCTAAAACTGTAAATCCAATGGGAGAAACGAGGTACAGTACTGTGTATCTGAGACTGAATTCAATTCAGGATATTTATCATGAGCTACTCGAGAAACTGGAACAGCATGGGGAAAACTATTGGCTGGAAAACATCACCCCCGATGTCTTGCAGTTTTTGGTTGATTTTCTCCAACTATTTCCTGAAGCTTAGAGGGAACTCGAGGAAGACCAGTATCCTACTTTGGACCTGGTAATTCCGTGGTTTGAAAAACTTAAACGACTCTGTATGCCACTTTCTTCAGATACCCCAATGCAAGCAGTTGTCAGGGAACGGCACAGAGAGTGGATTTTGATGAACATTGAAGTAAATGACGAGCACAAGATAGAAACATTTCTCTGGCCATAATTAATCATCTGAGAATGTTGTCCAGCCATGATAGGGAAGAAGTCTGTTCTGAAGTGCGAATACTTATCCACAACTTTAAAACTGAAGACCTTGTGAATGGAACGAAATTAGTTGACGATGAACATTCAGCTGCCAAAAAAAAAGCACTGACCGAATTTGTTGAATGGGAGAATGTTCACGAAGAAATAGACACAAATGATGAAGTGCAGCTGTACACAGCACAGAGGCATGCTGTGTTGACGATGGAAAAAGAGCGTGAAGTGTTTGGCTGGTGGAAGGAACACAGTGTTGCATACCCTAAATTGGCCAGGCTGGCTAGAAGTATACTTTGCATTCCGGTGAACAGTAGCAGCAGTGAGAGGAACATCAGCGGATCTGGAAGGACAATCGCCCAGCGGAGGACTGCCCTTAAGACTTCCACAGTTGACTCTATTCATTTTTTACATGACAATTTATAACACCTTTGGTTCTTTACTTTCTTAGCTATGTATGTAACTGAGACCACTTACTGGCGATGAAATCAAATGTTCACCTCACTGTTTATTGTGTGCTTCGTTGGAATAGGCTATTTGCTGTCTTTTTAATCTAAGGTTTGACGCTATTCGTTTCTTTTTAATCTGGTTATTATCACAGTGCTGTTTGTGGGAGCTTTCTGTGGACCATGGCTGCTGCATTTCCTACTTTACAACAGTGACTACAATTCACAAAGACGTTCGTTGTGTGGAAAGTGGTTTGGGACGTCCTGTGCTTGTGAAACGTGATTGACACGAGCAAGTCTTTCTCAGTAGAGAGAAAATGGATAATCTAAAGAGAAGACTAATTAAAAATCATGAGGGAGTCAAGACGTTGTTTGAAATTCTCAGAAGAGACAGGCTGATATTTCTGACAGAAAAGAGAAACACTGTGTGTATTTGAAAGTTGTCTACAAAAAACTTAGTTCGGCTCCTTTAGTTGGTAACTTTAATTTTTTGGACTCAATGAGTTGTAAGAAAGATGTTCAGTAAATACATAACTGTATTTGATCACTGTTCGATTATTTGTTTTGCATTTTATTACTTCACATCAGGGCTTCGAGGGTGTAGGGTAGGCGGTGGCCTAGTCAACCGGCAACCGAAGATATTTCACTGGTGACATCGATTCGAATCCCACCACAGCAGAAGGTGGAATTTGAATTTAATTGATAAAAATTTGGAATTAAGTTTTCGAATGATAGCCGTGATACCATTGTCGTTTTTTGTAAAGAAGCACCCATCTAGTTCACCATCATGCGCTATCGGGAAGGAAATCTTCTGTCCTTACCTGGTCTGGCCTACATCTGACTCCAGACCCACAGCAATGTGGTGAAATTTACATGTCCTCTGAAATGGCCTAGCAAGCCACTCAGTTGTTCCAAACCACGACGAAGTCAATAAAAAGGAATTAAACCGGACAGACAACACGACAACGGCAAATCCAGCCAGGTCGACCCTTCAAAGACCTCCTTACTAACATCTGGGGGCTTGTGCCAAAGTTTGGAGAGCTGTTCCACAGATTAGTCAAACAACAGCCTTACATAGTCATACTCACGGAATCATACCTGACAGACAATGTCCTGCACACTGCCATCACCATCCCTGGGTATGTCCTGTCGCAGGGCAGGACAGAACCACCAGAGGTGGTGGCACAGTGGTATAGTAGGGAGTCCTCAACATCGATTCTGGACCCCGTGAAGTCTCATGGCATCAGGTCAAACATGGGCATGGTCACCTCCTACTAATTACCACCCTCCCTCAGATGAGGACACAGTACTCCTCCATGTTGAATACCACTTGGAGGAGGTACTGAGGGTGGCAAGGGCACAAAACTTACTCTGGGTGGGGGACTTCAATGTCCACCACCAAGAGTGGCTCGGTAGCACCACTACTTACCGAGCTCGCCGAGTCCTAAAGGACATAGCTGCAAGACTGGGTCTGCAGCAGGTGGTGGGGGAACCAACACGAGGGAAAAACATACTTGACCTCGTCCTCACCAATCTGTCTGCCACAGATGCTTCTGTCCAAGAATATATTGGTAGGAGTGACCACCGCACAGTCCTTGTGGAGACGAAGTCCTGCCTTCACATTGAGGATACCGTCCATTGTATTGTGTGGCACTATCAACGTGGAAAATGGGATAGATTTCTATCAGAGCTTGCAATGCAAATCTGGGCGTCCATGAGGCGCTGTGGGCCATCAGAAGCAGCAGAATTGTACTCAACCACAATCTGTAAGCTCATGGCCCGGCATATACCCCACTCTACCATTACCATCAGGCCAGGTGACCAACCCTGATTCAATGAAGAGTGCATGAGGGGATGCGAGGAGCAGCACCAGGCATACCTCAAAATGAGGTGTCAACCTGGTGAAGCTACAACACAGGACTATCTGCGATCCAAACTGTATAAGCAGCATGCGATAGACAGAGCTAAGCGATCACATAACCAACGGATCAGATCTAAGCTCAGCAGTCCTGCCACATCCAGCCATGAATGGTGGTGGACAATTAAACAACTAACTGCAGGAGGTGGCTCCACAAAGAACCCCATTCTCAATGATGGGGGAGCCCAGCACAACAGAGCGAAAAATAAGGCTGAAGCATTTGCAACAATCTTCAGCCAGAACTGCCGAGTTGATGATCCATCTCGGCCTCCTCCTGAAGTCCCCAGACTCACAGATGCCAGACTTCAGACAATTCGATTCACTCCACGTGATATCAAGAAACGACTCGAAGGGCGGAGTTCCAGAGCAATAAGGATAAAAAACGTACCATGGGGATTCTCGGAGCAAACTCGGAGGGCGGAGTTCCAGACTGGGAAGTCGAAAAAGCTTACCTCGGGGATTCTCGGAGTAGACTCAGAGGGTGGAGTTCCAGAGCGGTAAGTAGAAAAAACTTACCTCGGCGATTCTCGGAGCAGACTCGATGGGCGGAGTTCCAGAGCGAAAAGTAGAAACAAACCTATGTCTGGGATTCTCGGAGCAAACTCGGAGGGCGGAGTTCCAGACTGGTAAGTCGAAAAAGCTTACCTCGGGGATTCTCGGAGCAGACTCGGAGGGCGGAGTTCCAGAGCGGTAAGTGGAAAAAACTTACCTCGGCGATTCTCGGAGCAGACTCGATGGGCGGAGTTCCAGAGCGAAAAGTATAAAAAACTTACGTCGGGGATTCTCGGAGCAGACTCGATGGGCGGAGTTCCAGAGGGAAAAGTATAAAAAACTTACGTCGGGGATTCTCGGAGCAGACTCGGCGGGCGGCGCTCCAGACCAGTAAGTATAAAAAACTTACCTCGGGGATTCTCGGAGCAGACTCGGAGGGCTGAGTTCCAGAGCGGTAAGTATAAAAACTTACCTCGTGGATTCTCGGAGCAACCTCGGAGGGCGGAGTTCCAGAGCGGTAAGTATAAAAACATACCTCGTGGATTCTCGGAGCAGACTCGGAGGGCGGAGTGACAGAGCGGTAAGTTGCCTCGGGTGGGAAGAAAACTGAAAAAGTGACGTCACAGGAAAGCTGTGACCTCATTGTCTGGTAGGGAATCTGCAACGAATTTGAAAATATAACTGATAAAAATTGATAAAAACACGAATTAACTAATTAATAAATAGATTAACTAAACCAGAGGGAGGAGATTACTGTATTTAGTTAGCATTTAATATTTAGCACTGGGGACCATATAATTAAGTGTATCATAATTTAGAAAGGATTTAATAAGTATTTATTTATTTTAAATTAATTAACTAATTAGTGCTAGAAATGACAGTTAGAGGGGTGAAGTGCTTCACCTGTGAGATGTGGGAAGTCCGTGAGGCTTCCAGCGTTCCGGGCAGCTACATCTGCAGGAAGTGTACCCAGTTGCAGCTCCTCACAGACCGTATGGATCGGATGGAGCGGCAACTGGCTGCACTTAGGAGCATGCAAGTGGCAGAAAGTGTCATAGACAGGAGTTTTAGAGAAGTGGTTCCACCCAAGGTGCAGGCAGATAGATGGCTGACTGCTAGAAGGGGAAGGCAGTCAGTGCAGTAATCCCCTGTGGCAATCCCCCTCTCGAACAAGTATACCGTTTTGGATACTGTTGGGGGGATGGCCTATCAGGGGAAAACAGCAGCAGCCAGAGCAGTGGCACCACGGCTGGCACTGTTGTTCAGCAGGGAGGGACAAAGCGCAGAAGAGCAATAGTTATAGGTGGCTCTATAGTCAGGGGCACAGATAGGCGCTTCTGTGGACGGGAAAGAGGCTTCAGTACGGTATGTTGCCTCCCTGGTGCCAGCGTCAAGGATGTCTCTGAACGGACAGGGGGCATTCTGAAGAGGGTGGGTGAAAAGCCGGAGGTTGTGGTACACATCGGTACCAATGACATAGGCAGGAAGAGTGATGAGGGGGAGTTCAGGGAGTTTGGCAGAAAGTTAAAAAACAGTATCTCTAGGGTTGTAATCTCGGGATTACTCCCTGTGCCAACGTTCTGGTGAGGCTAGAAATAGGAAGATAGTGCAGCTAAGCACGGGCTGAACAGCTGGTGCAGAAGGGAGGGTTTCAGATATCTGGACCATTGGGATCTCTTCAGGGACAGATGGGACCTGCACAAGAAGGACGGGTTTCATCTAAACTGGAGGGGCACAAATATCCTGGCTGCGAGCTTTGCTAGCGTCACTCGGGAGGGTTTAAACTAGTGTGGCAGGGGGGTGGGAACCAGAGCAGTAGGACAGCAAGTGAAAAAAGTGAAGGGGAACTAATAAACAAGGCCAGTAAAACTAAGAGGAAGAGCAGGCATGGAGATGTTGTGGAGAACAGCGGGACTGGTGGTCTGAAGTGCATTTGTTTTAATGCAAGAAGTATAACAGGTAAGGCAGATGAACTTGGAGCTTGGATTAGCACATGGAACAATGATGTTGTTGCTATTACAGAGACCTGGTTGAAAAAAGGAGAGGATTGGCAGCTAAATGTTACAGGATTTAGAAGCTTCAGGCGGGATAGAGGGGGATGTAAAAGGGGTGGGGGAGTTGCATTACTGGTTAAGGAGAATATCACAGCTGTACTGCGGGAGAATACCTCGGAGGGGTCATGCAGCGAGGCAATATGGGTGGAGATCAGGAATAGGACGGGTGCAGTCACGATGTTGGGGGTTTGCTACAGGCCTCTCAACAGCCAGCAGGAGGTAGAGGAGCAGATATGTAGACAGATGTTGCAAAGATGTAAAGGTGGGGAATTTTAACTTCCCTTATATTGACTGGGACTCACTTAGTGTTAGGGGCTTGGCTGGGGCAGAATTTGTAAGGAGCATCGAGAAGGGCTTCTTGAAACAATACGTAGAGAGTCCAACTAGGGATGGGGCCGCACTGGACCTGGCATTGGGGAATGAGCCCGGCCAGGTGGTCGAAGTTTCAGTAGGGGAGAATTTCGGGAACAGTGACCATAATTCCAAAAGTTTTAAGGTACTTGTGGATAAGGATAAGAGTAGTCCTCGGGTGAAGGTGCTAAATTGGGGAAAGGCTAATTATAACAATATTAGGCAGGAACTGAAGAACTTAGATTGGGGACGGCTGTTTGAGGTAAATCAACATCTGACATGTGGGAGTCTTTCAAACGTCAGTTGATTAGCTTCCAGGACCAGCATGTTCCTGTGAGGAAGAAGGATAAGTTTGGAAAATTTCGGGAACCTTGGTTAACGCAGGATATTGTGAGCCTGGTCAAAAAGTAAAAGGAAGCATTCGTGAGGGCTGGAAGGCTAGGAACGGACGCATCCCTTGTGGAATAAAAAGACTGCAGGAAGGAACTTAAGCAAGGAGTCCACAGGGCTAAAAGGGGTTATGAGAAGCCATTGGCAAACTGAATGAAGGAAAATTCCAAGGCTTTGTATACGTATATGAAGAGGAAGAGGGTAACCAGGGAAAGGGTTGGCGCAATCAAGGCCAGAGATGGGAATCTATGTGTGGATCCAGAGGAAATGGGTGAGGTACTAAATGAATACTTTGCATCTGTATTCACCAAGGAGAAGGACTTGGTGGACGTTGAGGCTGGGGAAGGGAGTGTGGACAGTCTCAGTCATCTCATAATCAAAAAATAGGAGGTGTTGGGTGTCTTGCAAAGCATTAAGGTAGATATGTCCCCAGGGCCTGATGAGATATACCCTATAATACTGAGGGAGGCATGGGAGGAAATTGCTGGGACCTTGACAGAAATCTCTGCATCCTCGTTGTCCACAGGTGAGGTCCCAGAGGAATGGAGAATAGCCAATGTTGTTCCTTTGTTTAAGAAGGGCCGCAAGGATAATCCAGAAAATTATAGGCCGGTGAGCCTTACGTCAGTGGTTGGGAAATTATTAGAGAGGATTCTTCGGGACAGGATTTACTCCCATTTGGAAACAAATGGACCGATTAGCGAGAGGCAGCATGGTTTTGCGAAGGGGAGGTCGTGCCTCACTAATTTGATTGAGTTTTTGGAGGAAGTGACAAAGATGATTGATTTTTTAGAATTAGAATATTACAGCACAGGACAGGCCCTTCGGCCCTCGATGTTGCGCCGACATGTGAAACCATCTGACCTACACTATTCCATTTTCATTAATATGTCTATCCAATGACCACTTAAATGCCCTTAATGTTGGCGAGTCTACTACTGTTGCAGGCAGGGCGTTCCACGCCCTTACTACTCTCTGAGTAAAGAAACTACCTCTGACATCTGTCCTATATCTATCACCCCTCAACTTGAAGCTATGTCCCCTCGTGTTTGCAATCACCATCCGAGGAAAAATACTCTCACTATCTGCCCTATCAAACCCTCTGACTATCTTATATGTCTCTATTAAGTCACCTCTCCTCCTCCTTCTCTCCAACGAAAACAACCTCAAGTCCCTCAGCCTTTCCTCGTAAGACCTTCCCTCCATACCAGGCAACATCCTAGTAAATCTCCTCTGCACCCATTCCAAAGCTTCCACATCCTTCCTAAAATGCGGTGACCAGAACTGCACGCAATACTCCAGGTGCGGAGTAGAGTTTTGTACAGCTGCAGCATGACCTCGTGGCTCCGAAACACGATCCCCCTACTAATAAAAGATAACACACCATATGACTTCCTAACAGCCCTATTAACCTGGGTATCAACCTTCAGGGATGTATGTACCTGGACACCAAGATCTCTCTGTTCATCTACACTACCAAGAATCTTCCCATTTGCCCAGTACTCTGCATTCCTGATACTCCTTGCAAAGTGAATCACCTCACACTTTTCCGCATTAAACTCCATTTGCCCTCTCTCAGCCCAGCTCTGCAGCCTATCTATGTCCCTCTGTACCCTACAACATCCTTCGGCTCTATCCACAACTCCACCGATCTTAGTGTCATCCGCAAATTTACTAACCCACCCTTCTACACCCTCATCCAGGTCATTTATAAAAATGACAAACAGCAGTGGCCCCAAAACAGATTCTTGCGGTACACCACTAGTAACTAAACTCCAGGATGAACATTTGTCATCAACCACCACCCTCTGTCTACTATCAGCTAGTCAATTTCTGATCCAAAGCTCTAAATCACCTCAACCCCATACTTCCGTATTTTCTGAAATAGCCTACCGTGGGGAAGCTTATCAAACGCCTTACTGAAATCCATATGCACCACATCCACTGCTTTACCCTCATCCACCTGTTTGGTCACCTTCTCGAAAAACTCAATAAGGTTTGTGAGGCACGACCTACCCTTCACAAAACCGTGCTGACTATCGCTAATGAACTTATTCTTTTCTAGATGATTATAAATCCTGTCTCTTATAACCTTTTCCAACATTTTACCCACAACCGAATTAAGGCTCACAGGTCTATAATTACCAGGGCTGTCTCTACTCCCCTTCTTGAACAAGGGGACAACATTTGCTATCCTCCAGTCTTCCGGCACTATTCCTGTCGACAATACCGACATAAGGATCAAGGACAAAGCCTCTGCACTCTCCTCCCTAGCTACCCAGAGAATCCTCGGATAAATCCCATCTGGCCCAGTGGACTTATCTATTTTCACACTTTCCAAAATTGCTAACACCTCCTCCCTGTGAACCTCAATCCCATCTAGCCTAGTAGCCTGAATCTCAGTATTCTCCTCGACAACATTTTCTTTCTCTACTGTAAATACTGACGCAAAATATTCATTTAACGCTTCCCCTATCTCCTCTGATTCCGCACACAACTTCCCACTACTATCCTTGATTGGCCCTAATCGAACTCCAGTCATTCTTTTATTCCGGATAAACCTATTGAAAGCCTTAGGGTTTTCCCTGATCCTATCGGCCAATGACTTCTCGTGTCCTCTCCTTGCTCTTCTTAGCTCTCCCTTTAGATCATTTTTGGCTGGCTTGTAACTCACAAGCGCCCTAACTGAGCCTTCACGTCTCATCCTAACATAAGCCTTCTTCTTCCACTTGACAAGCGCTTCAACTTCTTTCGTAAACCACGGCTCCCTCGCTGGACAACTTCCTCCCTGCCTGACAGGTACATACTTATCAAGGACACGCAGTATCTGCTCCTTGAATAAGCTCCACATTTCGATTGTTCCCATCCCCTGCTGTTTCCTTCCCCATCCTACGCATCCTAAATCTTGCCTAATCGCATCATAATTTCCTTTCCCCCAGCTATAATTCTTGCCCTGCGGTATATACCTGTCCCTGCCCATCGCTAAGGTAAACCTAACCGAATTGTGATCACTATCACCAAAGTGCTCACCTACATCTAAATCTAACACCTGGCCGGGTTCATTACCCAGTACCAAATCCAATGTGGCATCGCCCCTGGTTGGCCTGTCTACATACTGTGTCAGAAAACCCTCCTGCACACACAGGACAAAAACTGACCCATCTAAAAGTACTCGAACTATAGTATTTCCAGTCAATATTTGGAAAGTTAAAGTCCCCCATAACAACTACCCTGTTACTCTCGCCCCTGTCGAGAATCATCTTCGCTATCCTTTCCTCTACATCTCTGGAACTATTCGGAGGTCTATAGAAGACTCCCAACAGGGTGACCTCACCTCTCCTGTTTCTAACCTCGGCCCATACTACCTCAGTAGACGAGTCCTCAAATGTCCTTTCTGTCGCTGTAATACTCTCCTTGATTAACAATGCCACAGCCCCCCCCCCCCCCTCCCCCCTCTTTTACCATCTTATCTGTTCCTAGTGAAACATCTAAATCCCGGAACCTGCAACATCCGTTCCTGCCCCTGCTCTTCCCATGTCTCCGAAATGGCCACTACATCGAGATCCCAGGTACCAACCCATGCTGCAAGCTCACCCACCTTGTTCTGGATGCTCCTGGCGTTGAAGTAGACACACTTTAAACCAGGTTCTTGCTTGCCAGTGCCCTCTTGCGACCTTGTAACCTTATCCCTGACCTCACTACTCTCAACATCCTGTCCACTGGCACTACAATTTAGGTTCCCATACCCCTGCTGAATTAGTTTCAACCCCCCCGAAGAGCACTGATGAAGGAAGGGCAGTGGATGTTATCTATATGGACTTCAGTAAAGCCTTTGACAAGGTCCATCATGGCAGACCGATACAGAAGGTGAGTTCACATGGGATCAGAGGGGAGCTTTCAAGATGGATACGGAACTGACTCGGTCATAGATGACAGAGGGTAGCAGTGGAAGGGTGCTTTTCAAAATGGAGGGATGTGACTCGGGGTGTTCCGAAGGGATCAGTGCTGGGACCATTGTTGTTTGTTGTATCTATAAATGATTTGGAGGAAAATGTAGCTGGTCTGATTAGTAAATTTGCGGACGACACAAAGGTTGGTGGAGTTGCGGATAATGATGAGGATTGTCAGAGGATACAGCAGGATATAGATCGGTTGGAGACTTGGGTCGAGAAATGGCAGATGGAGTTTAATTCGGGCAAATGTGAGGTAATGCATTTTGGAAGGACGTATGCAGGTGGGAAGTATACAGTATATGGCAGAACCCTTAGGTGTATTGACAGGCAGAGAGATCTGGACGTACAGGTCCACAGGTTACTGAAAGTGGCAAAGCAGGTGGATAAGGTAGTCAAGAAGGCATACGGCATGCATGCCTTCATCGGTCGGGCCATCGAGTATAATACAGGCAAGTCATGCTGCAGCTGTACAGAACTTTAGTTAAGCCACACTTCGAATATTGCGTGCAATTCTGGTCGCCACACTACCAGAAGGACGTCGAGGCTTTGGAAAGTGTATAGAAGAGGTTTACCAGGATGTTGGCCGGTCTGGAGGGCGTTAGCTATGATGAGAGGTTGGATAAACTCGGATTGTTTTCACGGGAACGTCGTAGGTGGAGGGGCGACATGATAGAGTTTTGCAAAGTGATAAGAGGCATGGACAGAGTGGAAAGTCAGAAGCTTTTTCCCAGGGTGGAAGATTCAGTTACTAGGGGACATAGGTTTAAGGTGTGAGGGGCAAAGTTTAGAGGGGATGTTGGAGGCAGGTTCTTTGCACAGAGGGATGTGAGTGCATGGAACTTGTTGCCGGGGGAGGTGGTGGAAGCAGGCACCATAGAGACGTTTAAGAGGCATTTTGACAATTACATGAATCGGATGGGAATAAAGGGATGTGGATCCCGGAAGTGCAGAAGGTTTTAGTTTAGGCAGGCATCAATATCGGCGCAGGATTGGAGGGCCGAATGGCCTGTTCCTGTGCTGTACTTTGTTCTTCGTTCTTTGTCTGAAGGCACTGGATACTGCAAAAGCTATGGCCCAGACAATATTCCAGCAATAGTACTGAAGACCTGTGCTCCAGAACTTGCTGCGCCCCTAGCCAAGCTTTTCCAGTACAGCTGCCACACTGGCATCGACCCTGCAATGTGGAAAATTGCCCTGGTATGTCCTGCACACAAAAGTCAGGACAAGTCAAACCTGGCCAATTACCGCCCCATCAGCCTACTCTCAATCACCAGTAAACTGATGAAAGGTGTCATCAACACTGCCAACAAGCGGCACTTGCTCAGCCATAACCTCCTCAGTGACGCTCTGTTTGGGTTCCGGCAGGGCCACTCAGCTCCTGACCTCATCACCAACATGTTTCAAACATGGAGAAAAGAGCTGAACTCAAGAGGTGAGGTGGGAGTGACTGCCCTCGACATCAAGGCAGCATTTGACCGAGTATGACATCAAGGAGCCCAAGCAAAACTGAGGTCAATGGGAATCAGGGGGAAACGCTCCGCTGGCTGGAGTCATGCCTAACACAAAGGAAGATGGTTGTGGTTGTGGGAGGTCAATCATCCCGGCTCCAGGATATCACTGCAGGAGTTCCTCAGGGGAGTGTCCTCGGCCCAACCATCTTCGGCTGCTTCATCATTGACCTTCCTTCAATCATAAGGTCAGAAGTGGGGATGTTCGCTGATGTTTGCACAATGTTCACCATTCGCGACTCCTCAGATACTGAAGCAGTCCGTGTCGAAATGCAGCAAGACCTGGACATTATCCAGGCTTGGGCTGATAAGTGGCAACTAACTTTCGTACCACACAAGTACCAGGCAAGGACCATTTCCAACAAGAGAGAATCTAACCATCTGCCCTTGACATTCAATGGCACTACCATCGCTGAATCCCCCACTATCAGCAGCCGAGGGCTTACCATTGACCAGAAACTGAACTGGAGTAGCCATAGAATTGCTGTGGCTACAAGAGCAGGTCAGAGGCTAGGAATTCTGAGGAGAGTAACTCACCTCTTGACTCCCCAAAGCCTGTCCACCATCTACAAGGCACAAGTCAGGAGTGTGATGGAATACTCTCCACTTGCCTGGATGGGTGCAGCTCCAACAACACTCAAGAAGCTCGACACCATCCAGGACAAAGCAGCCCGCTTGATTGCCACCCCATCTGCAAACTTTCACTCCCTCCACCAACGACACATCGTGGCATCAATGTGTACCATCTACAAGATGCACTGCAGCAATGCACCAAGGTTCCTCAGACAGCACCTTCCAAACCTCCGACCTCTGCCAACTAGAAGGACAAGGGCAGCAAATGCATGGGAACACCACCACCTGCAAGTTCCCATCCAAGTCACACACCATCCTGACTTGGAACTTCATCGCCTTTCCTTCACTGTCGCTGGATCAAAATCCTGGAACTCCATTCCTAACAGCACTGTGGGTATACCTACCCCAAATGGACTTCAGCGGTTCAAGAAGGCGACTCACCAACAACTTGTCAAGGGCAATTAGGGATGGGCAATAAATGCTGGCCTGGCCAGTGACGCCCACATCCCATGAATGAGTTTTTAAAAAATGTGTTATCTCTTCTCAGACTGGACAGAAATCTTCTGGATGAACAAGATAGTCCAGAGTGTAAAAGCAATTAAGAAGTAGCGCCTGCAGATTGTTTATCTGTCAGTGATACAAACACTTACATAGATCTCAAAGGATAGATGGACACTTTGAAATATTTGGAGGATTGAGATTCATTCATGACATCAACTAATCGAGGGTAAGCATATTTTATTCATTGACACGAACCTTTATGTAAAATTGTATTAAATGTCAATGCGAGAAATTGTTCAACATACTTTGTCAACTTTAACAATTATTTTGCGTTGTAGTGTATTCGAGGTGCTGCCATTAAGTGTATGTTGATCAAGCAGAAGGTGTCAGCCAAACAGTACTGCAGACTGATGATCAGACAGCACGGCAAAACTGCAGTACTGTACATTAACAATCAAACAGCACTGGGAAAGACTGTTATCTGATCTGTTATTTTTCCAATCAATCAATTTTTCCTTTCACTGAAATTTACCTTCCAGTCCAATCTCTCAGAATTGAATTCACTGAGCTTAGGAATAGCAGTAAGAAAACGACCATTGGCCTCTGTGTTGCTCACGTTCAAATCTTCATGGCCTTGCACCCCACCCCCACCCCCACTCCCAGACACTTCAAATCTGTACAGCACTACAACCATCCGAAAACTGTGTTGACTAAATAAGTGAGGGGAGTAAAGAAATAGCGAGTTTAATACCCCTGATCACTGTCCAATGAACTCGGCCATGAAGTGCTCGTGTGCGAATGTTCCGGGTTGGGGGCGTTGGTTCCTTGTGACAGGAGCAGGATCAGATTGCCCACAACGCTATCTGCAGGAATAGCCTACTGCCAGAACAGATCAACCGGATCACAACATTTGGACAAGGTAGATAGCAATAACCTGTTTGATATCATTAACTTTATTATGGTAGTAGGGTCGGGCCGGGTCAGGTCGAGTCAGTTTGGGTGCAAAACATAAAGGACTCGGTTCCCTGTCGGGTTCGGGTTGGATGCAGTCAAGCCGGGCCCGGGGAGGTTTTCAATTATACACCCGAAAAGACCTTTACCGTGGACCAAATGAGCTACATCCTAGAGTTTGGAAGGAGATGGCTAGAGCGATAATGAATAAATTGGCAGTTATCTTTCAAAATTCTGTAGATTCTGGAAAAGTTCCGGAGATTGGAAAGTAGCAAGTTAACCATACTACTTAAGAAAAGAAGGAGAGAGAACACGGGAAACTACAAACCTGATGGTTTGACGTCAGTCGTAAGGAAAATGTTAGAATTTATTATAAAAGATGTGATAGCTAGACGCTGAGAAAATTATGATATGAATAGGTAGAGTCAACATGGATTTGTGGAAGCGAAATCGCATTTGACAATCCAGTTGGAGTGTTTTGAGGATGTTCTGTGTCGCATAGATAAAGGAGAACGAGTGGGTGTGATGCACTTGGATTTTCAGAAAGCTTTTGTTAAGGTTCCATGCAGGAGGTTAGGAAAAACTATTAGAGGTTATAGGATTTGGTTTCATACAGTAGTATGCATTGATAATTGGTTAACAGGCAAAAAAGAGACATTAGGAATAACGTGTCATTCTCAGGATGGCTGACTGTTACTATTGGCGTACAGAAAGTATCAGTGCTGGAGCCACAGCTGTTCACAGTCCATATAAATGATTTGGATATCGCGACTGAATGTAATTTTTCCAAATTTTCTGATGACACAAAACTAGTTGGAAGTATCAGTTGTGAGGAGGATGCAAGGAGGCATCGGGGTCCTGGACAGGCTAAGTGAATGGGAAACAACATGGCAGATGGAATATAATGTGAGTAAGTGTGAAGTTATTCGCTTTGGTACAAAAATAACAGGAATACATGGTATTTCTTAAGTGATGGAAGGCTGGGAAGTGTTGATGTGGAAAGGACGTGTCTGGACTTGTTCCCGAGTCACTATGAACTAGCATGCACATGCAGCAAACAATTCAGAAGACAAATGGCATTTTGACCATCATCGCAAGTGGTTTTCAGTGCAGGAGCAAATATGTCTTGCTATTTCATATAGTTGCAACCCTAACTTATCTCCTAGAATTACAGTACTACTGCAATAATCATAGACCTCATACGTACACACTCTTGACCTTTCCATACTTGAACAAGTTTTCTGAGTTGGCACCTGGTAAATGTATCATTTGTGTGACTAGCTCAGTCCTCCAACTGGGTGTCATTTATCCAAAATGGCACCTGTCCCACACCAATCTGCCTCAAATTTTCCCAAATTTGTTCTAACATCCATGAACCATACTTACTACCAGCAGTTCTGTTATTTGAAATGTCATGGACCTCCTTCGCTTTTTGTATAATATCATTAATAGCATGAGCATGGCCTTCCAATACTCTTACTAGTCCTGTCACTGTGTTTGTCAAATCCTTTCCTACTTTGGTCACACCAATCTGTCCCTTGCTCAAAATATCTTTTCCCAGCTAACTAAGAGTTCCAACCTTCTGGTCTACGCTTTCCAAATCTTTAGTACTGACAACTGAAGTTCCTATATTAAAGATCGTAGCTGCATAATTCACTAAACTACATTTACGTCTTTTCCCCTTTATTATTACCTCATCCCCGAATTCTCATCCCAGCAATTGTTGCAGTAACACCTTGCATAACTCTCGGGTCTTCTCAGGGCACCAGTCAGGTAGCTGGATATCTGGGATATTCCATATTAACGGTACCAAGTCATGCCGTACATTATCACATACAATTGTATTATTTTTTTATAATCACGAGTTCATTTCCTGGTCCTGCAGTTAAGGTAGGGCAAGGGAGATCAGTCACTTGTGGCTACTGGGTTGGTCATTCGGATGTGGGGGTAACCGTGGTGGTTGATGATTCTTGCCCCCATACGCCCACGGTAAGAAGCCAAGGGGTGTCGACGTCATCTTTTGCAACACAATAGAGCCAAGAGCCAGACAAGGATGAGTGATTTCACACACGTTGATCGGTTTCTACAGTCTTTATAATCGCACTGCCATACGGGGAACACGGGGCTCCCATTTTTTCCAACTCATCAGCCTTCTTATTTCCTTTGGGAGTCTCGGTTGAAGGGTTTCAGACGTACATGCTGTCAGAAATGTTTCAACCGGTGGGGGAAACATGTGTGGTTGTGTCACCATAGAAACAACCGCAAATAGTTCTGCGCCCTGTGCACTTTGTCTTGCCTGTGGCTGTCAGGCAAATTCTTTAATAGATTTTCCACATCTTGCACACCTAATCTGTCTAATCCCGTTTTCCACTCAAGATGAACAGTCAACAAAAGTTTTGATCGCCCCCCGCAATGATTTGACACAAAAGATCCCTTGAGGGCCTTTGTTGTCAAAACCTGACACTCATGGGATTCGTCCTGGTAGATTAAATGGTCTGCCAGGCACGCAGTAGTTTTTTTTTTCAGGAGACCATATAAAGGGGCTGCCTATAAGGTAAATCCATCCATGTTGTTCTTTCAATACCCAATGAAGCCCCAAAATGGTCTCGGAGCCTTAATATCTTGCAGTAGGGGAGTTTGAGAATTGTCTGTACTTGCATCTGCTCTATCTCATGTTTTCTCTGTGTTATCACTGTCCCAAAATAGGAAAGCGTTTCTTTCATTATCTGCACCTTTTTTAGGGTTAACTTTCACTCCGACCTTGAAAAGAAGTCGCTGGAGCTCCTCCAGTAGCTCCAGGTGCTCCTTCCATCTCTCTATTTGGAGTGGTATGTCATCCACATATTGTATCAGATATTAAGATCTGGAGGAAGAACTTTACCCTTGTGCCAATCACTGGTGGAATAATGACGGACTATTAGGAAATCCCTGGGGGAGTCACGTCCAGGTGTATTGTTGTCCCTGGAATGTAAAGGCAAATTTATATTGACACTCTTGTGCCAGCGGTATGGACCATTGGTTAACTTCCAACAGAGTAAATCACTTAGACTGTTTTTTTTTTGGTGTGATTTTTAAAACTTTGGTTGTCCTCTGAAATGTGAGATAAATTTTCCTTTGAGTGCTTTAAATAACCACTCATATTAATAACATATTGTTTATCAATTCCAATTTCTTATGCCCAGACTTGGTGGCACTGCAATTTTTACATTACAGACAGAAGTTCTTGCAACTATCTTTCCTTTTCAATCACTTTGTCTCACCGATGACAGATGCGGCGACATCAGAATCCATTGTGGCTCTGCCCCAAGTCCCAATGGGTTAATTTTACTGTCAGCAATGCAAACATTGTGTGGTGAATTAAATAGAAAAACAATAGCTGCAACCGGGTTGAATTGTTTGCTCGCCTCTAAGGGGGTGTGGCAAATCATTCTCAGCTGTGTCACTTTGCGTAATCCTTTTTTTAAGAGATACAGCACTGAAACAGGTCCTTCGACCCACCGAGTCTGTGCCGACCCATTTATACTAATCCTGCATTCATCCCATATTCTCACCACATCCCCACAATTCCCCTACCACCTACCTATACTAGGGGCAATTTATAATGGCCAATTTACCTATCAACGTGCAAGTCTTTGGCTGTGGGAGGAAATCGAAGCACCCGGCGAAAACCCAAGCAGTCAAAGGGAGAACTTGCAAACTCCGCACAGGCAGTCCCCAGAATTGAACCCGGGTCGCTGGAGCTGCGAGGCTGCGGTGCCCTTTTCTTCTGAAAGAAATAAACTACGCTCCACTTTAAACAACATTTGTTCAATTATTTTGGTATCCTTAGGGTCTGGAAACAACACAGTCTTTAGTAACATTATCGACTTCTAAGCAAATCATCTCCATCAGGAAAGAATGCATTTTAGATTAAAGACCAATTGTTTATTGAACATTACAAACTTTTAAATTTCTAAATTTACAGATATAATTGAACAAAGTAACCCATTGGGCTCAGGGGCAGAGACACATTGGATTCTTTTTTTTAAGGAGGTGACAGAAGGTTCGATGGCCATATGAGAACTGAGGTCACAGCAACAGATCCAGCAACTTTAAGAATCTAAGAGGACAACTACAAACAACAAATGTCACAGCATCTTTGTCAATGAGACAAAGTGCTTGACAAGGAAAGATACTTGTAAGCACTTCAGTCTTTAATGTGAAACAAAAATGCAATAACAGCAAGTCTGAGCCAAAGAAATTGGAATCAAAATACAAAATTTAATTGATATTTGTGGTTATTTAAATCACACAAAGGGACATTTATGTGGCATGCAAGAGGACAATCAACGTTTTATAAAAGAACAGTCTAAGTGGTTTACTGTCTTGGACATTAGCAATGGGTTCTGGTCCATACCACTGGCACAGGTGTGTCAATATAAATTTGTGTTTACATTCTAGGGACAACAGTAAACCTGTACGTGTCTATCCCACGGCTTTCATAATATTCCATTGATATTTCACCAGCGGTTGGCACAGAGTAAGGGGGAGCTCCTTCGACTTCTCTGGGACGACGGATTAAAAGGTTACCTAAACAGATAATGAAAGAAAATGGTCTTCTATTTGGGAACAGTAATAACACAGAGAAAGCACGCGATATAATGAGTTATATGCCCTAATTCTAGTCTTTCACAGCTCCCGAGATTCAGGAGTGGTCCCTCTGGATTGCACATGTCACTCCACTTTTGAAGAAGAGTGAAAGGGGGAAGGAAGGAAATTACAGACCAGTTAGCCTGAAATTTGTGGTGACCAAGTTGCTGCAATCTACAATGAAGGATAGAGTGACTGAGCACCTAAACAAAATCAGTTAATCAGGGACAGCCAGCATGGAATCATGACGGGAAGCTCATGCCTGACAAATCTAATTGATTTTTTTTGAAGTGGTGACGAAGCTGGTGGACAGGGAAGTGTCTATGGATGTCATTTATATGGACTTCCAGAATACATTTGATAAAGTCCCACATATGGGATTGTTAACTAAGGTAGAAGACCATGGAGTTGAGGGAAAATTATTGTCATGGTTAGAAAGTTGGTTGAGTGGTAGGCGACAGAGAGTGGGGATAATGGGTAAGTACTCTGACTGACAGGCTGCAACTAGTGGTGTACCGCAGGGATCTGTGTTGGGGCCTTAATTATTCACATTATTCATTAACGATTTGGATGATGGCACAGTAAGTCATATATCCAAATTTGCTGATGGTACAAAGTAATGCGGCATTGCAGACAGTCTAGATGCTAGCATGAAATTGTAAAGGGATATTGACAGACTAGGTGAGTGTGCAAAACTGTGGCAGATGGATTTCAATGCCGGCTACTATGAGGTTTGGACCAAAAAAAGGATAGCGAAGTGAAATTTCTAAATGGGAAGAGGTTAAGTACAGTGGATGTTCAAAGAGACTTGGGGGTTCAGGTGCATAGATCTTTAAAATGCCACGAGCAAGTGCAGAAAACAAGCATCAAAGGCGAATGGAATGCTAGCCTTTATATCTAGAGGATTTGTGCATAAAGACACAGAGTAATGCTGCAGCTGTACAAAATCCTGGTTATACCCCACCTGTGAGTCGTTCTGGACACCACACATTAGGAAGGCTACATAGTCTTTGGGGGGAGCGCAACGGAGGTTTACAAGAATGATACCTGGACTACAGAGGTTAAGTTTCGAGGAGAGATTACACAAATTCGGCCTGTTTTCGCTAGAGATTAGAAGGTTAAGGGGTGATATGATTGAAGTCTTCAAGATATTAACAGGAAAAGACAGACAAGATAAAGATAAACTATTTCCCCTGTTAAGAGATTCTAAAATTAGAGATGTTAGGAAGCACTTCTTCACGCAAAGGATGGTAGCGGTTTGGAACTCTCCCGCACAAACAGCAGTTGAAGTTAGAACAGTTGTTAATTTTAAATCTGCGATAGATTTTTTTAAAGCAAACATTTTAAGGGATATGGGCCAAAGGCAGGTATATAGAGTTAGGCCGCAGATCAGCCATGATCTTATTGAATAGCTGGACAGGCTCGAGGGGCTGAATGGCCTACTGCTGCTCTTATCTTCCTTTGTTCCTAGAACAGATGCGAGTACAGACAATCCTCGAACTTCCCCTACCGCACGATATTAAGACACTGAGATTTTTTGGGGGCCTCGTTGGGTATTGCAGGAACCATTTTGATGGATTTGCTTTAAAGGCAGCCCCTTTATATGATCTCCTGATAAAGAACTACTACATGCCCAGCGGACACTTTAATCTACCAGGGCGAACTCAATGAGTGTCATGATTTGACAGCAAAGGCCTTCAAGGGACCTTTCGTGTCAAAATAATTTGCGGGTGTACAAAAGAAGGAACCAGCAATCTAATTATTTGTTGGCAGTTCCTCTCCAGGGGAGGACATCTGGATGACATCGTCCGTCCGGTAGAAGTACATGGCAACTACCAGGCGCTACTGGATGATGGAGATAGGAACAAGCAGTGGATTTTTCTTATAAACGTTACAATCGAACAGTGGATATGTGTCGAATGCCCAAAAGGGACAACCTGCAGGCACCCATCAGGGAGCCCCAAGTTCCCTGTATGGCAGTGCGATAATAAAGACTGTAGAAACCGATGGATATCTGTGAAACCACACAACGATAGAGGCTATTGGCTCTATTGTGTTGGGAAAAATAAAATAAAAGGACAGTTCCTATTCCTTGTCGTGAGATTAAATGGGCAAGAAGCACCAATTCCCACGGTTGCCCCCACATCCGAATTGCCGATGAGTAAGGTTACAACCGAGCAGCCACAACTGAGTGATTTCCCTTGCCCTGCCTTAACTGCAGGATCAGAAAATGGACCTGCGATACCAAAAAACGAATAAAACTGGATATGATAAAATACAGTATAAATTGGCACAGGTAGTATTGAATATCACCGATATCCAGCTACTTGACTGGTGCCTGGAGAAGACCTTAATGTTGCACAAGGTGTTATTGCAACAATTGTTGGGTCAAGAATTCGGGGATTAGGGAATTATAAATGGAAATAGACATAAACATAGTTTAGTGAATGATGCAGCTATGATCTTTAATATGGGACTTCAATTGACAATACTATTGATTTGGAAAAATGTGGACCAAAAGGTTAGAACTCTCAGCCAGCTAGTAAAGGATATTATGAACAAGGAACAAAACGAACAGAGTGGTGTAGCTAAAGTGGGATAGGATTTGACAAACTTAGTGATAGGGCTAGTAACCGTACTGGAAGGTCATGCTCATGCTATTAATGATATAATAGAAAAGGTAAAGGAAGTCCATTACATTTCAAATACTGAAAGTGTTTGTAGTACATATGGTTTGTGGATGTTAGAACAAACTCAGGAAAATTAGAGGCGAAGTGATGCGGGACAGGTGTCAGTTTGGATAAATGACACCCAGTTGGAGTACTCAACTAGTCAGACAAATGATAAAATTACCAGGTGCCAACTCAGAAAACTTGTTAATTAGAACATTACAGCGCAGTACAGGCCCTTCGTCCCTCGATGTTGCGCCGACCTGTGAAACCATCTGACCTACACTATTCCATTTTCATCCATATGTCTAGCCAATGACCACTTAAATGCCCTTAAAGTTGGCGAGTTTACTGCTGTTGCAGGCAGGGCGTTCCAAGCCCCTATTACTCTCTGAGTAAGGTATGGAAAGGTCAGGAATGTGTAAATATGAGATCTATGAGTAATGGAGTAATATTAGGAATAACCGTAATTCCAAGAGGTAAGTTAGGGATGCAACTGTATGAAGTAGAAAATATAGGAATGATAAGGGTAAAAAAAGATTAGCATAGAACATAAAACAGTACAGCACAGTACAGGTCCTTCGGCCCACGATGTTGTGCCGAATCTTTAACCTAATCTAAGATCAAACTACCTACATACCCTTCATTCTACTACCATCCATATACCCATCCAAGAGTCGCTTAAATGTCCCGAATGTATCTGCTTCTACTGCCACCGCTAGCAGTGCATTCCATGCACCCACCACTCACTGTGTAAAGAACCTACCTCTGAAATCTCCCCTAAACCTTCCTCCAATAATCTTAAAATTATGCCCCTGGTGATAGCCCTTTCCGCCCTGGGAAAAAGCCTCTGGCTATCCACTCTATCAATGCTTCTCATCATTTTGTACATCTCCATCAAGTCACCTCTCATCCTTCTTCTCTCCAATAAGAAAAGCTCTAGCTCCGTCAAACTTTGTTCATAAGACATGCCCTCCAGTCCAGGCAGCATCCTGGTAAATCTCCTCTGCACCCTCGCTAAAACTTCCACATCGTTCCCATAATGAGGCGACCAGAACTGAACACAATATTCCAAGTGTGGTCTAACAGGGCTTTATCGAGCTGCAGCATAACCTCGTGGCTCTTAAACTCAATCCCCCTGTTAAAGAAAGCCAACACCCCGTATGCCTTCTTAACAACCCTATCAACCTAGGTGGCAACTTTGAGCTATCTGTGGACGTGGACCCCAAGATCCCTCTGTTCTTCCACACTGCCAAGAATCCTGTCTTTAAGCCGACATTCTGCATTAAAATACGACCTTCCAAAATGAATCACTTCACACTTTTCCAGGTTGAACTCCATCTGCCACTTTTCAGCACAGCACTTCATCCTGACAATGTCCCGTTGCAACCTACAACAGCCCTCCACGATATCCACACCTCCAGCAACCTTTGTGTCATCGGCAAACTTACAAACCCAGCCTTCCACTTCCTCATCCAAGTCATTTATAAAAATCACAAAGAGCAGAGGTCCCAGAACAGATCCCTGCGGAACACCACTGGTCACCGAGCTCCAGGCTGAATACTTTCTATCTACTACCACCCTCTGTCTTCTATGGGCCAGCCAATTCTGTATCCAGACAACTAAATTTCCCTGTATCCCATGCCTCCTTACTTTCTGAATGAGCCTACCATGGGGAACCTTATCAAACGCCTTGCTAAAATCTATATACACCACATCCACTGCTCTTCCTTCATCAACGTGTTTTGTCACATCCTCAAAGAATTCAATATGGCTTGTGAGGCATGACCTACCCCTCACAAAGCCATCTCTAATCAAACTATGCTTTTCCAAATAATCATAAATCCTGTCTCTCAGAATCGTCTCCAATAATTTGCCCACCACTGACGTAACATTGACTGGTCTGTAATTCCCAGGGTTATCCCTATTCCCTTTCTTGAACAAGGGAATAACATTTGCCACCCTCCAATCATCTGGTACTACTCCAGTGGACAGTGAGGACGCAAAGATCATCGCCATAGGCGCGGCAATCTCTTCCCTCGCTTCCCGTAATAACCTTGGGTATATCCCGTCTGGCCCCGGGGACTTATCTTTCCTCATGTCTTTCAAAATTTTCAGCACATCCTCCCTCTTAACATCAACCTGTTTCACGCTGTCCTCACAAACGTCCAGGTCCCTCTCACTGGTGAATGCTGAAGCAAAGTATTCATTAAGGACCTCCCCTGCCTCCTGCGACTCCAGGCAGAAGTTCCCTCCACTATCCCTGATCAGCCCTTCCCTCACTCTGGCCATCTTCTTGTTCCTCACATAAGTGTAGGACACCTTGGGATTTTCCTTAATCCTACCCGCCAAGACTTTTGCATGTCCCCTTCTAGCTCTCCGAAGTCCATTCTTCAGTTCATTCCTGGCTACCTTGTAACCCTCTGGAGCACGGTCTGATCCTTGCTTCCTCAACCTTAAGTAAGCTTCCTTCTTCCTCCTGACTAGCTGTTCCACATCTCTTGTCATTCAAGGTTCCTTCACCCTACCATCCCTTCCTTGCCTCATTGGGACAAACCTATCCAGCAGTCGCAGCAAGTGCTCCCTAACCAACCTCCACATTTCTGTCGTGCATTTCCCTGAGAACATCTGTTCCCATTTT
The DNA here is from genome assembly GCF_036365525.1 of Heterodontus francisci. Classification (NCBI taxonomy): domain Eukaryota; kingdom Metazoa; phylum Chordata; class Chondrichthyes; order Heterodontiformes; family Heterodontidae; genus Heterodontus; species Heterodontus francisci. The sequence goes on from NC_090391.1 coordinate 11,561,512, forward strand.
AAACTCCCCAGTTCGTGCCCAATTGCATTGTAATTCCCGCTCCCCCAATTAAATATTTTCCCATCCCGCCTGCACCTATACCTCTCCATGACTACAGTAAAGGTCAGGGAGTTGTGATCACTATCACCGAATTGCTCTCCCACCGGGAGATTTGCCACCTGGCCTGGTTCGTTGCCAAGCACCAAATCCAACATAGCCTCCCCTCCAGTCGGCCTATCTACATATTGAGTCAGGAAACCTTTCTGGACACACCTGACAACATCTGCTCCATCCAAACTATTGGCACTAAGGAGGTTCCAATCAATATTAGGGAAGTTGAAGTCACCCATGACCACAATCCTGTTCTTCTGCACCTTTCCAAAATCTGCCTCCCAATCTTTTCCTCCGTGTCTCTGTTGCTATTGGGGGGTCTATAGAAAACTCCCAATAAAGTGACTGCTCCTTTCCTGTTTCTGACTTCCACCCATACAGACTCAGCGGACAACGCTCCTCATCGACTTCCCTTTCTGCAGCTGTGATACTATCCCTGATCAGCAATGCCACTCCCCCACATCTTTTACCTCCGTCCCTATTCCTTTTGAAACATCTAAACCCCGGAAAATCCAACATCCATTCCTGCCCCTGTGATATCCACGTCTCCGTAATGGCCACAACATCGTAGCTCCAAGTACTGATCCATGCTCTAAGTTCATCACCCTTATTCCTGACACTTCTTGCGTTAAAATTGACACACTTCAACCCATCATTCTGGCTGCCACTTTGCCCTATCAACTGTCTAACCTTCCTCGCAGACTCTCTGCACTCTGTATCTGCCTTTTCAACAGCTACCCCATCCACGTATCCATAGCACCAGTTCCCATCCCCCTGTCAAACTAGTTTAAACCCTCCCAACTAGCTCCAGCAAACCATCCGCCCAGGATATTGGTGCCCCTCCAGTTCAGATGCAACCCGTCCTTCTTGTACAGGTTCCACCTTCCCCAAAAGGTATCCCAATGATCCAAATATCTGAAGCCCTCCCTCCTACACCTGCTCTGTAGCCACGTGTTCAGCTGCACTCGCTGTCAGTTTCTCGCCTCACTAGCACGTGGCACCGGTATCAATCCTGAGATTACTACTCTGCTCGTCCTGCCTTTTAGCTTCCAACCTTACTCCCTATATTCGCTTTTCAGGTCCTCATCCCTTTTCCTCGCTATGTCATTGGTACCGATGTGTACCACGACTTATGGCTGCTCCCCCTCCCCCTTAAGAATCCTGTCGACTCGATCCGAGACATCCCTGACCCTGGCAACCGGGAGGCAACTTACCATCCGGGAGTCTCGTTCGCGACCACGAACCTCCTGTCGGTTCCTCTAACCATTGAATCTCCTGTCACTATCGCTCTCCTATTCTCCCCCCTTCCTTTCTGAGCCACAGAGCCAGGCTCAGTGCCAGAGACCTGGCCGCTGTGGCTTTCCCCTGGTCGGTCGTCCCCCCAACAGAATCCAAAACGGTATACTGATTATTGAGGGGAATGGCCAGAGGGGATCCCTGCACTGTGCGCCTGTTCCCTTTCCCTCCCCTGACGGTCACCCAGCTACCTTTATCCTGCAACTTAGGTGTCACTACTTCCCTATAACTGCTCTCTATCACCCCCTCAGCCTCCTGAATGATCCGATGTTCTCCAGCTCCAGTTCCCTAATGCAGTCTGTGAGGAGCTGGAGTTGGGTGCACTTCTCGCAGGTGAAGTCAGCAGGGACACAAGTGGTGACCCTTACCTCCCACATCCTGCAAGATGAGCATGCAACTGCCCTGGCTCCATCCCCTATGCTCTAAATTGACAACAGAGTATATATAAAATTATATAATGGGAAACCTTACCTTACCAAACCCTCCACACAAGAGTCCTTTTTTTGGTGGGATGAGGAGGATGGGTGGGAGACACTAGTACAAAGAGAATTACAGCACAGGAACAGGCCCTTCGGCCCTCCTAGCCTGCGCCAAACCAGATCATCTATCTAAACCTGTCTCCTATTTTCTAAGGGTCTGTATCTCTTTGCTTCCTGCCCATTCATGTATCTGTCTGGATACATCTTAAAAGACTCTATCGTGCCCACGTCTACCACCTCCGCTGGCAACGCGTTCCAGGCACCCACCACCCTCCGTGTAGTGTTTCGGGTTTAGCCATAGAATACTATGATATATTGCCCTAAGTTTTTGAAATTGGAAAATAAATTGTTGGAACAACATTGTCTGAGTGTCGTCTGGAAAACTAGGTGGCCTTATGTCCTCATCCTGTATATAAAACAGCAGAGTCAGAATGTAGATTTAATGTCACTGTAAATTGCACCGTGGAAACTAGGGAAGCATTCTCAGCACTAATTTATGTGCCTCTATGGGAAATGGTAGATATTGCTTAAGCAGCACGGCGAAGGAATAACAGTATGGACGTAACCGGGCTTGTCTGCAGACCAATAGTATATTCTGTTTCAACCCACAAATACCAACCAGAGTTGGAAAGATGGAGTTGGTAGACATACAGAAACGGAATACAGAAACGATAACTGTGACAGAAAGTATTAAGCAGGACAAGAAAAATTACCTCCGGGAATACGAATATACTATTCAGCCATTGCCCACATCTTTGGGTAAAGAGAGGCAGCAATTTGAAGCCATTGCTGTAGTGTACTACAATCTGGAACAACAGTCGAAGAAGCTACAAGATGAGATTGACGAGGTAAAGGATTTTACTTGGTGGGAAGACTTATGGAACTCAGAGTGAAATGTGCAGATCCACCGCTGGTTTAGATTTACCTCCCATGTCTTGATAGTGGTTTTGGATATCATGGTATTATCTGTGACGTACTGAATTTGGAAACTGAGTAAGCAATGTGAGAGGATGTATGGACACAGGTTAGACAACTACCTTAAAGGCGATGAGTATTCCAACTTACTGTATAAACAAGATAGACAATTAATTGTGTAACACGAGGTTAATTGTATTACCTATAATAGATACTTAAAAGAATTAATGAATGATCGATGTACTCTAAAAATGAAATCGGGACTGTATTACTTTCGAACAAGTGCTTGATTATGTAATAGTGATGTTTAAATTGTGCTTTCTTTAACATTGCACTGCTTATGTACTTGCTTCGAAAATCAAATTGGAATTGCACAAGTGTACCCCGAAGAGACATGAGAAGGTGATCCCTTGGGCCTCGCCCTGCAGGATCAAAGGGACGACTGTAGACACAGTAACAAAGGGGTTACTCACACAACTATACACAGTGTGTTAAAGCATATGGGGCCTGGGTAGAAATGGGCCACCGCACACAGATGTCCAAGGAATTTTAGACAGTACAGAAAAACAGGAGATGGTACCACGCACTGCCCTTGTACGTACCAGATAAAGGAGTCACCATGGACACGAAATAAGATTAGACTCAGAGTAGACAATGGGCAACTCTAAAGAAATGCAACTGAAACATATATGGAATTATCATTATGTCATTATACCAGACCCCAATGGGTAAGTAGGAGGGGAGAGTCTTGGGAACAAGATTTGACCCCTGACTGAAACTGGAGATGGCACGAGAACCCCGGGGAAGAACAATCAACAAGATACGCATGAGTCAAGACCTCAGAGAATAGAAGAGCAGTCGCAAGTCCGAGACTGATCATCTCGTGCATTAACAGGTATCATACCGTGCAAGTAGTGCGAGCTTGTACTCGATGATTTGGTGTGTGAAAAAAATATTGATATGTATTTCACCAATCAGCTTCCGTGAATTTAACAGTAAGTGCAGATTAGGCACAACAAGAGAGAGGGATTGTTGGGGTGGATTGGAAAGGACAATGTCAGAAATATGAACTTTATGTAACCCTTCATTTCTGCGTGCACAAATACATAAGAGATAGGTATGGAGAGAGAAACATCGGGAGAGGGGGAAAAATGTCGATGACGTTGGGGCCCAGGCAGACATTTTTGATTATCCAGAAGGAATAGTCCCCATTTTAAACATCCAGCAAGTTATTCAACTGTGGGAGCCAACACATCCTCATGATATTGGTCGTGGAAATTCTGAAATCGATGTCCCTGCTTATGGACGTCTGTGCTAAGAGAGATAGGTCCTTCCTATCCACCCTACCTAGGCCCCTCATAAGATTATACACATCAACTCAAGCTCCCCTCAGCCTCCTCTGTTGCAAAGAAAACAACCCCAGCCTGTCCAATTTTTCCTCATAGCTGCCTATTTCCAGTCCTGGCAACATCCTCGTAAATCTCTTCTGTACCCTCTCTAGTGCAATTACATCCTTTCTGTAATGAGATGACCTTAACTACACACAGTACTCAAGTTGTGGCGTAACCAATGAGTTATACAGTTCCAGCATAACCTCTCCCCTTGTATTCAACACCTGCCTTGCTGGGAACAACACTGCAGTTTGAAAGTATCGACTACTGATCCAACACTCACCACTAAAACACTCACACGAAACTCCTGAGACAGGACTGGTAGACTATGAGGATTGTTGCTGATTGTTACAACTTGTCTCATCCTCTCTCCGTCTCTACCTCTCATGCAACTCTCTCTCCATCTGTCTCTCTCTCTGTTGTTGTGTCTCTCCATCTGTTTTTTTTCTCTCTATATATATATCTATCCCTATCTCTCTCTGTCTCACTCTCTCTCTATCTCTGCCTCTCCCCCTCTCTCCACCACTGACTCTCCCTCTCTCTCTCTGTATCTCTCTCTCTCCCCCACCCTCATTCTTTGCCTCTGATCATGCCTCTGTCTGTATGTTTCACTCACCATCTCTCCCTCTCTCTCCTTGGACAGTCATGTTTTTATCCATTTCTTGGTTAATTTTGAACCTGTAAACCTTGCCTTTGCTGCGAACGTCACTGCAGTTTGAAAATTTCAAACACTGATCAACACTGATCAATAGTCGCCCCCTAAATTCTTACAGTAAACACCCAACACAGAACAGGGCAGTCAATGGGGATTGTTACTGAAGTTCACACCCTGGCTCCCCTTTCCTCTGCTTCTAAAGTCTGTCAGTTTTTAATAATATTTTTCAACAACAATAAATGTTACTGCAGTTTGAAAATTTCAAACACTGATCCAGCACTTGTCTCAGAGCACTCACACTGAATCCCCAATGGTTCCTTTCAAATTTAGTTCTTGCACACAGCCAGTGCGAGTTTTAATTTTTAATTTTCTCTTTTTTCAGCATTAGTATGTTTAAAGCTTATCCTATATTCTCACCCTATCTCTCTCATTCTCTCTCTCTCCCTTTCTCTCTCTCTCCGTCTCTCTTTCCACCTCTTTCAGTCTCTCGTGCGCTCTCTCTGTTCCTTTCTCCCTCTGTCTCTGTGTCTCTCCCTCTGTATCTGTCTATCCTGCTTTCTTCCAGTCTTTCTCCCTTTGCATCTGCCTGTTCCCTTCTCTTTGTCTCTGTCTCTATCCCTCTGTCTCCGTTTCTTCCTTTGTCAGTCTCACTCTCGCTCTGTCTCTCTCTCTCTCTGTCTCGGTCCCACTCCGTCTGTGCATCTCTCCCTCCATCTCTCCCTACCTGTGTCCCTGGACAGTAATGCCTTGAGCCATTTCTTGGTTAATTTTGAAACTGTACCTCTTGCCCTTGTTTGAAATGAGACTGCAGCTTGAAAATATCAAACAGATCGAACACTCACCCCTAAAACACTCAAAGTGAGCCCCCAATAGAGGACTGGGCAGACAATGAGGATAGTTCTGCCAAGGTTTCATTTCGCTATCTCTTCGGCCTGACACTGTCTTTCAAATACTCCTTCTCTCCATTTCTGCATTTATTTTCATTTCCCTCTCTCATCTGTCCTTCAACATCCTCCACTTTGTCCATCGAGAGGGATCTCCCTCCACTTTATGCATAGACAGGGAGTTCACTCCAATTTATACACAGAGGGGGAGCTCCCTCCTCTTTATACATTAGAGGGGGTGCCCCCTCCACTTTATACATAGAGATGGAGCTCCCTCCACTTTGTACATAAAGGGGGAGCTCCCTGCACTTTATAAATAGAGGGGGTGCCCCCTCCACTTTATACATGGAGACGGAGCTCCCTCCACTTTATACGTAGTGAGGGATCTCTCTCTGTTTTATACAGCTGTCATGGTGAGATTTGAACCCCTGTCCGCAGACCATTTGTTTGGGCTTCTCTATTACTTGGACAATGATGTTATCACTATGCGACTGCATCCCTAATGGACGTGTACAGAGTCTGTCCCCTCATATCACCCACAGCATTTTTTTGGCGGTACCCCTGAACATTTTCTCGAATTTGAGACTCAAAGTTCACATTTTAACTGGAAAAAGTCAGGAACAGTGTGAAAGTGCGTTACTTTTATCCCTGGATACTGTGTCCATAGCAGACAGATTAATTATGTTTGCAATAGAAACACCAGGAGTGAACACGGTCGATACAATAATATGGAAAATGGAAATAACGACACTCATAAATGTAGCATCCATCCAGTATGAGTGCAGATTTCAGGTTTATTCCCGAGAGAGGAGTTACTAAGAAAATGTCATTGATATTGAAATTATTGTGTTTTATCCACCACATTATTTACATCAGAGTCAAAGCTGCTGATGTAATGTGTTTGTTCAGGTGAGTGTAACTAACCGAAATGATCAGGGGTATAACCATTTTCTTGAAGATTGCTCCGCTGTATAAATCAGGACACATTAGAATAGATCAGCTCCGAGTGCCTGCTGGAGCTGTGGGTTCCAGGCTAACAGAAGCCTCAGCTTCTCACAGAAATGGGATATCCAGTAATGTATCGGGTAGAGGGCATTTATTATACAGCACTTGCAGTAGTTGGAGTCCCTGGTAAGCCAGCATCTCAGCTTTTAATGGTCTAAATCTTTGTTAGCTGTGCTGTTGTATTCGATATAATTTCTCACTGTGTGTGTACACAGGCACTTGTTCTTTTCCAGCAATTTACTGATGGAATCTCCTCCTTGTCTACTCTTTAGGTCTTGCAGAAGTTGTATTATCTCTTCAATGGTTTCAGTAACCGTGGCATTGTTACTGGATTTTTCTATGTCTTGAATGTATTCGAATAAGATGTTTCGGTTAGGATCAAGAATCAGACCATGAGGAGCTTTGAACAATTTGATGATGTGGATCTAACAGGTCCTGGAATATTTTTATGATTTTTTTTTCAGTATTTGATCGTGAAACATCTCATGGTCTCAGTGATACAAGGGGCAGCAACATGTCTTCCGTCCTCAGTAACATAGCTCAGTATAAGTGGGATGTTAATGTATTTATTGGTTATCACTGTTATCAAATATAATTTCATTCTGTGTGTGTCTGATGGTGCTTCAGAGGTCTGTCTACTGAACTGAGTGTGCTGCTGACACTTTCACATCTCCTTCTTTGCTTCACTGTCGACCTGCACTGTCACTGGACTACATTGTAAAATAGAATGTACTGATGTCATGTTTTATTGTTTTATACTCTACCAGTTGGAATCAAGAGTCTTTCCATTTATCTGTAGATTATCAGCTGCAGCGCTGATACTGGTGTTTTATTAATTACAAAATCCCACTTTCAATCGGTTTACTTTATAATTCAGAAGAAGGAATTTCAATGATTGTGAGGTTTGTCTGGAACAAAATTTCGACCCTGTTTGTTCCATGTATTGTAGATGAAGTGAAAAGTGTAGGTGAACAGGTGGGGATTTGCTTGTTTTGTTGATTCATTAAATTATTCACAGAGGTTTCACCATTGAACAAACTGACTCTGAGAATAGAATCCGGGGCTGGTAAAAAGAACAAAGGCGCAGAATCTTAGGTATAAATCGTATGTGCAAAGTATCATTAAGTAACAGTTTGGAGGGTGTGAGTACTCCAGAAAGATTGGGAAGGAGAAAAGGAGCAGGGAGAATGAAACTGAGGGAAAGAAATAAGCAAAAGTAAAGAGAGAGAGAAAGAAGCAGCAGTGTGAATAATTCACTATCATAAAGTGCTGGAATGTCTGGAACAATTAGTGAGAGAAACTGGGAGTTGAAGTTGTCTGTTGTCAGATTGTATTTATTTTCCTGTTGGACTTGATCCTCTGTGTTGATTTCTGTCAGGTACAAATTTTGTTCTGGAGAAAGTTCATATTCCTTACTAATTGACTGAATAAGCAGAATAGAATCAGTTCTTCACTGATGGTAATTCATTATTTAAAATGCTGAACTTCAAAATCTCTGTGACTGCTGAATTCAATAAAGAGTAAGGCTGATATCAGAAATGTATTTTAATTTATATTTAATTGCCTGTACAAACTAAAGAGATTGACAATATTGTATAAACAGTGAGCCATTCTCCAACACCAATAACCACTGTGATTATTGTTTGAATGTATTAATAGAGTTGGTATCTGTCGATTAGATTTCCTCTAACACTCTGCTGCAGTCTCTCGCTGTGACTCTCAGCCTCTCCACTCACTGTATTGAATCCTCAGTCTCCTCGTCCATTGCTTCAGTTTATCCACTTTCCAAACCATCTGCTCCAGTCTCCCCTCCAGCTCCAAAATGTCCTTTTCCTTATCTCCCTCGCAATCTCACTCACTGGCTCCACCTGCAGCTGCCTTGTCCAACCTGATCTGAATGCAGGAACATGGGAGCAGAAGGACGTCATTCAGCCCTTCGACCCTGCTCGACCATTCTTGCTCATGGCGCTGCAGTTTTTTGCCTTTTTCCAATTTGATAACAGATCCTGTCCTTTCTGTTTACCTTGAGCAACAAACTAGCTACATCCCGCTCTCCCCAGACATTCCCAACCAACAGTCTGGAGCCCAATTCCCAATTAACCCATTGGATTCCATTTCTGTAAAACCCCTTTTCATTTCCCCACTGGCACTGCATCATCATTCAGTACTTCCAGTAGATCCGCTGCTGACTTTAATCACTTTCTGTATTAATTTCCCAATTCTTTGTTGATAATTGTGTTTTCAAACATTTCACTGTGACAAAGCACTGCCCAGGTCAATTAATCAGTTTTCACTGCGCGATGCAGTAACAGAGCAGGAAATTTCAGCTCAGATCCTGTCAAACTGCTGTGTTGTCTCCAGGTCTGATCAGTAATTTATCTGCTTCATTTCTTCCTTCTTCCAGTTAACTTGGTGGCGATTGTGATCCTGTCCCGAGGAAAGTGCGGTCTCTCCAAATGTATCAGTGTCTACCTGGTGGGAATGGCAGTGGCTGATCTCCTGGTGATAATCACAGGTCCCATATTGGGTGCATTTGTTTCAACTTATTTTCCATATTCGTTCCTGAGATTTACTCCTGTGTGTTCTTTCATTGCCGCTCTGCTATCTGCAGCCACAGTTGTTTCTGTCTGGCTCACAGTAACTTTCACCTTTGATCGATTTGTGGCCATTTGTTTTGGGAAGCTGAAAACTAAATATTGCAGTGAGAAAACAGCGACTGTGGTCGTAGGATCAGTGAGTGTGCTGGGCTGTTTAGAGTCAGTCCCCTGGTACTTTACACGGGAAAAACGTTTCATTATTGATAATGTTCCCATGAGTTGTGTGTATAAACAAAGCTTCCATACTTCCCGCATATGGGGGGCATTTGAGTTGATTGACCTCATTTTAACCCCTTGTGTCCCATTCTTTCTGATTTTGCTGCTCAATGTTCTGACTGTCAGACGGATTTTATTCTCCAGTAAAGTCCGCAGGGGATTCCGGGGCAATAACAATGGAGAGAATCACAACGACCCAGAGATGGAGAATCGCAGAAAATCAATTATTTTACTCTTCAGTATATCTGGCAGTTTTATACTGTTATGGATGACCTGGGTTGTGTTTAACATTTATAAGAGAATTACAGATATTCAGTCTTATACCTCATTCACGGACCCTCTCTTTATCACAGAAAACACATCAAGGATGCTGCAGCTTCTCAGTCCCTGCACCAACACATGCATTTACACTGTGACCCAGACTAAATTCAGACAGGAGCTGACGAATGCAATGAAATACCCTTTTAATCTCATTGTTAAATTAGTGAAATCATGGAAAGTGCTGAAATGTTTCAAACACTAGAACTAAATCCCATTTCATATTGCATTCCCTACACTTCCCACAGGACAGAAAGTACGTTTTATATTCAAAGCAGTGAGCATTAAATGATAGTAAATCTGATTCTGAGATTATATTTTATTGATAATCTGATATATTGAGGAGGGACTTGCTCTGCACGAGGTTCATGAAGGCGCCATTGAAAAGCTCAGCTGGCTACAAGTAAAACCTCCCTGGACCCAGAGCAAAATGGACAAAGTTGCAAACCACTGTGAATGGTGAGAGCCCAGAAACTGCAGCGAGGCAGGGGCGAAAGCAGATGCAGATGGTGAGCAATAGCTGATGGGGAGGTTCTGTGTTAGAGACTTTGCATGCTCCAAATAGTTTGAGGAATGTACGTTCAGTACATTTGAGATGCGCAATTAATAAAATAAATAATTTCAATACAACTTATCATAAATGGCTATTTTTGAACTATGCAAACGTTTGTAATGTTAAACTGGTTCCTGTTTGGAAAAATATTTTGAGTGATGAAGGGTAAGCCATAAATAAAATAACAGCATCAAATAAAACTCAAACAATCATTTACAAATAAAAAATCTCTAAACAAGTTGTGTTGAGATTTTTCATCACTAAAGTTATGACATCTCTCTCACTTCTCTTTCTATGCTGGTATCTTCTCTACTATGACTAAGAGTAATTGAAGTTTTACCCCTCCACCCCGGGTGTATATCCAATCTGGGGATATCCACTCAGTTCCCATCAAGGGCTAAACTTCCTCTTTTAACTGGGAACAATTTTCTGATTCTGTCTCACCATTTCAAATAACGACAAATCACATTGTTGTGAATGGCATGTTTTTATTTATTAAAGCTTTAACTGGAGAAGGCAAGTGTGAAACGCGGAGAAAGAAGCGAAATCATGCGTGCAGATGGGGACACAGGGAAAGAATTTGGAGACAGAGAGAAAGCTAAGCACGGAACTACTGTAAAATGAATTCAAACGTGCCCCGTGCATCTTATTTAACTGTAATCTTCATTGCATCGGCCAAAATTCCAGCAAATCTCACAGCCAGTGCTGGAAGGACCAAGTGGCAAATGGGACACCCTCCTGGGGCTGCTCATTTAACTCCAGGCTTTCAATCTTTTTAAAACTCCAGGACGCCAATCCAACAGGAGACATTTAACCCAAAGCAGCAAAAGCCCAGGGCCGCAAAGAGGAAATTAAACCTCGGGCTAACAAACAGACACAATTCACGTGGTTCCACTGGGTGCAGCCTGTGGACAAGGCCTCAGTCTATCCCCTCTGGAGGAAGCTCCTGTCCAAGGATTCTTCGTCGCAGACTTTCACTCTTTTCAACTTCACGATGCAGTTTTCAGAAAGAAAATTCCAAAGGCAAGAGGGAGAGCGAGAAAATTGATTAAAAGACATTGTTAAACACAATAAGAGCCCAGGAATTCACCTCGGTGACACAGACAATCTCTCAGCAGCACACAAATACAAACAAATCACAATTAATAAACCAGAGGCGAGAAAGGTTCAGACAGTTACCGCCACCAGTGTGTGCCTGTGTGTCTCTCTCTTTATCTATCTCTGAGTCTCTGTACTTCACTCTCTCTGTTCCTATCTCAGTCGTCCCGTGTGCCTCTCTCTTGCTCTCTCTCTGTACATATTGTTTTTCCCCTCTATTTCATAGATAATCTTCATTGAAATGAGCTATGAAATATTACTGTCTCTTCTATTGAAACAACAACAAATCACACTGCTTTGTGTGTTTTTAAATATTAAAGGTTTAAATAGATAGACAGAGGGAATGAACGCTGGAGAGAGACTCAGAGAGAAATCTAAACTCAGAACTTCAGTAAAATGATTTAAAATTAATTGGAAGCATTTGACACTCAATGATTTAACTTTGAAAGTGGTCGTCACGATTGTACTGTTGGAAACACTGCAGACCCATTTGTTCACAGCAGGATCCCACAAGCAGCGGTGTGATAACAGCCGGCTGCTGCCTTCTCCCCCTTTGAACAAAGAACAAAGAACAGTGCAGCTCAGGAACAGGCCATTCGGCCCTCCAAGCCTGTGCCGATCTTGATGCCTGCCGAAATTAAAACAATTCTGCACTTCCGGGGACTGTATCCCTCTCTTCCCAACCTAATCATGTATTTGTCAAGATGCCTCTTGCACGTCACTATCGCACCTGTTTCCACCACCTACCCCGGCAGCAAATTCAAGGCACTCACCACCCTCTGTGTAAAGAACTTGCCTCCCACATCCCCTCTAAGCTTTTCCCCTCCCACCTTAAACCTATATTTCCTAGGAAGAGACTATTCCACCCTGGGAAAAAGCTTCTGACTATCCACTCTGTTCATGCCGCTCATAACTTTGTAAACCTCTATCATGTCGCCCCTCCATCTCAACGTTCCAGTGAAAACAATCCAGGTTTATCCAACCTCTCCTCATAGCTAATGCCCTCCAGACCAGGCAACATCCAACTGAACATCTCCTGCTCCCTCTCCAAAGCCTGCACTTTCTGGTAGTGTGGCGACCAAAATTTCTCACGATATTCTAAGTGTGGACTAACTAAAGTTCTGTACAGCTGCAGCATAACTTGCTAATTTTTGTATTCTATGCCCCGACCGATAATGGCAAGCATGCCATATGCCTTCTTGACTACCTTATCCACCTGCGTTGCCACTTTCAGTGACCTGTGGACCTGTACGCCCACATCTCTCTGCCTGTCAATACTCCTAAGGGTTCTGCCATTTACTTTATACATCTCACCTGCATTAGACCTTCCAAAATGCATTACCTCACATTTGTCCGAATTAAACTCCATGTGCCATTTCTCCGCCCAAGTCTCCAACCGATCTATATCCTGCTGTATGCTCTGATAATCCTTATCACTATCCGCAACTCCACCAACCTTTGTGTCGTCCACAAACTTCCTAATCAGACCAGCTACATTTTCCTCCAAATCATTTATATATACTACAAACAGCAAAGGTCCCAGCACTGATCCCTGTGGTACACCACTAGTCACATCCCTCCATTCAGAAAAGCACCCTTCCTTTGCTACCCTCTGTTTTCTATGACAGAGCCAGTTCTGTATTCCCTCCATGTCTCCTTCTCTCTCCTGCATCTCTTTCCCTCTTGTTACTCTCATTCACAGAGAGAGATGGAGAGAGAGACACAGAAATTCACTCTCAGAACCTCACACTCAATCCAAATGGCTGCAGCACATTTCATTTAACGCTCAAATTCAAGGCACTGCCCAAAGCACCAGCATTATTCCAGAATTATACCAGCTTCAAGCTCAAGGCCTTAATGCCAGGCCTTCAGGAGAGCTTTACACACAATGAATTCATTTATAAAGTGCACTCACTGCAGCAAGATCCCACTGGCAGCTGTATGATGGTTTGCAGAGAATCTGTTTTTCGTGATATTATTAATATATAACATTGCTGACCCCACTCACAGACTCTGCATCAAACCTCAGCGTCAAGAACAGGCCCCAGTCAAACGTATTAAAAGGCAAGAACATGTTTAAACAAAATAGCACAGCTGCAGCGCAGGAATTCCCCTACACAGCCAATCTCTCAGCAACACCCAAATACAGACAAATCTTTTATAAACCAGAGGAGAAAAGGATTGAGACAGCAACCTACTCCTCTTTGTGTACGTGTCTGTATCTCTCTTCCTGTCTCTTTATCTCTCCCTGTTCTTATCTCAATTCTCCCCATCTCTCTCTATCTCTCTGTCGATATTGCTGTCCTGTTTTTTTACCTCTATCTCATATGTAACCTTCATTGCAAAAGCTATAAAATTTTCTGCCTCGCCATTTAAAACAGCAACAAATGACATTGCTGGATGTGTTTTTAACTATTAAAGGTTGAAACAGAGAGATAGAGGGGAAAAAAACTGGCGAGCGACAGAGAATAAAATATAAACTCAGAACCACAGTAAAATCAGTTGAAATAAATAAGGAGCCTCTGACACTCAGTGAATTGATTGTTAAAGTGCTGGTCACTGTTGCAATGCTGGAAACACTACAGGCCAGTTGTGCACAGCAAGATCACACAGTGGCAGTGTGATAACAGCCCCCTCTACCCCTCTGATTCCCTCCATGTTTCCCTCACTTGCCTGCATCTCTTTTCCTCCTGTTACTCTCATTCAAAGAGAAAGATGGAGCGAGAGAGAGACAGGGAAATCCACTCTCAGAGCCTCACACCCAATTCAAATGGCTGCTTCATTTTTCATCTAACCCTCAAATTGACGGTACTACCCAAAACACCAGCATTATTGGGGAATTCTACCGGCTTCAAGCTCAGGACTTTAATTCCAGGACTTCAGGAGAGCCTTACACACAATGAATTTACTACTGAAATGTAGTCACTGTTACAATGCAGGGAATTCTGCAGGCAAGCTGTGCACAACAAGATGCCACATGCAGCAATGTGATCTTATACCGATAATCTGTTTATTGATGTTAGTTCAGGGATCCCAGATTGAGGAACATTTCTGCAGTTTGAAAATCTCAAACACCCCTCTCCCTGCCTTTCTTCTGCTCCCCCACCCTCCCAGCCAACATCCACATATGTTTCCATTTTCTCTCGATCTTGGATTTAATCTTGATTGAAATGTCCGCTGAACTGTTTCTGTCACAGTTTAAAATAACCACATGTCACATTGTGGCACCTATTGATTAATGGTTAAAATAGAGAAAGTGTGAGACAGCGAAAAACAGAGGAAGATAGACAGAAAACACAGAGAAATCCACACGCAGACCCTCAGGAAACTGATTTTTAAAGTGTGCTCATTGTTGTCACGCAGGAAAAGCCACAGGGTACTTGAATCACAGAAAGATCCCACAATTAGCAAAGTGATGATAGCCAGATTTCCCCTCAGTCCCCAGAAAGGGCGAAAGCTTCTCTTTAAATTCCTTCAGGAAACATTTATTTTTCAACATTTAGGTCCCAGGATTGATTTTTGTAAAACAGAACTTGTGGCAGGGTGTGACTGAGAGGATTGACTCCATTGGCTGGAAGCTGGGCAGAAACGACACCCTGGATGGCTCCAGATCCTGTGTGTCTTAAACCCCTAACGCCCCTGCCCCTCACACTATAAGTGAGGAACATTACTGCAGTTTGATAATATAACAATGCTTGGCCCACTCAAGGGCTCTGCATTAAACATGGGTTACAAGATTTGGCCCCGGTCAAACGGATCAATTCCCCCCACAGCTCACACAAAACCTCAAAAACAGGGCTGGAAGGAGCAAATGGCAAATGGGACTGCCTCCTTCGTCAACCCCTACCTGCTGCAAACTCCCTGCACTCCACCCCGGGTGTACTCCCAGTCGGTGGACTTCTGTTCAGGCCCCAGAGAGGGCTAAACTCCCTCTTTCAACTGGGTAAAGCCTGCTGATTCTGTCTCACCATTTGAAATAATGGCAAATCACATTGCTGTATGTGACATGGTTTTATTTATTAAAGGTTTAAATGAAGAAAGTGAGTGTGAAACAGGGACAGGAAAGAGAAAGCATGGCCAGATACAGGGACAGAGGGAAAGAATGCGTAGACAGAGACAAATCTTACCGCAGAACTACAGTGAAATGAATTCAAATGGGCACTGCGCATCTTATTCAACTGTAATCTTCATAGCATTGGCCATAACACCAGCACTCCTCACAGACAGGGCTGGAAGGAGCAAGAGGCAAAGGGGACTCCCTCCTGGGGCTGCTCATTTAACTCCAGGCTTTCAACTTGTGTAAAACTCCAGGGTTTCAATCCAACAGGAACTAGTTAGCCCGAAGCACCAAAAGCCCAGGGCCCCAGAGAGGAAATGAAACCTCGGGTTGATAAACAGACACATCTCACGTGAGCCCATTGGGTGCAGCCTGTGGACAAGGCCTCAGTCCGACCCCTCTGGAGGAAGATCCTGCCCCAGGATTCATCGTCACAGAATTTCCCTCTTGTCAACTTCACGATTCAGTTTTCCGAAAGAAAATTCCTAAGGCAAGAGGGAGAGCGAGAAAATTGATTTAAAAACATTGTTAAACAGAACAGTTCAGTAAGAGCCCAGGAATTCCGTTCGGTGACACAGACAATCTCTCAGCAATACCCAAATACAAACAAATCACAGTTAATAAACCAGAGGCGAGACAGGTTCAGACAGTTACCGCCACATTTGTGTGTCTGTGTGTCTGTCTCCTTATCTCTCTCTGTGTCGCTGCCTCTCTCTCTCTTTCTCTCTCTCCCTCTCTCTCTCTCTCTGTTCCTATCTCAGTCATCCCGATCTGTGTGTGTGTCTCACTCTGTGTCCATATCTTTGTTTTTTGCCCTCTACCTGCGAAATATTTGAAACATTTCTGTCTCACCATTTAAAACAACAACAAATCTCACTGCAATGTGTGTTTTTAACTATTATAGGTTTAAATAGAGAGATAGACGGAAAGAAAGCTGGAGACAGATAGAGAAATCTAAACTCAACTTTAGTAAAATGATTTGAAATGAATCGAAAACACACTCTATGAATTGATTTTTAAAGTGAGTGTCGCTATTGCAATGTTGGAAACACTACAGGCCATTTGCGCACAGCAAGATCCCAAAAGCAACAGTGTGATGACAGCCGGCTGCCCCCTCTCCTCCTTTGATTCTCTCCATGTTTCCCTCAATTATGCGTGTCTCTCCTTCCTGTTACTTTCATTCAGATGGAAAGATGGTGGGAGAAAAAGACAGAGAATTCCACTCTCAGAACCTCACTCTCAATTCAATTGGTTGTTGGACATTTCGTTTATCCCTCAAATTCACAGCAGTGTCCAAAACAGCAGCATTATTCAGGAATTATCCCGGCGTCAAGCTCAGGTCTTTAATTCCAGGCCTTCAGGAGAGCTTGACACGCAATGAATCCACTTCGAAAATGTAGGCTCACTTGCAATGCGGGGAATTCAGCAGGCAAGCTGTGCACAGCAGGATCCCACAGGGAGCAATATGATATTATACAGCTAATCTGTTTATTGTAGTTAGTTGAAGGATCCCAGAGAAAGGAACATTCATGCCATTTGAAAATCTCTAAAATCCCTCTCCCTGCCTTTTTCCTGCTACCCCCTGTCAGCTCCTGGTACTGCATGTGAGTGTAAGATTAATTTTGTCTCTGCCTTTCTCAGTAACTGTGGTTGACTTCGGAATTCACTTTCTATCTGACAGTTCCAGCTACTATGTCTGAGTGTGGGATCAATTTTGTTTCTATCCCTCTCTGGTGCAGTGTGAGTATGAGATTCCCTCAGTGTCTGTCACTATCTGGTATTGTGTGAGTGAGGGATTAATTCTGAATCTGTCACTCTGTTACTGTGTATAACAGTGGAATTAATTCTCTATTTGAAAATTCCTGATACTGTGTGTGAGAGAGACAGAAACACTCTCTATTTGTAAGCCGCTGCTACAGCATATGGGTGTGGGATTCATTCTGTACTTGTTCATTTCTTGTGCTGTGCATGTCTGGGTTTCATTCGGTCTCCCTTTGCCTCTGATATTGTAAGTGTGGGATTAATGTGTGGATAGTGCCAAAGGATGTTGTAGGGTACAGAGGGACATAGATAGGCTGCAGAGCTGGGCTGACCAATGGCAAATGGAGTTTAATGCGGAAAAGTGTGAAATGATTCACTTTGGAAGGTGTAACAGGAATGCAGAAATACTGGGCTAATGGGAAGATTCTTGGTAGTGTAGATGAACAGAGAGATCTTGATGTCCAGGTACATAAATCCCTGAAAGTTACTACCCAGGTTAATAGGGCTGTTAAGAAGGCATATGGTGTGTTTGCTTTTATTAGTAGGGTGATCGAGTTTCGGAGCCACGAGGTCATGCTGCAGCTGTATAAAACTCTGGTGAGACCGCACCTGGAGTATTGCGTGCAGTTCTGGTCACCACATTATAGGAAGGATGTGGAAGCTTTGGAAAAGGTGCAGAGGAGATTTACTCGGATGTTGCCTGGTATGGAGGGAAGGTCTTACTAAGAAAGGCTGAGGGACTTGAGGTTGTTGTCGGTGGAGAGAAGAAGGAGGAGAGGTGACTTAATAGAGACATATAAGATAATCAGAGGGTTAGATAGGGTGCATAGTGAGAGTCTTTTCCTCGGATGGTGATGGCAAACACGAAGGGAAAGAGCTTTAAGTTGAGGGGGGATAGATATAGGACAGATGTTAGAGGTAGTTTCTTTACTCAGAGAGTAGTAGGGGCGTGGAACGCCCTGCCTGCAACAGTAGTAGACTCGCCAAATTTAAGGGCGTCATTGGATAGACATATGGATGAAAATGGAATAGTGTAGGTCAGATGGCTTCACAGGTCGGCGCAACATCGAGGGCCGAAGGGCCTGTACTGTGCTGTAATGTTCTGAAATAAAAAAAAATAAAAAATTCTGTACCTGATACTGTATGTGGCAGTGTTTCTTTTTCTTTTTGCTGTTGCTGTTTGTAACAATCTCTGATATAACGGGTAACTGATGGATTATTTCTGTAGCTGTTTGTCTCTAGTGCTGTAGTTGGATTCATTCTACATTCATTCTGCGTCTGCTTGGGTGTCTTGACTCAAGTGGCGGCATCTGGAGGAACCGTTTAGGCGCTTTATCGGTCATGTCCGGGACGCTGTACAAATTCTCTCTGTCAGTCAGAACTGGGTGTACAATTAACCTGGTGGTGGCACTGAGCAACCTAAAGGCAGCGAGCGGATGGGGTGGAGAAAACCTGTTGTCAGCTCCCGGCTCCTGCTGCCTCTCTGTGTTTCCTTCTGGTCATAAACTCTCCCATTCCTGAAATTCGGGTACTGCAGAGACCCAGAATAGATCGTTCCTGTCTTTGGCACCTGCAGTCGAAAATGTTTCACTCGAATTAAAGTCTCACTTTTCCACTTTATACCGATGTTATTGCTGCACTGATGGCGCTCTCTCGCCCAATCTCTGACATGCTGTCTACGTTTTCGACTGAAATCTTGAAATCAGCATAAATTTTGCCTTGCATTTCCCCTTTGTGGATGAGAAGGGGAGCAATGTGCTTCTTTGAGTGGACAATCTAGTCATTTTGCTCAAAAGGACCTCGGAAATCCAGAGGAGTGCAGACTCACATGTACAGGGTGTAACAGGAGATGCTCGTGTAGGCAGGAAGGCGAAGTGGCAATATCACTAAACTAATAATAAGTGGAGACCTAGGCGTGGTATCTGGAAATATAGGTTACAATCCCACAACAGTATTTCATAAACCTGCGATTTAAAACTAGTTTAAAAAACTGTTGTGGATTTTATTTATTTTTTAAAAATCTGGTTCACTATTATCTTTCAGGGAAGAAATCTGCTCTCCTTGTCTGATTAGTAAGCAATGCAGGCTTAGCATTGAGTTAAATAAAATCACTCTGCTATAAACCAAAAACAAACATTTGGACTTATTCCTTGGCAGCATGGTACAAATCCTACCATGTCAATTATAGTCATAGAGCGATACAGCACTGAAACAGGCCCTTTGGCCCACTGGAGCTGTGAGGTTGT
The DNA here is from genome assembly GCF_036365525.1 of Heterodontus francisci. Taxonomy (NCBI): domain Eukaryota; kingdom Metazoa; phylum Chordata; class Chondrichthyes; order Heterodontiformes; family Heterodontidae; genus Heterodontus; species Heterodontus francisci. The sequence goes on from NC_090391.1 coordinate 11,581,073, forward strand.
GATGGCAACCACTGCACCGCTTGATACATTTTATTCCAATTAATTAGCAGATATCTGGAAAACCGAATGTTACACCCCGATTTAAGAAAGGAGGGAAACAGAAAGCAAGAAACTACAGACCAGTTAGCTTAACATCAGTCATTTGGAAAATGCTCGAGGGTCCATTATTAATGAAGAAATAGCAGGACATTTAGAAAAAAAATGCAATCAAACAGAGTCAACATGGTTTTATGGAAGCGAAATCATGTTTGACAAATTTGTTAAAGTCTCTGAGGGGATAACAAGCCGAATGAATAAAGGGGAAGCCGTAGATGTAGTGTGATTGGATTTTCAGAAGACGTTTGATAAGGTGCCACATAAAAGGTTATAGCGCAATATAAGAGCTCAGAGTATTGGGGGTAATGTGTTGGCATGGATTGAGGATTGACTGACACACGGAATGCAGTGAGTCGGGATCAATCAGGTATTTTTCAGGTTGGAAATCCATACCTAATAGGGTGCCACAAGGGTCGGTCCTAAGGCATCAGCTATTTTCTATCTGTATTAATGGCTCAGAGGAAATGGCAGAGTGTCGTGCATTCAAATTTGATGACTATGCAAAAATAGGTGGGAAGGCATTTGATGATAAGTACACAAAGAATCTGCAAAGGGATATAGATAGGTTAAGTGAGTGGGGAAAAACTTGGCAGATGGTGTTCAATGTGGAAAAGTGTGGGGTAATCCACTTTAGTAGGAAGAATAAAAGGCAGATTATTTTTTTAAATGGAGAAAGACGGCAAAATACTGCAGTACAGAGGGATCTGTGTGTCCTTGTGTATGAAATACAAAAGAGTAGCATGCAGTTGCTTCAAGTAATTAGGAAGGAAAGTGGAATGTTGGCCTTTATTGTTAGTGGGTTAGAGTTTAAAAACAGGGAAGTCTTGTTACAACTGTACAGGGAGGTGGTGAGGCCACACTTGGAGTACTGCGAACAGTTTTGGTCCACCTATTTGAAGGATATTTTCGCATTGGAGGCAGTTCAGAAAAGTTCACTTCGGCTGATTCCTGCGATGAAGGGGTTACCTTATTAAGAACGGCTAAACAGGTAGGCCTTTATTCATTGGAATTTAGAGGAATGAGAGGTGATCTTATAAAAACATATACGATTTTAAGGGGGCTTGACAGGGTAGATATAGGGAAGATGTTTCCACTAGTGGTGGAATCTCGAACTAGGGGACATAATTACAGAATAAGGATGCACACATTTAATACTGAGATTGGAAGGAATTTTTTCTCTCAGTGGGTGGTGAATCGCTGGCATTCTCTCCCTCAGATAGTTGTGGAGGTGAGGTCACTAATTGTATTTAAGAAGGAGGTAGATCGATTTTTGAAATCTCGGGGAGCTGAGGGTTAGGCAGAGCATGCCCAAAAGAGGAGTTGAGGCCTGGGACAGATCAGTCATGATTTTATTGAATGGCGGAGCAGGTTTCAGGTGCTGAATGGCCTACTCCTTCTCCTATTTCTTATGTTCTTGTGGCAGGAAGAGTCACATGGAGAAGTGGGTTATCTTTGACATTGAAAGACAAGAGACTTATGGACAAGACAGGCATCCACTGCATCTTAACGCATCTCCCATAAACTCTCTAATGTATCCCACTCCCACTGCAGCATCTCAACATTTTGCCAATGATTCCAAAATAACCACATCCAGAACTGTAGTTGGAGGTCCATTCCTAGCACCATTACTCATTGATAGAGAGCTCCATTATATCTGTTCAGGCTTACCTTTCACGAGTTTGAACCTGCATCTCTATGTCCCACCTTCATTTCCTGCTATGTTCAAACTTTCTCTCTTCCCTACCATCTGAACAACCTGTGTACAATCACCTCATCGTTATCTCCCTCCAGAGAGAGAAGCCTGAGAGTTTCCACTCATTCCTGAAAAACTGGCAGGATTGGAGCAGGAAATTATCTTCGTTGGATCAGCCAGTGCGACACGGCCCCTCTGTTTTTTTTTTTACCTCCCCAGATAAATTTCCAACACGGCCATATGGCCCAGGTGTACTGTTGTGGCTGAGGCCTCACATCATAAATCCGGCTATTTTTTTCAGCCCTAGTGAAAGCCAGGGAATTGAATACCAAATGGCGTGAGGACCATGTGGCCATTGTGATATTGCTTCTCTTGGCATTCCGCCCAAGGTGAATTTCTGCTCAAGTCAATTCCAGCTTCGCCATTGGCTGCTTCACCTTTCAAATCGTGATCGCCCTACAGTTAAATGCCAGTGGTTAGGCGTCAGGTGATAAATGGTTTAAGGATTTGCTTCGTAGTGTTGAAGAAGAGGTGACACTTACCTTAGTATGAGCGTCTGTAAGGAACGGTTACTACATTGGCTATGTGGAAACTTTCCTCCAGAGGCACACACCCAACAGAGCAAGGATGAGAATCACAGACAGAGCGGAGCCAACGCCAGCCTCCAATGGATTTCACTCAATCAGATAAAGGGGACACATGGGACCAGGTTAAATAGCAGCTTCTACATGAGATACATGATCTGGTCCTTAACACAGGGCACACATTGTAACTGGAATAGTGTGGAATCGAAATATATCACCAAAACAGGACAAGGGACTTAAAAGTTGATGGAGAATCAGATAATCATACAGCACCGAAGGAGGCCATTCGTCCTGTGCTAACTCATTCAATGAGCTATCCAATTAGACCCACTCACCTCCCCTGCGCTCCCCTCAATACACAGTACTATTTTTTTCCTTTCAATGTAGATATGCAGTTCCTATTTGAAAGTTACTTTTGAGTCTGCTTCCACCAGCCTTTCTACCAGTGAGTTTCAGACCACAACTCGCTACATGGAACAAAAATCTCATCTTCCCTCTGGTTTTTATGCAAATTATATTAAATCCCTGTCCTCTGCTTATTGCCACTCCTGCCAGTTGGAACAGTTTCTTCTTAATTACCCTATCAAGCCACTCCATTTTTTGGAAAACTTCACTGAAATCACCCGTTCGCCTCTTCTGCTCTAAGGAGAACAATCCTAGCTTCTCCAGTCTCTCCACATTCACTGAAGTCTCTCATCCCTGAGACCATTCTAGTCAATCTCCCTCTTAACCTTCCCTGCTGTAAGGAGAACAGTCCCAGCTTCTCCAGTCTCTCCACATTAACTGAAGTCCCTCATCCCTGAGACCATTCTAGTCAATCTCCCTCTTCATCTTCTTTGCTCTAAGGAGAACAACACCAGCGTCTCCAATCTCTCCACATTAACTGAAGTCCATCATCCCTGAGACCATTCTAGTCAAATACCCGCTTAATCTTCTTTGGTCTAAGGAGAACAACTCCAGCGTCTCCAGTCTCTCCACATTCACTGAAGTCCCTCGTGGCTTTATCTGGAAGACTGTAGGGTGGATAGTATTTTATTTCACGACTTTTCTTCGTGTAATCCGCACTGTTTGGGGTCCGTAAGGTATCAGTGGAAAACATTTGCATGCATAGAATTTTATTTGGAGGTGAAGAAAGAAAGCAATTCACAGTTTAGCACGTTAGTTCTTCCATTAATTATGCGATAAATAGAGAACATAATGAAATAGGGAGTGAAATGTCTTAGGACAATAGTGCAAAGTGGGCGGTGTTGTATGGAACACATGTTTTAGGACCCGCACGATATTCAGTTCCATTGATGTCAACGCAAGTGAATATTGGGCGGGTTGTAAAGCGGGAGGCAGGTGAGATTCAGCTCAAGATGATAATTTTACATCTGTCTCTCATTTCACACCACAGTAAATCGGTCCTTAAACAACTGACACACAGAGGAAATCAAAAAAATACAGCTTTTACTGAGGGCTGATAAACAAAGTGAATGTGAGAATGTCACTCACCTCTTCCAGTGATATGTACAGTCTCACTCAGAGCTGATGTTAGCCTCCCTCCCTTTATATCCGCTTCAGACCGACAGGTATCATTTCCTCCTTCACCATGATCTATATTCCTGATGGTGAAGGTGGCAGAATTAGTCCCTGCAGCAGCAGACTTGACATCTGAGTAATTGGCTTTTCCTTATCTGTACAGGGAAAATGTGATGCCAGGAAGGTCAAGGAGGATTGTACTGGTAAATATGCCCTCTCCACCCTTCGTAGTAACAGTAGAATCCACTGATATATTTGTTTTGGGGAGACCTGTAATTGGTAAGTAACCATTGAATAAAATGCAAACCAGACTTAAAACAAATATACATATATATTGAAAATACTAAGAGTGTTGACCAAAATTTCAAACAATCTCTGTTCCCCCTTCACTCACCTGCTATAGTGAGTGTCACAGTTTCACTGAGTTTGGAATCTGACACCCTATCTTTTACGGAAACTCGATATTTGCATTGGGGCTGCCCTCCCTTGTTTTTACTGATCACTGTGAATGTTCCAATGTTGTCCTTTGTGACGATTTTTGGAGTGTTCAGCAAGTGAGTATCTCTGTAAAAATAGATTCGACCCGGATTATCTGTGTTCACTGTGCAGGTTGTGGTGACGCTCCCTCCATCTACATCCACCCCAGTCGGTTGATCAGGTGGTATCCCTGGCATTGTTAGCGTTTCTGTCATCAAATAAATCGAACAAAGAAGCAGAATGAACCTGTAGTGGAAGTCTGGTAACTGAATAACGATGGCTCTGTGTTAAAGGGAAATGTTTCCAGGTACGGTTGAGATTATACAAAAGGGGAAAATGGGGTTCTTTAGTGGAATCAAACAGCAATTCCTTAGGCAATAAATTAGCTGTAATCTAATTCCAAAACCCAGGGTTCAGCCCTGAAACGCCACTCTGGAATATCAGGAGAAGAAGGGGACTGAGTTGGTTTGAAATTCGCATTTCACTAATTTAATGAAGGCATTACTAAAATGAAAGGATTGAACATTCCATCAATTGTAGCGATTTTCATTGCAAATAATTATGGTCTCCATATTGTTAAAAGTAATGAAGAGGCACACGATAATGTGAACAGATGATTTAAAGTTGATACGAGAATTGAGACGTTATAACCATCAGAAAGGACTAAACACTGTGGGCATCTTTTCTGCAGAAAAGAAAGACTGAGAAGTGACCTGGCAGAGGCCTTAAAGATTATGAAGGAGCAGAAAGTAGTGAGAATGGGGATCTTGCTAGCAGAAAAAGAGATTGAGGCAAATAGCTGTATTTAAGGAGCATATCGATATTCATGAGTGAGAAATGCAGACGATGGATATGCAGATAGGGTGAGAGGAAGTCGATACGGTGGGGATTTGCGTTTAAAATAACGGAGTTAAGAGTTGCTGTGTGCTGGGATGTGACTGTTGTTGAAAAGGCCAGCATTCATTGCCCATCCCTAACATCCCGTGAGAATGTGGTGGTGAGTCGCCTTCTTGAACTGCTGCGGTCTAACCCGATCCTATCTGCATCTCGAGAACCAGAATGCAACCGTTTGGAAGTCATGCTTCAGCTATACAAAGCCCTGATTAGACCACACCTGGAGTTACCTTGAGCATTTCTGGGCATCACATCTCAGGAAGGATGCACTTTCCTTGGGGGGAAGGCAGTGCAGATTTACCAGAATGATACCTGGACACCAAAGGTTGATTTACAAGGAGAGGTTACATAAACACAAGTTGTATTTCCTGGTATTTATAAGTTAAGGGGTGAATTCATCAAAATTTAGGGAAACAAATAAGGAAAGTAGTTTGAAAGAAACTATTCCTGGTACTTGAGGAATACTGGACTGGGGGTGGGGGCAAAGTTTAAAACTAGAGCCAGATGTTTCAGGCGTGAAATTAGGAAACACTTCTACACACAACGGCTGGTAGAGAACTCTCTTCCACAAATGTCAATTGCTAATTTAAAAACCGAGATATATAGGCTTCAGTTATCTGGAGTTTTTGAGGGATATGGGGCACATTCGGGTATATGGGGATATGACGCATATCAGCCATGCTGATGAAGGGATATTTAAAGTTTTGACGGCAGTCTGCTTGGATAGCAAGGAAACACGTTAATGTTAAACCCAGGAACCTGACTGGCGGGAACAGGTCTGCCACCACAATTTTTTATTCTCCTTGAAGGCAATAAAAAGTAAGATTCAACCGATTGTGAAAGGACCATCGAATCTGATTTCATACTGCATTAGAAATATTGGAGGTTAAAATTGGGAGGAGTGTTAAAGGTGTGGAGGATCGGAATTCCCCCGCCCTCTCTCCTATCTGTGAGCTCAAGGGTCCGGTGCGGTCTAAGACACTCAATTCTCACAAAATGGGATATTACTTCTTCTTGGGCGACAGCCTGAAATAGTCATTAGCTCATCGGTAACCCATTTTACACACTGCCAGATTTTAATTGATGTTGCTGTACCAGCCGCGATAAACTTCCCCCAACTATATCTAAGTAATGGTAAATAGATGTCCAGAGGAGGAATTCGGAACCGATTTTACAGGGGTTTGGTCAAGAGTTGAGCGCTGCATTTGCATAGCAACTTTCATGACCACATCCCAGAGCAATCTATATTCAATTAAGTACTTTTTCAAGTGTAAGCACTGTTCTAAGCTAAGAAGCAAAATAGCCAATTTCGGTACAGCAAAATCCCACAAGCAGAAATGTGATAACGACCAGATAATCAGTTTCTGTGATGTTGATTGAGGGATAAGCATTGGTCCCCGGTCACTACAGAGCTTGCCTATTCTTTCTCCAAATAGTGGCAATGGGAGCTTTGATTTACAGCTGTGAGAGCAGACAGATCCTTGGTTTACCATTTCCTCTGAAAGACAGCACCTCCGACACTGCAGCGGTGCCTCAGCACTATCCCTCCAACAGTGCCGCACTCTCTCAGTACTGCACTGAAGTGCGAGCCTAGATTTGTCCATTCCAGTCCTGCAGAGGGACTTGAAACGACTTCCTACTGAATCAGAGTGCTAGCCACTGAGGCACACCCAGCACTCTTCTCTCTTCATATTAACCATTGCATTTAGATATAGTGAATAAAAATTGAATTTGTGAATATACCAAGTGTGTTGAATCGAGATATTAACAAATCATTTTCTCTGTCACTGACCTGCTACAGTAACCGTCACAACCTTGCTTGGTTAGGAAGATGACTGCCCATTGCCAAAGGAATTTCTACATTGACATTGCTACCGCTGTACTTGGTTTGCCCAGGTAACCTGGATTGTTCCAATGTTGTCCTTTGTGATGATCTTTTTGATGGAAAGTTATTGATAATTTCGGGTAAAGAAGAAGTTTGTTATCATGATTCTCTCCAGTCACTGTGCAGGTAATGGTGGTCGTCTCTCCAACAACATACACCCCAAGCGGTTGATCAATGGTGCTGTTGGCTGATCTGTGCTAAAATAAATGGAGTGCACAATTAGAAATTGACTAGCGGAATTTCATGTACAGTAGCAGATTGATAACTCAATACTGATTGCTCTGTGTTGAAGGGAAGTTTAACGCTCCGGGACACAGATCCCTTAAAAAAAAGGATTTCAGAATTTGATTAAAAATGGAAAGTAAAGTTTACATTTACTTGGCACCTTTCAGTAATTCAGGATGTGCCAAAACGCATCAGAGGATTGAAGTAGATCTAAACTGCAGTCACTGCTGCAATATAGGAAATAAAGAAGTTAGAGAGAGTGTAAGAACAACAACATTTCTCGACATGCAGGAAGAAATAATTTAAAAATTCAGTGCAACTATCCACAATAAATCAAAACTGCAAATGCAATAATAGATTGTAATTCAGGGAGGCTGGTATATGAAGGGGTTGAAATTATTCTCTTGTTATATGTAGCTGCGTTGAGACCAAGGCTGGAATATCACATTCACTGCTGGGCACAACAGCTCAGGGTTGATATAGTGTCCATTAAGTCGGGACAGCACAGACTTACTACAATGATACCTGGGCTAAATTATGAGAACAGATGGCATTGTCTATGATAATTACAGAAGAATCATGCATGATCTAATTGAGGTGTTTGAGAGAAATGGGAGGGCAGCAAATGATATTGGATGATCTCAGGGGAAGGGTGTCGAAACTTGCTCACAACCATTACCGTCATGGTGTCCGTTGGCACTGCGGTGACCTCCCTCACTGACACTGTCTTTCTGTACACACAGGAGTAATATACTGACCAGGTAGACACTAGGTCCGTGATGACAATAGGCAAATATGATGATGTATTGGCTGTGTCTGTTCTGATCAGTTATTTCTGTCTTACTCTGTGCAAAGAGAAACTGCTTCCTGAATATGAGGTCGGCGTTTCACGGGTAATCTGACTAGTTCCCGTGTCACAAATTCTTCATTTGGAGCGACCAGGGATATTGATGATTTTTCAGGGTAATCTTTTAGGAGAGCAAGGCAACACATTCGCGCTAAACACAAGAAGCCGCTGGCTGGGGACACAATCGCCACCTGCTTTTCACTACAGCTGTAATTGCTCTCCTTTGAGTCAAGTGAAAGTAAATTCCAGCAGATTGTGAAGTGGATCAGCCATCCCGATTTTATGCTGCATTAAAGTGAATGGGGGATAAGATCAGGCGGAGTGCAAATCGTGTGGCCGATCCAAATCCCTTTCTTTACACTTTGTGGATTTGGTTAAAATTCACCATCAATGTCACCATGAGGTGTGAGCTGATTGGTTGGGCGGAGTTTAAGTCAGACTCAATGGGATACATGCTCCTCTTGTGCAACTGTCTCATCACCAGCTCATATTACGCACGGCCAGATTTTCATTTATTTTGCCTCCAATTGGGCAACAGTTGGAAAAAACAGGCTTCCCTTTCAGTTCCAGTGCTGGAGACATGCTTCACCCACTATATCTAAATAGTTTTGTGGGTGTGTGTAGGTCCAGAGCGGGTAAACTGTTGCAGCGATGCTGAATTCATAGAGCGCCTTTCATGACCATATCACAAAGCACTTTTTATTCAATGAAGAACGGTTTGAAATATAGGCACTGTTCTAATGTAAGAAGTGTGTCAGCCAATTTCCTCACAATAATCTCCAACAAACAGCAATATGATAATGACCAGATCATCCGTTTATGTGATGTTGATTGAGGGATAAGTACGCCCGGACACCGCGGAGAACTCTCCTACTCTTTATCCAAAGCGTGGCCGTGGGAACTTTGATTTCCACCTGCGATGGCAAACAGATTCTCGGTTTACATTCGCCTCTGCAAAACAGCACCTCCGACCGTGCAGCTCTGCCTCAGTCCTACCCCTCCGACAACGTTCCACACCCTCAAACTGCACTGAAGTGTGAGCCTAGATTTTTATGTTCCAGTCTTCGAGTGGGACTTGAACCTACATCTTCCAGACTCAGAGTGAGAGTGTTAGCCACTGAGGCAGACGTGGCAGCTCTTTGCGTCCCACTCTTCTATATTATTGTGAAACATTTCATTTTGTTGCAGTGCATAAAATGTGTTGGATTTTTAAAAAATGTCAAGTGTATTGAATGGAGATATTAACAAATTATTTTCCCTGTCACTGACCTGCAACAATTATCGTCACAGCCTTGCTCAGTTGGGAACCTAGCTGCGTATCTTGGAGGAAAATTCCATATAGGCATTGGTACCGCCCTCCTTTGTTTACACTGGTAACCTGGAATGTTCCAACGTTGTCCTTTTTGATGATTTGATTGGCCGACAGCAGTTGATCAATTCTGTAAAAGAGGAAGGTTTTATCACGATTTCCTCCAGTCACGGTGCAGGTAATGGCGGTTCTCTCTCAAACAACATACACACCAGTCTATTGATCAAGAGATATAACTGGTTGTGTTAGGTTAGTGTGGTAAAAATAAATGGAGAGCACAATTAGAAATAAACAGATGGAATGTCATCTAAAGCAGAAGATTGATCATTCAACACTGATTTTTCTGTGTTGCAGGGACGTGTTAACCTCGGGAACACAGATTCCACAAAGAATAGATTTCGGAATTTGATTTAAAAAGGGTAGTATAATTGGCATTTCCATAGCACCTTTCAGTAACTCGCGACGTGCTAAGCCACATCACAGCCAATGAAGTACATCTGAACTGTAGTCACTGCTGCAATTTAGGAAATTAAGAAGCGAGGCATATTGTAAGAGCAAAAACACTAATGGATCTGCAGGAAGAAATAATCCCAAAATGCAGTGTAAATATCCCCAATAAATGAAAAGGGCGAATGCAATATTGGATTGAAATTCGATGGGGCTGTTATATAAACGGGTTGAAGTTATGTTCTCGTTTTATGTAGCTGTGTTTACACCACAGTCAATGCTGGGCAGAACACCTCAGGAATGATCTGTTGCCCACTGAGCGGTTGAAGCACAAATTATCCAGAATTATACAGGGCTAAATTTTGAGAACATACAGAAGAGCCATGCATGTTATAATTGAGGTGTTTGAGAGAAATGAAATATTTTCTTTGCATTCTTTCAGGGTGTGGCGTGGCTGGCAAGGTCAGCATTTGTTACCCATCCCTAAATGCCCTTGAACTGAGAGGCTTGCTGAGCCATTTCAGAGGGAATTAAGGGTCAACCACATTGGAGTCATATGGAGGCCAGCCATGGTAAGGAAGGCAGATATCCTTTCCTAGATAAGACTGGAAACCAGATGGCTTTTTACAGCAATCGAGGACAGTTTCTTAACATTATTACGGATAAACGCTTCCAATCCTCGATTTATGTTAATTAATTGTTTTTGAATTCCATCAACTGTCGTGGTGTAATGTGAACGTGTAACCGCAGGGCGTTAGCTTGGATCTCTGCATTACTAGCTCAGGGACATCGAAACCATGCCAACCTCTCCCTACCAGCTCAGTAGAGAGAAACGGTCTCCTCTTGTGTTAGAGTCCAGAATAAAGAGGAGATAATCTCACAGTTGGAGTGGTGTCAACGTTCAGGAGTGATGTCGGGAAGCTGAACTTCACAGGGGGAGTAGTTTAAGTCTGGCACTCCGACCTTAAAAAAACACTTCCCAGCCGAGGTCTATTGAAAATTTCAGGCTTGAGATTGATAGTTTGTTATTAGAAAAGGGGATTAAAACATATGGAAGCAAGGAAAGGAAAGTGAGAGAAGGTCACATCAGTCATGTTGAATCTGAATGGATGAACCAGCGTGAGGTGTTGGATGGCCTCCTCTTAAATTCCTTTGCCACATTTTAGGAATTGGGTGACTAACTGAGAGAAATCTGGAAGTAATGATAATATTCAATAGAATATTGGTCTGGGACCACCTGGAGTGCTATGTGCAGTATTGTGAATTTCAAGAGAGAAAGGAAATGGATGAAATGTCACAAAGTAATCACATTTTCGATAACGTCTTCCCAATGACAGCTGCTGAGATGCAGACCTACATCACCGTTATCAATGTCATAACACGATTAGTCACAGAAATGAAATTAAATGTTATAAAAACAAACTGAACTATTTAATAGCACAGTCACCTAGTTACTCCTTGTTAGTAATTTATAGAGCACATAGACACTAATCTTGAGAAGCGTTCCACCGAATTCCAGAAACAAACATTAAAAAGGGAAAGGATGAAGTTATTAAACGCATATTACTTTCCATGGGATCATAAAATGATATATCACAGAATGAAGGTTGTTCGACCCATCTTGCATGTCCTGCCTCTTTGGTAGAGCTATGCAGTCAATCTCATTCCCCTGTTCTTTTCACATAATCCTGTATTTACCCATTCACGTACTTATCCTATTATATGTTGAATGTTAAAATTGAATCTGCTTCCATCTCCATTTCAGGAAATACATTCCAGATCAGAACAACATGATGTATAAAAAAGAAAAAAATCATCATGTGTTTTTTTTTTTTCCAATCAGGTTAAATCTGTGTCCTCTGGTTACCAGCTATTCTGTCACTGGGAACTATTTTCCGCATCCACTCCATCAGCAACTTCAATAATTTTGAACACCTCTATGAAATCTCCTCTTAGATTTCTCTGTCCTAAGGATATCAACCCCAGCTTCTCCAGAAGCACTGCATAATTGAGGGTACGGACTTGGGAATATAGTCAGCATTTTGGAACCAGGCCTTTCAGGAGTGAAGTTGAGAAACACTTCTACAGGTACAGGGCGTTAAAATTTTGAAACTCACTTCTGCAAACAGAATTTGATGCAAGGTCCACAGTAAATTTTAAGTCTGAGATTGATAGATTTTTGTTAACCGAATATATGAAGGGATCGGGGGAAAAAGTGAGCATGTTGTGTTCGAGCAGATATCAGCCATGATCTTATTCAATGATAAAATAAGCTCGATGGGTTAAATGGCCTCTTCCTGTCCCTATGTTCCTATGACTAGATGTAGGATAGTCACAACAGAGCTTTATATTTAGAGGACTAGAATACAAGGCGGTAGAAGTTATGCTTCATCTGTAGCAAGCCCTGGTTAGACCACACCTGGAGTTACTGTGAGCAGTTCTGGTCACCGCACCTGAGCAAGGATATATTGGCACTGGAGGGAGTGCAGTGTAATTTTATCAGAATGATAGCTGGTCTCCAAGGGTGAACTTACCAGGAGTGATCTTGGGTTGCATTGCCCGGAAATTGGAAGGTTAAGGGTTCTTTTGATCCAAATGTTCAATATATAAATGGGAACAGATCGGGTAGATAGGGAGACGCTATTTCCACTGGTTGGGGAGTCCAAGACGAGGGACATAGTCTAAAAATTACAGCTTGCAAGAGTGACATTAGAAAACACTTGAACACAAAAAGGATGGTAGGAGTTTGGAAATCTATTCCGCAATTGGCAATTGATGTTTGATCAATTATTAATGATACTCTGTGATTGATAGTTTTTGGTGAACTCAACGTTTAAAAGATATATGAGGCAAAGGTGGGGATATGGAGTTAGGCCACATATCAGCCATGATCTCGCTGAATGGCGAGACAGGCTCGAAGGGCTGAATGGTCTCCTCATGTTCTTTTGTTACTTTTCAGTTTTCCGTTTTATATTCTCTAAATGGCAGGTTACCTTGTGACATGCTCAGCAATTTAAAATTGCAGTAAGCAGTGAGCAGGGCAGTCGCAAACTTCAGCTTGTTTCAGGCAGATTGATGAAATGAGAGACACATGACAGATGACAGCTAATGCATGGAATTGTGAAGTTATGCTCCGTAGGAGGAGGAATGAGGAGAGTTACGATAATGTTAATGATAAACTGTTACAGGGCAGTCAGGAACAGAATTCAAATGCAGGGAGACTGCAAGATGGCGGGAAAAATTGTACAATTTGTTTAAAAAATTATAGCGTACGTGTTTATAAAAACAAAGGTCCATACTACAAAGAAAATGGAGGCTATTTTAAAAGAAATGTAGATCAATGGTTAGGCCTCACCTGGAGCCTTGTGTCCAGTTCTGGGCACTGCGCTTTGGAAACGATGTCAATCCATGGAGAGGGTGTGGAGGATTTATTGGAATTGTACCAGGGATGAGGGGCTTCAGTTAATGTGGAGAGATTGGAGAAGCTCTAATTGTTTCCTTAGAGCAGAGAAGGTGAAGAGGACATCTGATGGAGGGATTCAAAACTATGAGGCATTTTGGTGAACAACTGGTGAGAACGAAGTCCCTCTGGGACTGATTTATTTGAGACTGATTTTAGCAATGACATCAAATACTGATGCTTTCAGAAATGCATCACCTTAGACAAACAGAAATGTAGCCTGTGACAGTAAGAACAGTGCATGAGGACCAAGATTGAGTTTAAACAGATTAGGTGAAAATATATTGTGACGATCTTTCTGTTATGCTTTTAACCGAAACTTATATAAATAATTTCATAGGCCACCACAATTACAGTAGAAATAATAGATCGTACCCCCGGCTATCCTTTACTAATAATATTGTACTCAAGTACTTAAAAGAGATAGAGATATTTAATATTGCATCTAATTGATTTTTATCCATAAAGAGTGAGACTTATTTAAGGAAACCAGGCTGAGATTGAATAATGCAAAAATACCACACTGCAGTTTCACAGAAGTATGACAGCACTTGAGGAGAGTAAGATAAATTGTGAACACAAAGGCAGCTGCAGTACTGTGTTTATTGAAGGACATTAGTATCCCCCCACTCTGCAGATCTAGGTCTCAGTGAAATGGTCAACTCTAGCAGGCTGAATGAGGAAGTGGAATTAATATAAATTCCTAGATCTGAAAGCCACCTGAATTATTCACCAGAAGGGTTATTTGTTGCAGAAAATACATGCACATCCTCACAAATATGACACAAAGTGCCTGCAATTCAGATGCAAGATGGAAAATGGAATGAAAATAAGCAAACAAGCAGAACATGGTCAGCACTGAACAGGACAGTAACAGCAGTTGGGTGTTATAACGGAAGGCTGTGGTGTCAATTTGGAGAAGATTTAGGTCAAAAAAAAGAAACAGAGCCTCCAGTAGGAAGGGTAGTTTCACAGCTTAAAATAGTTCAATATCTATTTCTTAAAATATCCACTGACTGTGTATGATGTCCCAGTGGATGTCGAACATTGAATGCTACCTTTCTGTGTAGAATAGTCAGTGTGATACTAATACTCAGTGTGACAATGATTCGCCTCATTTCCCCTCTTGTTCTTTTCCAGATATTGTAAATCATTGACCATTGCCTCCTGACCCACTTGTGATAGGAAGCAGTTTCTCACTGCTTTCTCTGTCAAATGCTATCATAATTCTAAATGCCTTTGTTAGACCTCTCCTTAACCTCTTCTGCTACACACAGATCAAAGCCAGTATTTTAATAGTATCCCAAAGTAACTGAAGTATTTCATCTCTGGTACCAATCCTAGCTTCCACGTTCACTGATAGAACATTATTTAACTCAACTTAACGCCGCTGGGAAACCTCAAATCTCATCAGCTTACATTATGCATCTGCCCACTCAGCTACCTCACAGATCCTAAATCCAGTCGCTTTGGTATAAAATTGTTTCACCACTCAACAAACAGCACTGTTAAGGCGGCTTTGGCCCTGTCCTAGTGGGAGCTGCTTCGAGACATGAGAGCTCGAAAAAGAAAGTACAACTGAGTCTCTTTCTCCATCCCTCAGAAGTTCAAATCAGGTATGTGTTGAATGGGAGTGGATACAGAGGCTGGAAGGAAAAGGAATAGTCGATATAATTAAACTAATAGCACTGAGTTATGTTTAGTTTAGTTTAGAGATACAGCACTGAAACAGGCCCTTCGGCCCACCGAGTCTGTGCCGACCATCAACCACCCATTTATACTAATCCTACACTAATCCCATATTCCTACCACATTCCCACCTGTCCCTATATTTCCTTACCACGTACCTATACTAGGGGCAATTGCTAATGGGCAATTTACTTATCAACCTGCAAGTCTTTGGCATGTGGGAGGAAACCAGAGCACCCGGAGTAAACCCACGCAAACACAGGGAGATACTGATGAGAACGTTGCAAGGTCCAAAATGACAGCCTTTGACTATTAGATGACAGGATGAAGGAGGTGCAATGAACGCCACAGCCAAAACAGCACGATAACAGCAACAATAACAATCTTCCTCCAACACTACCTCATCCATCCAGAGAAATGAAGACAGGAACTAATCTAATGATACTAAGGAACTGTCTTTCAACTCTCTTCAGTAGAACAAAACTGAACTGAAACCTTCCAGCCTCTGATGAAATGCATACTCACACTTCGAGATAGAGTAGCATCCCATCATGATCATTTGGAATATTTGAGTGAGGATGCGGATGAGAATCTGTAAATGAAGATGTGGTTGTGAATCTGTACAGCTCTCTTCCTTACAATCTGCTTTTCACGCTCAGGTGCCTTGTGTAAAAATGTTACAACTGGTTTTGTCTATATCAATAAAGTGAAAAATAATTCCATAGAGAAATGATCTGTGTTGACCATTTAAAGGAATTTGGAGACGGCCAAATCTGAATGAATTTAATTGGGTACTCACTCAGTGATTCATGCATAGCGGTTAGCAGTATAGTTCTTCCTGTTGAAAAAAATAAAGAACAAGCAGTTCTGTTAAACTTCCTGAGTCTTGGTTCTTATTGGGATGTGTAGACATTTCGTCTCCTTCCTCACAGGTCTTGCAATGTAGGATGCAGTGTTGCAAATTATGTGGCCATCTTAAGCTGCTAACAAAGTCACTTTTTATCCGTTCCCTTTAAAACGTCTTTAAAAAGTAAAAATTAAGATCTCCATTCAACGGATTAAAGAAAATTATCATTCAACAAAGCACATGGACGTGACAATACTAATAAATGAATGTATGGATATTCAGTCTGCTAAAGTACAAGTGGTGGTGGGTTATCCAATGTTAATTGGTTGATTGTTTGGAAGAGTGTAAGAGAAATTTCCGCAAAGTATTTCATTCAGTATGTCTAAACACATTGTGAGCTCTGATTCCCTATTCATAATGTTAAGGGTTAAATTCCTCTGTCTGATGTGAGTGCCTCTGATCTGAAACAACAGTTTTCCATCACAAGCACTTGTTCTCACTGTAAACTTCAGCTTAATGCATCTTCAGAAGTCTTCATCTATCTTTCGATTTCTTTTGTATGGCCTCATGACTTCTTGTGTTAGCCTGATTCACAATAGAAGTGTACAGATTTTTTTTTCCACTGGCAAGTTGTTCGGTATACAAAAATTGAAAGAACTGTCAAGCACGAGGAACAGCACCTCATCTACAGCCTTCTGGACTCAACATTGTGTTCAACGATTTCAGAGCATGACGAGCCGTTTTTATTATTGTTATTTTATTTTATTTTTTAACCATTTGCCTGCCTTAAACCTAGTTTTTCATGTTTATGCATTTGGACGGATTTGATCATTATTCTGCCAATAACACTCTCTCTGGACTAATTCTTTTGCCTGTCATCACAACCATTAGCACTCCCTTTGCATTTGTCGCATGCTATCTTTGTCTGTTTATCTTTCCTGCCCTCTGCCCTTACACACACCTTCCCTTTTGTTCTCTCCCCAGTCCACTTCACTTCTTAAACCCGATTACATTTCAAACCTTTACCAGCTTTGGTGAAAGGTTACTGACCTGAAATGTTAACTCTGCTTCTCTCTTCACAGATTTCCAGCACTTTCTGTTCGTATTTCAGATTTCCAGCATCCGAAGTATTTTGCTTTTATACTACAGAGGCTGGGACTGTTTTTCTTTTGGCCTAGAAGTGTAAGGGAAGATTTGCGATAATGGCACCAAGGATGGGGGCCTTAATTTAGATATGGAGATTATAAAACTTGAGAAGGCTAAATCAAAGTGTCTGGCACACGCCAATGTCGGCTTCCCTTGAATTAGAGGGACAGTACACGGGAAATTGTAAAAATGGGGGAGAGCGGCCGTTTACACATGACACGGGTGTCACATGTGGAAGAACATCAGCGTTTGAACAGATTTATAGTTGCTGCTTTAATAATGGCAAGTCGAAATACAAGAGATAGCCAGCTGGGAGTCTGAGAGTGCATTGTCAGTAACTGAGGAAGCGGTTAGGACAAAGGACACACTCAGAAGGGAATTGGTTTCAAGTAATTCAGGGCATGCTTGTGGAGAAGGTTAAAACTAAATAGTTGTATATGGACTTTCCTGTCTCCTAGACCTGAGGAGTAGAGATGCTCCCTGAGATGGAAACGTCACGAGGGAGGTGGGGTTCATTGTGAACTGCAGTGCAAGGATCAGAGGCCCAGTATTGAACTGATGGATGGATTCAAGGTGGGACTTGATGTTGACAATTTGGAATTCTCATTCAAGCGTTGGTCATTAAGGTATAAAGGCTGAGCACATGTGGGCATTGTACGCCATGTCTTTTTAAGGACTTTAGTGCCCCCCCACATTGTGCCGATCTGTGTGATATGGTCAACTCTAGCATTCTGAATGAGGAAGTGGAGAATTCATAATGATACAATTCATTGGAAAGTGGGATGTTTATAGATAGTTAACTCACTATCACAAATATCACACTCGTTGTGTTACCGGTTTTGAAGGCAGATTAGAAATACAATATCAATTAGAAAGGAACCTGAGGATATTAAAAACTGATCTTAGCAGTGACGTCAAATGGTGAAACTTCATCTCAGACAAACAGGAAGCTTGCCCCAACAGTTAGAACAGTGCACTAGAGCCAAGAGTGTGTTAAACCAGATTGAATATGTTGTGAAAATATTTCTGATGTGTTTTCAACAGAAGCTCAAATTAAGTAAATCTTTGAAGACCACCAATACTAGGGAAGAAATAATAGACTTATTCAAAACAATTATTTCCCAATAAAATCGACTTTTAATCGTTTAAAATACATCTAAATATTTAATATTCCGCATAATAGCTGCTCAATTGGAAAGGAGACTTATTTAGGGAAAGTATGAAAACAGAACAGAAGAGATCGGAGGGGACAAACAAAACCTCACTGTAATTTTTCAAAAGACGGACAGTACCTGAGCAGATTCAGCATGGATCATTTCAGCTGTTTTGGAGCCCGGAAAGGAAGTTAGGCGGTCTGTTCTTCACTCGCAACCAGATCGAGGGAGCAAGACGTGGGTCTCAGTGGCAAGTTAAACTCGGTGAAGGAATGAGGGACAATAGAACTAAAACTAGAAAAGTACGTTGGGTAAGAGTTAGATAATAGGGAGCCTCAGGTGAAGGTTGGCCATCTTGACAATGGGAAATATCAGACACAGCAGAGGTATCTGAACGGGTCTTCTTAATCTTGGTAGAGATAAGGTCATTGAAAGCAAAAAACAACAAGTCAGGCCACAGTTGGAATATTGTGTGCAATTCTTGTTATTACATTTTAGAAAGGATGCCGAGGCACTGAAGCGGCGACAGTGGTGGTTTATTAGGGTGATACCATAGATAGGGGACTTTTTTTTAGAAGAACATTACAGCACAGTACAGGCCCTTCTGCCCTCGATGTTGCGCCGACCTGTGAAACCATCTGACCTACACTATTCCATTTTCATCTATATGTCTATCCAATGACCACTTAAATGCCCTTAAAGTTGGCGAGTCAACTACTGTTGCAGGCAGGGCGTTCCACGCCCCTACTACTCTTTGAGTAAAGAAACAACCTCGAACATCTGCCCTATATCTATCACCACTCAACTTAAAGCTATGTCCCGTCGTGTTTGCCATCACCTTCCGAGGAAAAAGACTCTCACCATCCACCCTATCTAACCCTCTGATTATCTTATATGTCTCCATTAAATCACCTCTCCTCCTCCTTCTCTCCAACGAAAACAACCTCAAGTCCCTCAGCCTTTCCTCGGAAGACCTTCCCTCCATACCAGGCAACATCCTAGTAAATCTCCTCTGCACCCTTTCCAAAGCTTCCACATCCTTCCTATAATGCGGTGACCAGAACTGCACGCAATACTCCAGGTGCGGCCTCACCAGAGTTTTGTGCAGCTGCAGCACAACCTCGTGGCTCCGAAACTCGATCCCCCTGCAAATAAAAGCGAACACACCATATGCCTTCTGAACAGCCCTATTAACCTGGGTAGCAACTTTCAGGGATTTATGTACCTGGACACCAAGATCTCTCTGCTCATCTACACTACCAAGAATCTTCCGATTAGCCCAGTACTCTGCATTCCGGTTAATTCTTCCAAAGTGAATCACCTCACACTTTTCCGCATTAAACTCCATTTGCAATCTCTCAGCCCAGCTCCGCAGCCTATCTATGTCCCTCTGTACCCTAAAACATCCTTCGGCACTATCCACAACTCCACCGACCTTCGTGTCATCCGCAAATTTACTAACCCACCCTTCTACAACCTCATCCATTTCATTTATAAAAATGACAAACAGCAGTGGCCCCAAAACAGATCTTTGCGCTACACCACTAGTAACTAAACTCCAGGATGAACATTTGCCAACAACCACCACCCTCTGTCTTCTTTCAGCTAGCCAATTTCTGATCCAAAGCTCTAAATCACCTTCAACCCCATACTTCCATATTTTCTGCAATAGCCTACCGTGGAGAACCTTATCAAACGCCTTACTGAAATCCATATACACCACATCCACTGCTTTACCCTCATCCACCTGTTTGGTCACCTTCTCGAAAAACTCAATAAGGTTTGTGAGGCACGACCTACCCATCACAAAACTGTGCTGACTATCGCTAATGAACTTATTCTTTTCAAGATGATTATAAATCCTATCTCTTACAATCTTTTCCAACATTTTTCCCACAACCGAAGTAAGGCTCACAGGTCTATAATTACCAGGGCTGTCTCTACTCCCCTTCTTGAACAAGGGGCCAACATTTGCTATCCTCCAGTTTTCCGGCACTATTCCTGTCGACAATGACGACATAAAGATCAAGGACAAAGGCTCTGCAATCTCCTCCCTGGCTTCCCAGAGAATCCTAGGATAAATCCCATCTGGCCCAGGGGACTTATCTATTTTCACACTTTCCAAAATTGCTAACACCTCCTCCTTGTGAACCTCAATCCCATGTAGCCTAGTAGTCTGAATCACAGTATTCTCCTCGACAACACTTTCTTTCTCTACTGCAAATACTGACGAAAAATATTCATTTAACGCTTCCCCTATCTCCTCTGATTCCACACACAACTTCCCACTACTATCCTTGATTGGCCCTAATCTAACTCTAGTCATTCCTTTATTCCTGATATACCTATAGAAAGCCTTAGGGTTTTCCCTGCTCCTATCCGCCAATGACTTCTCGTGTCCTCTCCTTGCTCTTCTTAGCTCTCCCTTTTGATGCTCCCTGGCTAGCTTGTAACTCTCAACCCGCCTTACTGAGCCTTCACGTCTCATCCTAACATAAGCCGCCTTCTTCCTCTTGACAAGCGCTTCAACTTCTTTAGTAAACCACGGCTCCCTCGCTCGACAACTTCCTCCCTGCCTGACAGGTACATACTTACCTGTTAGGTTACCTGACAGGTACATACTTGAATAAGCTCCAGATTTCGATTGTGCCCATCCCCTGCAGTTTCCTTCCCCATTCTACGCATCCTAAATCTTGCCTAATCGCATCATAATTTCCTTTCCCCCAGCTGTAATTCTTGCCCTGCGGTATATACCTGTCCCTGCCCATCGCTAAGGTAAACCAAACCGAATTGTGATCACTATCACCAAAGTGCTCACCTACATCTAAATCTAACACCTGGCCGGGTTCATTACCCAGTACCAAAATCCAATGTGGCATCGCCCCTGGTTGGCCTGTCTACATACTGTGTCGGAAAACCCTCCTGCACACACTGGACAAAAATTGACCCATCTAAAGTACTCGAACTATCGTATTTCCAGTCAATATTTGGAAAGTTAAAGTCCCCCATAACAACTACCCTGTTACTCTCGCTCCTGTCGAGAATCATCTTCGCTATCCTTTCCTCTACATCTCTGGAACTATTCGGAGGTCTACAGAAAACTCCCAACAGGGTGACCTCTCCTCTCCTGTTTCTAATCTCGGCCCATACTACCTCAGTAGACGAGACCTCAAACGTCTTTTCTGCCGCTGTAATACTCTCCTTGATTAACAATACTACACCCCCCCCCCTTTACCATATTCTCTGTTCTTACTGAAACATCTATATCCTGGAAACTGCAACATCCATTCCTGCCCCTGCTCTACCCATGTCTCCGAAATGGCCACAACATCGAGATCCCAGGTACCAACGCATGCTGCAAGCTCACCCACCTTATTCCGGATGCTCCTGGCGTTGAAGTCGACACACTTTAAACAAAGTTCTTGCTTGACAGTGCCCTCTTGCGTCCTTGTAACCTTATCCCTGACCTCACTGCTCTCAACATCCTGTACACTGGGACTTCGATGATATGGAGGGATTGGAGACTGAGCTGGAATTGCTCTCATTCGAGTAGAGAAGGTTAATGTGTGACCTGGCAGAGATATTCGTTATTATGAGAGTTTGATGTATCGAATAGGGCCTCTAACGAGCTATCATACAATTAAAATAATCAGAAAAGAACTAGCGTTTGAAATGTGAAGACATTGTCTCAGACAGAAACAGACAGGAAGACTAGCATTTCTACTGAGTCTCTCACGATCCAAGGCCCTTCTGAGCCATGTGCAGTACAATAAAGTGCAGTCAGTATTGTCATGTAGGAAATATAGCAGTCAAGTTGTGCACAGCAAGCTCCCACGTGTTATTTTTGTTTTCTGTGATATTAACTGAGGTATAAATATTGGCCGGGTACCAGGCAAAGCAACACGGGCCGCCTTAAAAACAGTGTCATCGCATTTTTCATGTCCACATGAGACAACAGACTCGGCTTCGGTTAACTATCTCATCTGAAAAATGTCACCATGACAGGCAGCACTCACCCGGTACCACACTGGAGCTTCAGCCTACTTTAGGCGGGATAGAGGGTGATGTAAAAGGAGTGGGGGAGTTGCATTACTGGTTAAGGAGAATATCATAGCTGTACTGCGGGAGGACACCTCAGAATGGTCATGCAGCGAGGCAATATGGCTGGAGCTCAGGAATATGAACGGTGCAGTCACGATGTTGGGGGTTTACTACAGGCCTCCCAACAGCCAGCGGGAGGTAGAGGAGCAGACATGTAGACAGCTTTTGCAAAGATGTAAAGGTAACAGGGTTGCAGTGGTGGGTAATTTTAACTTCCCCAATAATGACTGGGACTCACTTAGTGCTAGGGGCTTGGATGGGGCAGAAATTGTGAGGAGCATCCAGGAGGGCTTCTTGAAACAGTAGATAGTGCAACTAGTGATGGGGCCATTCTGGACCTGGTATTGGGGAATGAGCCCGGCCAGGTCGTCGAAGTTTCAGTGGGGGAGCATTTCGGGAGCAGTGACCATAATTCCATACGTTTTAAGGTACTTGTGGATAAGGATAAGAGTAGTCCTTGGGTGAAGGTGCTAAATTGGGGGAAGGCTAATCATAACAATATTAGGCGGGAACTGAAGAATTTAGATTGGGGGCGGCTGTTTGAGGGTAAATCAACATCTGACATGTGGGAGTCTTTCAAACGTCAGCTGATTAGAATCCAGGACCAGCATGTTTCTGTGAGGAAGAAAGACAAGTTTGTCAAAGTTCAGGAAGCTTGGATAAAACGGGATATTGTGAGCCTAGTCAAAAAAAGAGGAAACATTTGTAAGGGCTGGAAGGCTAGGAACAGATGAAGCACTTGAGGAATATAAAGACAATAGGAAGGAACTTAAGCATGGAGATAGGAGGGCTAAAAGGGATCATGAAAAGTCATTGGCAAACAGGATTAAGGTAAGTCCCAAGGCTATTTATGCATATATAAAGAGCAAGAGGGTAACCAGGGAAAGTGATGGCCCACTCAAGGACAGAGATGGGAATCTATGCGTGGAGCCAGAGGAAATGGGCGAGGTGCAAAATGAGTACTTTGCATCAGTTTTCACCAAGGAGAAGGACTTGGTGGATTATGAGCCGAGGGAAGGGAGTGCAGATAGTCTCAGTCATCTCATTATCAAAAAGGAGGATGTGTTGGGTGTCTTGCAAAGCATTAAGATAGATAAGTCCCCAGGGCCTGATGGGATCTACCCTAGAATACTGAGGGAGGCAAGGGTCGAAATTGCTCGGGCCTCGAAAGAAATCTTTCTATCCTCATTGGCTACAGGTGAGGTCCCAGAGGACTGGAGAATAGCCAATGTTGTTCCTTTGTTTAAGAAGGGAGGCAAGGATAATCCAGGAAGTTATAAGCCGGTGAGCCTTACGTCAGTGGTAGGGAAACTATTAGAGAGGATTCTTCGGGACAGGATTTACTCCCATTTGGAAACAAACGGACTTATTAGCGAGAGACAGCATGGTTTTGTGAAGGGAAGGTCATGTCTTACTAATTTGATTGAGTTTTTTGAGGAAGTGATGAAGATGATTGAAGAGGGAAGGTCAGTGGACGTTGTCTATATGGACTTTAGTAAAGCCTCTGACAAGGTCCTGCATGGCAGACTGGTGCAAAAGGTGAAGACACACAGGATCAGAGGTGAGCTGGCAAGATGGATACAGAACTGGCTCGGTCACACAAGACAGAGGGTGACAGTGGATGGGTGTTTTTCTGAATGAAGGGATGTGACTAGTGGCGTTCCGAGGGATCAGTGCTGAGACCTTTGCTGTTTGTAGTATATATAAATGATTTGTAGGAAAATGTAGCTAGTCTGATTAGTATGTTTGTGGGCGACACAAAGGTTGGTGGAGTTGCGGATAATGATGAGGATTGTCAAAGAATACAGCAGGATATAGATCGGTTGAAGAGTGGGGTGGAGAAATGGCAGATGGAGTTTAATCCGGACGAATGTGAGGGCATGAATTTTGGAAGGTCTAATGCAGGTGGGAGGTATACAGTAAATGGCAGAACCCTTAGGAGTATTGACAGGCAGAGAGATCTGGGCGTACAGGTCCACAGGTCACAGAAAGTGTCAACGCAGGTGGATAAGGTAGTCAAGAAGGCATTCGGCATGCTTGCCTTCATCCGTCGGGGCATAGAGTATACAAATTAGCAAGTCATGTTGCAGCTGTACAGAACCTTAGTTCGGCCACACTTAGAATATTGCGTGCAATTCTGGTCGCAACACTACCAGAAGGACGTGGAGGTTTTGGAGAAGGTACAGAGGAGGTTTACCAGGATGTTGCCTGATCTGGAGGGCATTTGCTATGAGGAGAGGTTGGAAAAACTCGGGTTGTTTTCACTGGAACTTGGAGGTGGAGGGGCGACATGATGGAGGTTTACAAAGTTATGAGTGGCATGGACAGAGTAGGTAGTCAGAAGCTTTTTCCCCGGGTGGAAGAGTCAGTTACTAGGTGACATAGGTTTAAAGTGCGAGTCAAGTTTTTTTGCACAGAGGGTGGTGAGTGCCTGGAACTTGCTGCCAGGAGAGGTGGTGGAAGCAGATACGACAGCGACGTTTAAGAGACATCTTGACAAATATATGAATAGGAAGGGAATAGAGGGATATGGGCCCCGGAAGTGCAGAAGGTGTTAGTTTCGGCAGGCATTAAGATTGGCGCAGGCTTGCAGGGCCGAATGGCCTGTTCCTGTGCTGTACTGTTCTTTGTTCTTTGTTATTTGTCCATTGTTACACTCAAATTCTGGAGAGGGCCTTGGAAATGCAGACCTTGTAAGAAAGAACCGAGAGTGCTTCCAACTAAACACGGCTTGTTTGCTAAGTCTAACTATGTTTTGGAATCAGATTCCATAGGAAATTTAAAAGACCACTGGACAAGTACTGAAGAAGACTGATTTTCAGGTTAAGTGTATTTCTTCTGTGCTCTGGAATTCTATTATTTTATATAAGGTATCCTTTCTGGACCGGAAGATTTCGCTACCTTGAGTGATGCCAAACTATTTAGTACCTCCCTTCTATCTATTTTGTCCTTCCCAATATTTATTATGCCCCTCCTCTCCTGCAACATTAACTTCATCCACTTCTCTTGTGATGTGAGATGTAAAGTTATCATTCAACACCAAAGTCATGTGTCTGTCTGCCAGAAGATTCATTTTATTGACCCGAATCTGCCCCAGATGCCTTTACTTACCTTTTGACAGTTTCAATATTATAAAAGACATTTGGATGTCCTTATTTTACCTGATAATCTTTTCTCATGCTCTCTCTTTGCTATGTTCATATCCGTATTCATTCCTACCCACTGTACTCATACTATTCTGCCCGGTTTTCTATACCTTACAGTTTCTTTGCCCATCAACCTCCTTTCCTGTTTTATTTTAACCACTATTTCCATTGCCATCCCATCAGTTCGAGGTTCCAATGCCCCTGTTTCCTTTTAACCTTGTTTTTATCTGAACTGCTTCCACTGCGAAGGCCTTTCATCGTCCCTTTACTGTATTCCTGGCCAGTCTTTGTTTCCAAGCCACCAGTGCTGGATCCCTTCTCAAGGCACTGAAATTGAAGTTCTTCCCGTTTGGTATGCAAACCCCACATTTGTTTTGATCGCTCTCCTTATCTATTTTATACCTAAACATATTTTAAGATCGATTAACATCATAAAGGGCTGCAACTACTGGGAATTGAACCAAGGATCTCTACATACATGCGGACGCTCGACCATTGAGCAGCAGCTCTTTCAGCTTTTCTTTCGCAATTTCAAGAAAGGAAGGTGCTTGTCCGTCAATATTTCTTTGCTTCACAATGTTGCCAGTCCTGCTGAGTATTTGCAGCACATCCAGATTTTATTTCAGATTTAAAGCATCTGCAGCATTTTGCTTTTATTACCCTGTTCGTCTTTTTCGAGATAAAATTCCCGACAAAAAAAATAAAGAGGCGCGTGGGATTGGACCCATATTCTCAGATTAATAATGCATTTGCTGCACTACTGAGCTGCCTCGCTTATGATGTATGCCTCTTAATTCCAAGTAGTGAACGTGTTTGCACACCCGTGTCGCTTTGTATTCATCATATTCACAGTTCACTTCATTTCGACATGGGCGTTTTCCCTTCTACTTGGATCTGTCCAAAAAGGCCTGCGCCTCTTGTATTAAACAGGGCAAATAAATTAGTCCCTTATTTTTATACCCCTTTCAAGGATGTACTCGGCTTCAAATCAACTCACCCTCCTTCAACCCAGACATATGCAATTGTAGGTAGTTCACGACCTTAAGTCGCTGGAGTGTGGTATGATTTAATGCAATTTATATGTGTTTGTGTTGTAGGAAAACATTCCCTCAGAGTATCATCAAGTTCATTTCAAATATTGTTGTTCCTAAAGCAGGGGAAAAGTCACTGGGAATCGAACGCCGGGGGTAACTTCATAATGATCAGCTATTTCTCCATTGCACTACCAGCGCTTGCTTTCTGAGCTAAATGGAGCATTTCTGTGGAGTTTAGAATGATCCTTGTTATTATAACTCGAGGCTAAGTCCAAAAGCACATATCCACATATCTGTGCTGGGATTGCTGCAGTTTTGCAGTGAACATCTACGCAAGCTCAAGAAACAGCATCTCATTTACAGATTAGGCAAACGACAGCCTGAACGTTGAGTTGAATAATTTCATAGCATGACACCTCCCCCTTTTATTTTCAGTTTTCTTTTCTCTTGCAGAGACTAGTTCTGCACTACTTCAAGAATGTTGAAAAATAACATGTTGATGGCATTGTTTGCCTTTACGCAGAGAAGGTCAAAAGGAGATCTGGGAGAGATGTTCAAGATCAGGCATCTTTTTTTTTAGAAAAATCTCTTTCATGGTAAAAGGGAGGGTAATCAAAGGACACAGACTTAAGTCGATTGGCAGCGGAATCGGGAGCAACATGGATAAACTATATTTGAACAACGAGTTATTGTGCTCTTGAATGCACTGTCCGAAAGCTTGGTGGTTTCAGATTGCATAAAACACTCAAAGGAAAATTATATAAATACTTCAAATGAAACAGAATACAATGTCAAGGGGAAACAACTGAGAATGGGGATTAATTGAGTATCTCTTCCAAAGAGACAGCACAGGTTCTATGCATTCGATGCGTGTTGTACTCAATACATTTTTCAGTGCCTCTCATATTATTAGTCCAGCATTGTTTGTTAATAACTCATCAGAGCTTAACATGTCCAGTTTACATCTCATTCCGTCCATGTCTGCCTTACTTCAGAGCACCATATGTCCTGCTACAGGAATGTCATGTGCTAACCTTAATAATTACCGGTGTTATTTATTTGGTACCATTACCAATCGAGTAATCATCCAGTCTTCATCCGCTGGTCGATGAGGCGGTCTCCATTTCCATAGCTGTCTTCAACGTAATAGCCTTCTGGAACGCATTTTGCCTCAGCTTCTTTCAGAGCTGACTGTACTATTTCATATAACTCTGGATCAGCTGGTTGTACTGTGATTACAGAAGATTTGTTCAACATCTTATTTGAATTACTGAAATCCCCGAGCAAGGTGCAGATACTCGACTATTTGTCTGTGGTGCCAATTGTACCGCCAACAATTGAAATTGTTTATCCCTGTACAGATTACTACACGTGCAGGTAATATTCCCGGAACTTGTTCCTGCAATTGTTCTGTTTCTTTAACTTCACTTGGTTTCTCTGTGACGACAGGAGAAACTGATACATTTGCTCAGGCTAAATCATTCCCTAGGATTAGGTCAGATATCTCTACTGGCAAATTATGGTCATCTCCTACACTTAACATCACAGACATTTGGTCACACTTTCGATGCACTCGATAAAAAGGTACGGGTATGTACTCCCCTCCAATACCATTAACTAAAACTTATGCATTCAGTGCGTTCTCTGGTGGAAATGTTATATTTTGCCCTCGCAAAACAGTTTGGGTTGCTCCTGTATCCCTAAGTATAATGATCGGCTTGTCTGCCTCACTTAAAGGATATGGATTAGAAACAAAGAACAAAGAATAAATAACTGTACAGCACAGGAACAGGCCATTCGGCCCTCGAAGACTGCGCCGATCTTGATGCCATCCTAAACTAACGCCTTCTGCCCTTCCGGGGTCCGTATCCCTCTCTTCCCATCCTATTCAGTTATTTGTGTAGATGCTTCTTAAACGTCGCTATCGTACATGCTTCCACCACCTCCCCCGGCAGCAAGTTTCAGGAACTTACCAACCTTTGTATAAATAACTTGCCTCGCACATCCCCTCTAAACTTTACCCCTTGCACCTTAAACCTATGTCCCCTAATAACTGACTCTTTTATCCTGGGAAAAAGCTTCTGAATATCCATTCTGTCCATGCCACTCATAACATTGTCAACCTCTATCATGTCACTAGTCCACCTCCGTCGTGCAAGTGAAAACAATGGTTAGCACTGCAGCCTCATCGCTCCAGCGACCCAGGTTCAATTGTGGGTACTGCCTGTGTGGAGTTCTCCCTGTGTCTGCGTGGGTTTTCGCCAGGCACTCCGTTTTCCTTCCACCACCAAAAGACTTGCAGGTTGAAAGGTAAATTGGCCATTATAAATTGCCCCTAGTATAGGTAGGTGGTAGGGGAATATAGGGACAGGTGGGGATGTGGTAGGAATATGGAATTAGTGTCGGGTTAGTATAAATGGGTGGTTGATGTTCGGCACAGACCTGGTGGGCCGAAGGGCCTGTTTCAGTGCTGTATCTCTAAATAAAATAAAATAAAATAAAATAAATTGCTCCTCATAGGTCCCAGCACTGTTCCCTATGGAACACCACTAGTCAACGCCCTCCATTCAGAAGAGCACCCATCCACTGCCACCCTCTGTCTTGCATAACCGAGCCACTTCAGCAACCATCGTGCCAGCTCAGCACTGATCCTGTATGAAGCGCTTATGGATGCTCCTTACAAATTCTGCCATATCCACGCCCTTAGCACTAAGTGAGTCCCGGTCAATATAGGGGAAGTTAAAATCACCCACCACTATAACACTTTTCCTTTTCCAAGTTTCCAAAATCCGTCTACATATCTGCTTTTCTATCTCCCGCTGGCTGTGGGAGTCCGATAGTAAACACCCAACAGTGTGACTGAACCCTTCCTATTCCTGAGCTCTACCCATATTGCCTCGCTGCATGAGCCCTCCGAGGTGTCCTCCTGCAGTACAGCTGCGATATTCTCCTTTACCAGGACTGCAACTCCCCCACACTTTTTACATCCCCCTCGGTCGCGCCTGAAGCATCTAAATCCCGGAACGTTTAGCTGCCAATCCTATCCGTCCATCAACCTGTAATAGCAACAACATCATATTTCCAAGTACTAATCCAAGCTCTAAGTTCAACTGACTTAACTGTTATGCTTCTTGCATTGAGACAAATGTATTTCAGACCACCAGACCCGCTGTACTCAGCAACATCTCCCTGCCTGCTCTTATTCTCAGTCTTACTGGTCTTATTTACTAGTTCCCCCTCAGTTATATCACCTGCTGACCTACTGCTCTTGTTACCAGCCGCCTGCCGAGTGACGATCGCAAACCTCACAGCCAGGATATTTGTGCTCCTCTGGTTTAGATGCAACCCGTCCTTCTTGTACAGGTCCCACCTGTCCCGAAAGAGATCCCAATGATCCAGATATCTGAAACCCTCCGTCCTACATCAGCTGTTCAGCCACGTGTTTAACTGCACTATCTTCCGATTTCGAGCCTCACTGGCATGTGGCACAGGAAGCAATCCCGAGATTGCAACTGGAGAGGTCCTGTTTTTAACTTCCTACCTAACTCCCTGCACTCCCCCTGCAGGACCTCCTCACTCTTCCTGCCTATGACGTTAGTACCAATGTGTCCCACAACCTCTGGCTGTTCACCCTCCGCCTTCAGAATGCCTCCTGCCCGTTCAGAGACATCATTGATCCTGGCACCAGTGAGGCAACATACCATCCTGGAGTCTCTTTCACGTGCCCCTGACTATAGAGTCCGCTATAACTATTGCTCTTCCACGCATTGCCCCTCCCTGCTGAACAACAGAACCAGCCACTGCTCTGGCTGCTGCGTTGCTTTCCGATGATATTCCATCCCGCCTCAACAGTATCCAAGACGTTAAACTTGTTCGAGAGGAGGGGATTTCTGCACTAACTGCATGCCCCTTCTGGCGGTCACCCATCTATCTGCATGCACCTTGGGTGTAACCACATCTCTAATACTCCTGTCTATGATGTTTTCCGCCGCCTGCATGCTCCGAAATGCTTCCAAGTGCTGCTCCACCGATCCATGCGGTCTGTGAGGAGCTGCAATTAGGTACACTTCCTGCAGATGTAGTTGTCCAGAACGCTGGAAGTGTCACGGACAAGAACAACAAAGAACAAAAATCAGTACAGCACAGGAGCAGGCCAGACGGCCCTCCAAGCCTGCGCCGATCTTGATCCCTGCCTAAATTAAAACCTTCAGCATTTCTGTGGTCCATATCCCTCGATTCCCATCCTATTCATTTATTTGTCAAGATGCCTCTTAAACGTCTCTATGGTACCTGCTTCCACCACCTCCCCCGGCAACAAGTTCCAGGCACTCACCACCCTCTGTGTAAAGAACTTGCCTCGCACATCCCCTCTAAAATTTGCCCCTCTCACCTTAAACCTATGTCCCCTCGTGACTGACTCTTCCACCCTGGGAAAAGCTTCTGACTATTCACTCTGTCCATGCCGCTTATAACTTTGTAAACCTCTATCCCTGCACCACCGTCGTTCCAATGAAAACAATCCGAGTCTATCCAACCTCTCCTCATAACTAATGACCTCCAGACTAGGCAACATCCTGGTAAACCTCTTCTGTACCCTCTCCAAAGCCTCCACGTCCTTCTGGTAGTGTGACGACCAGAATTGCACACTATATTCTAAGTGTGGCCTAACTAAAGTTCTGTACAGCTGCAGCATGACTTGCCAATTTTTATAC
The DNA here is from genome assembly GCF_036365525.1 of Heterodontus francisci. Taxonomy (NCBI): domain Eukaryota; kingdom Metazoa; phylum Chordata; class Chondrichthyes; order Heterodontiformes; family Heterodontidae; genus Heterodontus; species Heterodontus francisci. The sequence goes on from NC_090391.1 coordinate 11,612,340, forward strand.
TCTATGCCCCGACCGATGAAGGCAAGCATGCTGTATACCTTCTTGACTACCTTATCCACCTGCGTTGCCAGTGTCAGTGACCTGTGGAACTGTACGCCCAGATCTCTCTGCCTGTCAATACTCCTAAGGGTTATGCCATTACTGTATACTTCCCACCTGCATTAGACCTTACAAAATGCATTACCTCACATTTGTCCGCATTAAACTCCATCTGCCAATTCTCCGCCCAAGTCTCCAACTGATCTATATCCTACTGCATCCTCTGACAATCCTCATCACTGTCCGCAACTCCACCAACCTTTGTGTCGTCCCTAGACTAATCAGACCAGCTACATTTTCCTCCAAATCATTTACATATACCACAAACAGAAAAGGTCCCAGCACTGATCGCTGCTGAACGCCACTAGTCAAATCCCCCCGTTCAGAAAAGCACCCTTCCACTGCTACCCTCGGTCTTCTATGACCGAGCCAGTTCTGTATCCATCTTGCCAACTCACCTCTGATCCCGTGTGACCTCACCTTTTGTATTAGTCTGCCATGAGAGAACTTGTCAAAGGCTTTACTGAAGTCCATATAGACGGCATCCACTGCCCTTCCTTCATCAATCATCTTCGTCACTTCCTCAAAAAACTCAATCATATTTGAGAGACACGACCTCCCCTTCTCAAAACCATGAGGCTCTTGCTAATAATTCCATTTGTTTCCAAATGGGAGTAAATCCTGTCCCGAAGAATCCCCTCTAATAATTTCCCTACCACTGACATAAAACTCACCGGCCTATAATTTCCTGGATTATCCTTGCAACCCTTCATAAACAAAGGAACAACATTGGCTATTCTCCAGTCCTCTGGGACCTCACGTGCAGCAAATGAGGATGCTAAGATGACCTCCTGCATCTCACAGAAGAAGCACTTTACCCCTCTAACTGACATTTCTAGCACCAATTAATAAATAAATTTCAAATAAATACTTATTGAATCATGACTAAATTAAGTTAAAATTAACTATATGGTCCCTGGCGCTGGATTGCTGCTATAAATATTAAATGTTAAATACAGTAATCTCCTCCCTCCGGTTTAGTTACTCTTCTAATTATTAATTAATTAGTTAATTCGGGTTTTTATCAATTTTAATCAATGCTTCATTTTCAAATTCAGTGCAAATTCCCTGCCAGCCAATCAGGTCAGAACTTTCCTGTCACATCACTTTTTTCAGTTTTTTTTTCCACCTGAAATCACTTACCAGTCCGGAAGTCTGCCTTCCTAGTATTTTCCCTGGGTGTAGGCCGCGAATCTCCAAAATAAGGTTTTTATACTTACCGGTCCAGAAAACGACCCTTCGAGTCTTCTCCCTGGATGTCGGCCGCGAATCCCCGTGGTAAGGTTTTTATGCTTACTGGTCTGGAACTCCACCCTCAGAGACTTCTTTCTGGATATCTCCTCCTCTATCTCTCCCTGACTGTTTGGAGGCCTGTAGTACATTCCCAGCCAATTGATTGCCCTTTTTGTTTTTAAGTTCTACCCATATGGCCTCATTTGAGGAACCTTCTTAGATATCATCCCTCCTTACTTCAGTAATTGACTCCCTGACCAACAGTGCAATGCCACCCCCTCTTTTGCCCCCTCCTCTATCACGCCTGAAGATTCTATACCCTGGAATATTGAGCTGCCAGTCCTGCTCTTCCCTCAACCATGTCTCTGTGATAGCAATAGTATCATATGCCCATGTGTTAATCAATTCATCTGCCTTAATTGTAAGACTGCTTGTGTTAAAATAGATGCAATCCAGCCTTGCATTATTTGCATGTGCCTTAACAGGTCTACATTTCAATTGCCTTCCAGACTGACTCAGTGTGTCTTCCATATTTGGCTGTGCATCACCTCCTACTGTACTTCCACTCTGTATCCCATCCCTCTGCCAAATTAGTTTAAATCCGTCCGCCCCCACACCCCTCCTCCCACATCCAACAGCACTAGCAAACCTCCCAGCAAGTCGTTGGTCCCGTTCTGGTTCAGCTGCAAGCCATCCGACTTGTACAGGTCCGACCCCCGCCAGAAACAGACCAAGTGATCCAGTAAACGACAGCCCTCCCTCCTGCACCATCTCCTCAGTCACGCATTCATCTGCTCTATCCTGCTATTCCTATCCTCACCAGTACTTGGCAACGTGACTAATCCAGAGATTTGAGTCTTTGAGGTCATGTTTTTCAACCTGCTACCTCATTCCATAAATTCTTGTTGCAGGATCTCATCCCTCTTTCCATTTATGGCGTTAATACCAATGTGAACCTCGAACATTGACTGTTCACGGTTTTCTTTCAGAATGTCCTGCAGCCGCTCCGTGACATCCATAGCCCGAGCAACAGGGAGGCAACATACCATCCTGGAGTCACGCTTGCGACCACAGAAACTGTGCCCTTTACGATAGAATCTCCGACCACTATAGCTCGTCCACTCTTTTTCCTCCCTTCCTCTGCAGCTGAGCCAACCGTGGTGCCACAAATTCGGCTCTTGCTGCATTCCTCTGAGAAGTTGTCTCCCTCAACAGTATCCAAAGTGGAAAATCTGTCAGAATGGGAGATGGACAAAGGGGTCTCCTGCACTTACTGCCCAGTTATTCTACTGTGCCTGGCGTTCACCCATTCCCTTTCTGCCTGAGCAGTCATTACCTACGGTGTTACCACTTCCCTGTACGTGCTATCCACAATGATCACACCCTTACTGCTGCTCCAGTGCCCCCAGCCGCCACTCCAGATCGGAAACGCGAATTTCGAGTCGTTGCAGATGGAGGCACTTCCTGCACACTTGTTCGCCCTGGATACTGGAAGTGTTCCTGACTTCCCACGTTGCATAGCAGGAGCACTCCATGCTACCGAGCTTCCCTGTTGTAACTTACCCTTAATTTACTCCCTTAAATTAATCAAAATTAGAGGTTATTTACACTAGGGACCTTGATTCCCTTTAAAAAAAAACTACTTACTGTATAAAATCTGTTGCCCTTAACGTTCTCTTTACTTCTGTTACTTCTGCGGTTAGCACCGCAGCCTCACAGCTCCAGCAACCCGGGTTAAATTCTGGGTACTGCCTGTGTGGAGTTTGCAAGTTCTCCCTGTGTCTGCGTGGGTTTCCTCTGGGTTCTCCGGTTTCCTCCCACATGCCAAAGACTTGCAGGTTGATATGTAAATTGGCCATTATAAATTGCCCCAAGTATAGGTAGGTGGTAGGGAAATACAGGGACAGGTGGGGATGTGGTAGGAATATGGAATTAGTGTAGGAATAGTAAAAATGGGTGGTTGATGGTCGGCACAGACTCGGTGGGCCGAAGGGCCTGTTTCAGTACTGTATCTCTAAACTAAACTAAAAACTAGACTACTAACCCAGCCATTTAGAGTTATTCCTAACAGCAGTTAATCACCAACCAATCACCTTTCAGTCTTCCTGTTCACGTTGTCTTCAAAATCTCGTTCTCTCTCTCCCGGTCTCTTTATGCTCTGGCTCCACTCTCTCTGTTTTTAACTCTGAGATGCCCAGGTTAATGCCACGATGACAGCTGGTCGAATTTAAATCCAATTAAATAATCAAAAATCAAAAATAAAAGTGTAATCTGGAATTGAAAGCTTGGCTCAGCAATGGTTCCATGAAACTATCATCAATTGTAGCAACACCCCATCTGGTTCACCAATGGCTATTCGGGAAACGGATCTGCCGTCCTTACCTGGTTTGGCTGATATGTCACTCCAGACCCACAGCAATGTGATTGACTTTTAACTTCCCACTGAAATGGCCTGGAAAGACATTAGATTGTCAAGGGAAATTAGGGATGGGCAACAAATCCTTGCCAGCGACGCTCAAATCCCATGAAAGAATAATCTGGGTTTAAAATATTCAACTTAAATCTCATTCACCCATGCCCGCCTTAATTAAGTATCTAGTTGAACTTTTGGATGAGATAACAGGGAATGTTGATGAAGGGAATGTGGCGAATGTTGTCACTATGGTTTTTAAGAATGTATACAACAAAGTCTTCTTCTTAGGCAGACCCTCGGCAACGAGGATGCCTTTCTTCTACTCGAGAGTTGTCGGTCCTTAATGAATGAATAGTTGAATTCTGGATCCGCTCACTGTGCCACAGTTGGGACAGGTGGTGTTTGGTGAGGCTAGAGAATGGGATGCTCGAATTTCCGAACGCTCCTTCTGCTGTTTGCACTTGGTTCGCGGCCTGACCAAGTCTACGTTGTTCGAACTCGCTGGCACCATCCAGGATGCTTCTTCTCCATTTTGGGCGGTCTCAGGCAAAAGGCTCCCACACATCAGTGGAGATGTCACATTTTTTTGGAGGCTTTAGGGACATCCTTGCAGTGTTTCATCTGCTCTCCTGGCAGCCTCTTGCTGTGACGGAGCTCGGAGTACATAGCTTGCTTGAGGGGGGTCCTGCGTCAGGCCTCTGAACTATGTGTTTCACCCAACATAACTGACTAACAATGACCAGTGCCTTGACGTTTGGGATGTCGGCCTGAAAGAGGAGACGGCTATTGGAGCGCCTGACCTGGCATTGAGTTTGCAGGATCTTGCAGAGGCACCACTGGTGATATATCTCCAGGGCTTTGAGATGTCCGCTGTACATGAGGGGTTTAAGGGACCCATTGTCACAGTAGTCTTTGTTTAACAAAGTGCCATATTAAAGGCTGGTTGACAACGTTGAGGTTCATAACATAGGAGGGTCAGTGTGCAATTGGATACACAAATGGTTCAACTACAGAAAACAGCAGAGCGTGGCAAATAGCTGCTTTTCAGACTGCAATATGCTCGACAGTGATGTTCCCCAACGGTTTGTGCTAAGACCTGTTTTTTTTTAGCTGTATGCAGATCAGTTGAATCTTAGAATAGTGTCGAATTTGAAAATTTGTCTGTGGCGCCAAACGGTGCAGATGATATGAACTACCTTCAAAAGGACATAGATAGGTGAGCAGTTTGGGAAGACAAGTGAGAGATGGAATTTCATACAGAAACGAGGGAGTAATGCATTTTGGCGGAAGGTATAGGTGAAGCAATGGCGCACTTCTAAAGAATATGCAGGAACAGAGGGACCCGGTGGTGCATGCGCATTGCTCTTTGAATGCATCAGGACATATTGAGAGAGTGGTTATTAAAGCATATGTGATCTCGGGCTTCATCAATGGACACATAGAGTACAAAACAAGAAGCTTTGCTGGACCTTCATCAAGTTCTGGCTAGAGCACAAAAAGATTATTGCATCCAGCTATGACATCACACTTCAGGAAGGATTCCGTGTCCTTGAGAGGATGCTGAGGAAATTTAACAGAATGATTCCAGGGCTGGGGGATTTTGGTTACAATGTAATGTTCGAAAAGCTAGTGGTGCTCTTCTTGAAGAAAGGAGATTCAGGGGTGATATCAGAAAGTTTTATAATTTTATGACAGGCTTACATCCCTTAGACAAGGAAAAACTGTTCCCATGAACTAATGGTGCAAGGACGAGGGGACAAAGATTGAATGTTTTGGGCAAAAGATGCGAGGGAATGTGGGGTTCTTTTAGTCGCAAATGGTACTGCTCTGGAACTGGCTGCCCATGAGGATGCAGGAAGTGGAGGCAATTAATGATTTCAACAGAAAATTGGATAGGCACTGAAAAAAAATCTTGCAGGTCTTTGACGATCGAGCGGGAGAATGAGACTGACTGGATTGCTCTGAGGTGAGCCAGCATGGGCCGAATGGCCTCCGACTTTGCTGTAAATGAATCAATGTCTCTATATCCCTAATCTTTCCCAAGGTTATTCAGAATGCTCTGAGGAGAGAGACACAATTAAATAAGGAAACATAAGACGTGACCAAAAGCTTGGTAAGAGAGCGAGTTTCAATGAGGATATGAATGGAAGAGTGGGAGATGGAGAGATAGGAAGAACAGGCAAGTTTTGCAAGAGTTGTATTTAATCAACTAAGACATGGGCATGGATTGTAAGAGGGCAAGACTGGAGGATAATACAATCAAAGAATAACAACTTGAATTTATATAGCACATTTCAGGTAGAAAAACGTTGAAGGACAATTCACAAAAAATATATTGAGAGGCCAGTAGATCCTGCCCAAAAAAGGTATTAGGGGAGCTAACCATAAACTCAGTCAGAGGATTGTATTGTTATCAGAGCTTATATGAGGAGAGGAGTGGAAGGTAGAGGGGATTAAGGAATGCATTCTGCTGCATAGATTTGATAACAGCAAGAAGGTAGTCGGCAACAACAAAAAGCTGATGTGGTAGATGTGGATTGTTTCATTTATAGGAACTTCCAGAAGGCATTCGACGAGATTGCACATCAGAGACATCTAAAAATAAAGCACCTGGACTTGGACGCAACCTATTATCTCGGCTGTGGAGTTGTCCAGGAGCAAGCAGACAGAGTAGGGCCAAAGGCTATGTGCTGAAATTGTCAGCATGTTATTATTGTTGTCTCCCAGCAATCTGGACTTGAGTGGCATTTTTCACGACATTTCTAGATGAATAGGTTGTGGGAATGGAGGGTCATCTATCAATATTTGCTGAAGAGTGTAATTTCAGTGGCACAGGAAACAGTAGAAATGAGAGAGAGAAAAAACAAGAAATAAAGAGACGTTGATTGTTTAAATGATTGGTAAAATTAGGGGAAATTGGGTTCAATGTGCGGAGGTGTGAGGTCTTCTATTTTGTACCAAAGAAAGATAGATCAGAGTACTTTCCTCATTGTGAGAGGCTCGGGGCTGCGGAGAAGTAGACCGATTTGCATGGCCAAGTACATAATTCATGAGGGGTAAAAGGGAAATATTATAACTGTTCGAATGATTTTTGTGAGACAAGTGTATTAAGTGTTGTAGCAATATAACAGAAAATTGTATTAGTAGGGCTAAAGGAGGTTGAAATGCAGTGAAGCAAAAATAAGTTCGAGGCATCGGGGGTGCTCCATCCAATGTAGGTCAGCAAGCAGAGCAGTGATTGGTGAGAAAAACCTGGGAGGGCATTGGATAAAGACAGCTGTGGTTTGGATCAATAAGCGAATGAAAGATGGATGGTGGGAGGTTACTCTGGCGTCCATTGTTATAGTTGAGTCTGGAACTGACAAAGACATGGACAAGCGTTTCAATATCTGTTGGGCTGAGACAAGAGTGGACTCGCAGGTGCTGCTGAGGTGGAAGTTGGTGATCTCTGTCAAGGAGTGACACATCTGTATGGAGCATAATTTGTGAACAATTCCTGCGCTGACTGTCACTTGGAGCCAGCAGCCGTCGTGTGCCTTGGAATTGGTGCCTGGGATAGACAGTTTGTGACTGGGCCGAAAGGTGTTAAGAACAAAGAACAAAGAACAAAGATAATTACAGCACAGGAACAGGCCCTTCGGCCCTCCAAGCCTGCGCCGATCCAGATCCTCTCTCTAAACATGTCGCCTATTTTCTAAGGTTCTGTATCTCTTTTCTTCCTGCCCATTCATGTATCTGTCTAGATACATCTTAAAAGACTCCATCGTGCCCGCATCTACCACCTCCGCTGGCAATGCGTTCCAGGTGCCCACCACCCTCTGCGTAAAGAACTTTCCACGCATATCCCCCCTAAACTTTTCCCCTTTCAGGATTTAGTCCTGTCGATGTTTGATAGGAGAAATTTGTGACCATGCAAAATAGTATTTTGGATAAATAGATTGATAAAACATATACAATGGGGGCAGCTTTGAGAGAGAGAGAGAGAACATGGATGTCATCTGCGTACAAGTAAAATGGCAGCCCACACCTGTTGGTGAAAGTTCCAATGGGAAGTTGTTATTGAGCATGAAGAGAGACATCAAAGGTAATGCTGATGTGGGCTGACGGGTGATTCTGTAGCTGATCAGATGGATAACTGTGAAAACAAAGAGGGAATTCCCACCCAAAGGTCAGTGTCAGAGGAATGAAGAGGCAGCAGATTATCCGAAAGGATGTAGAGTTGGCCATGTTTTTTTATTCTTTCATGGGATGTGGACGTCACTGTCTCGGCTAGCATTTATTGACCATGCCTGATTGCCCTTTAGAATGTGGTGGTGATCTGCCTTCTTGAACCGCTTCAGTCCATGTGAGATAGGTGCACCCACAGTGCTGTTAGGAAGGGAGTTCCAGGATTTTGACCCAGCGACGGTGAAGGAACGGCAATATAATTCCAAGTCAGGATGGTGTGTGACCTGGAGGGGAACTTTCAGGTGGTGGTGCTCCCATGCATTTGCTGCCCTTGTCCTTCTAGGTGGTAGAGGTCGCGGCTTTCAAAGGTGCTGTCCAAGGACCCTTGGTGCGTTGTTGCAATGCATCTTGCAGATTGTACACACTGCTGCCACAGTGTGTCTGTGGTGGAGGCAGTGAATGTTTGTGGATAGAGTGCCAATTAAGAGGGCTGCTTTGTCCTGGATGGTGTCGAGCTTCTTGAGTGTTGTTGGAACTGCACCCATCCAGGCAAGTGGAGAGTATTCCATCAATCTCCTGACTTGTGCCTTGTAGATGGTGGACAAGCTTTGGGGAGTCAAGAGATGAGTTACTCGCCGCAGGATTCCTAGCCTCTGGCCTGCTCTTCTGGACACGGTATTTACATGACTAGTCCAGTTCAGTTTCTGGTCAATGGTAGTCCCTGGGAAGTTGATAGTGGGGGTTCAGCGATGTTAATGCCATTGAATGTCAAGGGCAGATGGTTAGATTCTCTGTTGTTGGAGATGGTCATAGCCTGGCACTTGTGTGGTCCGAATGTTAATTGCCACTTATCAGCCCAAGTCTGGTTATTGTCCAGGTCTTGCTGCATTTCCACACAGACTGCTTCAGTATTTGAGGAGTCGCGAATAGTGTTGAACATTGTGCATTCATCAGCAAACTTCCCCACTTCTGACGTTATGATTGAAGGAAGATCATTGATGAAGCAGCTGAAGATGGCTCTGCAGAGGACACTGCCCTAAGGAACTCCTACAGTGATGTCCTGGAGCTCAGATGATTGACCTCCAACAACCACAACCATCTTCCTTTGCGTTACATATGACTTGAACCAGCGGAAAGTTTCCCCCCCATTTCCATTGACTTCAATTTTTCTAAGGCTTCTTGATGTCATACTCGCTCAAACGTTGCCTTGAGGTCAAGGACAGTCACTGTCCAATATATATTTTGTCAGTGGCCGATGGTCTGAGGCACGGCCAGAGTCCGTCATGTTAGCGAGGCAGATGATAGCATATTTTATGAAGGAGGGGATATGAGATCGGAAGCTCAGATCGGAAGGATGAATGGGGTAAAGGTTAATAAAAACTATATGCGGCCTGAGACAACAGCTTCAAATGGGAATGAGGTCGGTGGAGTTTATGGTAGTGCAAAAGATGATTGCTTCGGTGTTCTGTATGTTTAATTGGAGAGAAACATAGCTCACACAAAGCAGACAGCTGTCGTCTGATCACACAAAGCAGTGGAGGGTCAAGAATGATGGTGGAGAGCTAGAGTTGTCTGTTGTCAGCATACATGTGGAGGATAACCCCTTGTGTGGCCATTGGGAAGAATGTAGAAGTGGAAGAGGAGGATGCAAAGATCGTAAGTTCCGGGACTCGTGTTTGAACAGTGTTTGTAATGGAAGAAATAGCCATTGCTGGAGATGTTCTGGCAGTGATCTGATCGATGAGATCGGAACCAAGCAAGGGCAGTCCTTCCATAAGCGGCCAATGTCGGAGGTATGGAGCGTTCACGGTTTAGGTTTGATGTAGTTTTGCAGGAGTGTGGTGATGGTGGTTGCTTAGGTCATGAACAGATGTTAGCTGAGGATGATAATTTTAATTGTAAGGTGTTGGGCGGATTGAGATTTAATCAAAGTCAGTGTTTGCGACGGTGTTGTGCGAGCTGGACGAGTTGAGGTCTGGAGTTGTACAGCACCGTGTTGGATGGAAAGGAGTTTGAGGTCGAGGTGCCAGTTAGGAGTGAACCAGAGAGATATTGTCAGGAAGTGGCACAGTTCTAATTTTACAGGAGCCACTGTAGAATAAATCGCTAAACATGTGAAATAAAAATAACAGAGAGAGGAGTATCATTCTCCGAGTGACACCTACACTAAGTTTTCAGCTGCAATCCTGCACACGGATGCAACTGTCCCCATGTAAAATTTCGCATTTTAACTGCTTATGTCCTTGTATTCAGTGTATACTGAAGATAAATTGTTGACATTTATAAGTGCATTGTTATAGATTAATATTATGATTGAAATTATTTTAAACCAGTAAACAACGCTCTGGATTATCGTGGGATCAATCTTGTTCGATTACCGTTTTCAGCAGATGTCTGATTAAGATAATGTGCTGGATTTTGTGATGTTTGTTTTCTATGCACCATTTGATTTACAAAACAGTCAAAGTTGCTGATGTAATGTGTTTGTTCACTTGACTGCCATTAATAACAATGATCAGGTGTATAGCCATGTCAGTGGAGACATATCCCTGTATAAAGCACAGCCTATTAGAATGGATCAGATCAGCGTGACTGCCAGGGCTGTGAGTTTCCGACCAACACAGGTCAGTGCTTCGCAGAGAAGCTAAATAACCAGCAATGCATCAGATGGAACGTATTTACTTTCCATTTCTTGCAGCCTTTGGAGTTTCCAGTAAGCAAAACCTTCCTCCAGCTGTTAGTGGTGTAAATTAGTAGTAATTTTACTGCCGTACCTGAAAGTGCTTTACTCCCTATATCTTTTACACTGCAGCGTGTTCAGTTTGATCAGTTGAATGATGGAGTGTCCCACGTGTCTGTTCATTTGGTCCTGTCGCTGCTGCCGAATAACTTTGATCTCTGTTCGAACATTCCTTGCATTATTATTGGTTTATTCTTTGTACTGAACGTATTGGTGCATGATGAAATATCTTCAGATTCTAAATGTATGAGTTTCTTTATGTCTGTCGTGATTTTGTTAACTTCACACATGTGTTTTATTAGGTTAATGTCTGAACTATTTGTACTGGAATCAGGTGCGTAAGAATATAAGCAATAGGAGAAGGCGTAGGTCATTAGGCCCCTCGAATTTTCTTTACCTTTCTGTACGATCATTCCTGATCTGATATAGGCCTCAAATGCACTTTCCCGCTTCCTTTTCAGCACCATTGAGTTCACTATAGTTCAAAATTCTCTCGATCATAGACTTGAATATAATCAATGGCTCAGCCTCCACAGCTGTCTGGGCTCGAGACTTCCAAAGATTCCTCACCCTTTTAGAAAATACATTCCTCCTCATCTCCTTCTGAAATTTCACTGTCCACTGGAGTAGTACCGGATGATTGGAGGATGGCAAATGTTTTTCCCTTGTTCAAGAAAGGGTATAGGGATAACCCTGAGAATTATAGATCAGTCAGTCTTACGTCGGCAGTGGGCAAATTATTGGAGAGGATTCTGAGAGACAGGATTTATGATTATTTGGAAAAGTATGGTTTGATTAGAGACAGTCAGCATGGCTTTGTGAGGGGCAGATCATGCCTCACAAGCCTTATTGAATTCTTTTAAGATGTGACAAAACACATTGATGAAGGAAGAGCAGTGGATGTGGTGCATATGGATTTTAGCAAGGCGTTTGATAAGGTTCCCCATGGTAGGCTCGTTCAGAAAGTAATGAGGCATGGGATTCAGGGAAAGTTTGCTGTCTGGATACAAAATTGGCTAGCCCATAGAAGTCAGAGGGTGGTAGTCGATGGAAAGTATTCAGCATGGAGCTCGGTGACCAGTGGTGTTCCACAAGGATCTGTTCTGGGACCTCTGCACTTTGTGATTTTTATAAATGACTTGGATGAGGAAGTGGAAGGCTGGGTTACGGGATGACACGAAGGTTGCGGGAGTTGTGGATAGTGTGGAAGGCTGTTGTAGGTTGCAACGGGACATTGACAGGATGCAGAGCTGGGCTGAGAAGTGGCAGATGGAGTTCAACCTGGAAAAGTGTGAAGTGATTCATTTTGGAAGGTCGAGTTTGAATGCGGAATACAGGCTTAAAAACAGGATTCTTGGTCATGGAGGAACAGAGGGATCTTGGGGTCCATGTCTATAGATCGCTCAAAGTTGCCACCCAAGCAGATAGGGTTGTTAAGAAGGCGTATGGTGTGTTCGCGTTCATTAACAGGGGGATTGAGTTTAAGAGCCACGAGGTTATGCTGCAGCTCTATAAGGCCCTGGTTCGACCACACTTGGAATATTGTGTTCAGTTCTGGTCGCCTCATTACAGGAAGGATGTGGAAGCTTTAGAGAGGGTGCAGAGGAGATTTACCAGGATGCTGCCTGGACTGGAGGGCATGTCTTATGAAGAAAGATTGAGGGATCTCGGGCTTTTCTCATTGGAGTGAAGAAGGATGAGAGGTGACTTGATAGAGGGGTACAAGATGATGAGAGGCAGAGATAGATTGGATAGTCAGAGACTTTTTCCCAGGGTGGAAAGGGCTATCACGAGGGGGCATAATTTTAAGGTGATTGGAGGAATGTTTCGGGGAGATGTCAGAGGTAGGTTCTTTACACAGAGAGTGGTGAGTGCGTGGAATGCGCTGCCAGCGGTGGTAGTAGAAGCAGATACGTCAGGGGCATTTAAGCGACTCTTTGATAGGTACATGGATGATAGTAGAATGAAGGGTAGGTAGTTATTTTGATCTTAGAGTCGGTTAAATGTTCGGCACAACATCGTGGGCCGAAGGGCCTGTACTGTGCTGTACTGTTCTATGTTCTATGTTCTAAATGCTCAGCCTATGCCCCCTAGTTCTGGATTCTCCCTCGAGGGGAAACTGCCTCTCACCATCCCCCTATCAAGCTCCCTCAGACTTTAACATGTTTCAATGCTTCTCTCATACTTCTAAACTCGAAAGAGGATCTGCCCAACCTGTTCAACCTTTCGCCACACGAAAGCCCCTTCAACCCAGGAGTCAATTTGTGAACCTTCTCTGAACTGCTTTCGGTGCAAGTATCTTCTCCTTAAGGAGTCCAAAACTGTACACAATAATCTAGATGTGGTCGAAGCAATGTTTAAAACAACTACCAGGCCATCAGGAGTTATGAAAGGTTTCACTTTGTAGAGCAAACCTGTCTTGGAATATTACTTCACAAAACTAATTTCGGTGATGATTGTTGACACAGCTCACAGTCTCAGTGTTTCAAGGAGAAAGTGCAGTTTCCTCCTTCCCCAACGTCATGTGTCAGTTTCACTGGGATTTCAGTATTTTAATTGGTCAACACTGTCGTTGCATCGTTTCCTTAATTGAATCTAACGCTGCTTCAAAAGCAGCTGAACTGAGTTTGCTGCTGACACTTTGGCATCCCCTTCTCTGATTCGCTGCGGATGAATTTATGTACTTCACTTGACTTCACTGTAATAGTAAAAATGTTAATTTTATGTTGTATCACTGTGCGTTGTGTCTGTTTACATCCCGAGTCCTTCTTGTTATTTGAAGATTATAAAACATAGTGTTATTGCTGTTTTGTTCATTGAACCAGCCCACATACTTACTCTGAACTTAAAAATTACAACAGAAAGAATTTCAATTACTTTGAAATAAAAACAGAATGTGTTGGAAATACTCAGCAGGTCTGGCAGCATCTCGGGGGAGAGAAGCACAGTTAATGTTTCAGATCTGTGACCCCTCATCAGAACTGGCAAAGGTTGAAACAGAATTAGGTTTCAAGCAAGTGAAGGGGGCGGAGAGTGATTTGGTGCTGAAGAGAACCGAAGGGAATGTGTGTGATAGGGCAGAGGCCAGGACAGATAAAATAACATAGTTGGCCTGAGACAACAGCAAAGAGGGTGTTACTGCTTCTGTTGAAAGACAAAGCATTCGTCCAGACAGAGTGTTGATAGGAGAATAATGAGCGACCCTGTCTGCATGAAGAACAGACAAATGGTTAAAAAAATACAATACAATATAAAAAAACATAAAGACTAAAAAGGCCAGACATGCTCGGAAATTATTGAACTAGTGTTCACTCCGCAAGGCAGTAGACTTATCAGGTGCTGCTACTCAAGCTTGCACTGATGTTCACTGGAACACTGCGGCAGGCCAAGGACAGAAATGTGGGCATGTGAGCTGGGGTGTGGTGCTGAAATAGCAAGCGACCAGAAGATCGGACTCATGCTTTCAGAGTGAGTGGAAGTGTTCCACAAAGCGGTCACCCAATCTCCATTTGGTCACCCAATATAGAGACAACGCCATTATGTAGTGCAAGCGATGGTGTAGTGTCGTTGAACTATTAAGCCAAGCATTCGAATTTACTAAGCCAAGCGTTCGAATCCACCACGACAGAAAGGGGAATTTGATTTCATTTAGTAAATTTGTAATGGAAAGTTGATCTAATAATGATCATGAAACCATTGCCGATTGTTATAAAAAACCATCTGTTTCATTAATGCCCTTTTGGCAATGGAATCTGCGGTCTTTGTGCTGGTATGTGACTGCAGACACACAGCAAGGTGGTTGACTTCTGAAATAGTCCAACAAGTCAGTCAGTTGTATATAACTGCAAAGCAATCAATAAAAATGAAACTCGACTGAGGCAATAACCATCTTCAACAAGAGTGAATCTAGCCGTCTATGCTTGACATTCAATGGCGTTACTAATGTTGAATTCCCCACGATCAACATACAAGGGGTTACCCGAAACAGAACTGTTTTTAGTTTTAGTTTTAGAGATACAGCACTGAAACAGGCCCTTCGGCCCACCGAGTCTGTGCCGACCATTAACCACCCATTTTATACAAATCCTACACTAATCCCATATTCCTGTCACATCCCCAACTGTCTCTATATATTTCCCTACCATCTACCTATACTAGTGACAATTTATAATGGCCAATTAACCTATCAACCTGCAAGTCTTTTGGCATGTGGGAGGAAACCGGAGCACCCGGAGGAAACCCACGCAGACACAGGGAGAACTTGCAAACTCCGCACAGGCAGTACCCAGAATCGAACCCGGGTCCCTGAAGCTGTGAGGCTGCGGTGCTAACCACTGCGCCACTGTGCCGCCCTCTGGGGTCGCCATTATGTTATATGTTACAATATTTCTCTCATACATTTTAACTTTAAAGTGTCCCGGCCCAGCCTGCTCAACCATTCCTCACAACGAAGCCTCTTCACACCAGAAATCAACACAACAAACCTTCTCTGAACTGCCCTCAATGCATATATATTATTCATGGAATGACACATAAATTGTACACAGTACTATAGGTATGGTGCTACCAACGTTCTAAGAACATTTTCACGTTGTGGAACTAGCCTGTCCTTTACTATCAATTCATAAATCTAATTTGGATGACACAGTTCACAGTCTGGCAGGCACCGAAGGTGGGGAAGGAGGGTGGGTGATGAATGCAGGAGCGTGGGCTTTTCAAAGGGGTTGGTTGTTTTCTGCTGGGACCCTCTCTGCCCCACAGATTGCCCACGGAGGCGGATCCCCAAGCACACAGGGAGGACACTTACTCGGCTTAAATCCAGTAGCGGCAGGAAGATGCCCTTAAGCAGATAATAACCGGCCTCTAAAGGCCCTCAATTGACCTCTGGGCGGGAAGGCCTTTTCCACTCACAACTTGTTGCAGTGCGATGGAAAGATGACGGGCCATTCCTCTCCTGCCAGCCAGCGCACATCTAGAGTGCACACGCCTCCTAGCCCAACTCTGGGAGTGGGGTGGCATCAAATCCAGGCCTAGGATTCATTACACTTCCCCCAGGGGAAAAATAATGCCTTATTGGAAGTAAGGATTTCGTTCAAACAGTTAGAAAATGCAATAAGTTCTTAATACTGTAAACATGTTTTACAAATAACTTATTGTGTACTGCAGAGGTGACACTTTCCTATGCAAACATAAACCACATACCATATTTTATTAACACCATTTACTATTCAGCTGCCAGTGGCTGCTCGCCTCGTCAATGTTCTCGTGCCCTCTTGTGTCGGTATCAAATGTCGCCGAGATGGAAAACTTCAACGTCAGTCGCCTCTGTGACAAAACTAAACTATGCGCCATAGACATACATGATCAACAGTGTGTGGATCACTGCAGTTTCATTGCCGCACTGCTCCAGCTTTCAAAGTCACTCTTGGTGTCTTCAATTATACAAGGAGGGGACTTGAGTGTTCTTTAATGTTGTCAAAACAAAACTGATATATCAACCTATTTCTGGTTTCCCAAATATTCCATATCCGATATATGTTGAAGAAAATACTCTGGAATACGTTGAAAA
Source organism: Heterodontus francisci (assembly GCF_036365525.1). NCBI lineage: Eukaryota > Metazoa > Chordata > Chondrichthyes > Heterodontiformes > Heterodontidae > Heterodontus > Heterodontus francisci. Next base: position 11,628,561 of record NC_090391.1, read on the forward strand.
CTTCCCATAACTTGGCAGCTGCTTCTATCAAAAGGCCACCTTTGATGGGGAGATCCAACACAGGATCAGCTGTGTCAGCTCAGCCATCTACAAACTCCAGTAGCGAGTGTTTGACAATATAGACTTCTGCAAGTCAACAAAGGTCCTAGTGCACAAACAGTTGTCTTCACAATACTCCTGTTCTGCAGTGAGACCTGAACTGTGTATCAGCGACACATACAAGTGCTGGAGAAATTTCATCAGCAATGCCTCTGCTGCATACTTCAGATTAACGAGAAGGACCAGTCTCCATTTTGAAACTAGCTCCACAACCATTCACACAAATTGCCTTAAAACACAACTTCGATGGACAGGATACTCGGTTTGGATGGTCATAAACCGTCTCCCCCTCCAGGTCCTGTTTTCCCAATTCTCAAATGGCCAATGTTACAGGAAAGGACAAAGGAAATGTTTGCAAGACACTCTGAAGCTCTCTCTGAAGCACGGCAGCGTTGACTTTGATGATGGGAGGAACTCAAAACGGTGACAACTTGCCCATCATGCATTGAGCACAATCGCCCGAGTGAGGAGGCAGAGTGACAGGAGAGAAGAAAGGAAAATGAAGTAAATCCCAGACTCAGGATCTCACTGCCTCGTGTGAAGTCTGGTCCCATGTGCCCAAAGATCTGTGGGTCGTGAATCGGCCGTTCAGTCACATGAAGACCCATGGCAACAACTTGTGAATCTGTTTAGACGTCATCCTCGAATCAAGGGACAGCCGACACTTTTAGAAAATTTAACAATAACAAAGTTAAGTTTAATATGATTCAGACTTGGTAAAATTCTCACATTTCAGAGCTTTCCTTCAGACTTACACCTTCTCTTTGGTGTTAGGGGGTAGGCGTTGGCATAGTGGTATTATCACTGGACAAGTAACCCAGAGACACAGGGTTTTTTCTCTGGGGACATGGGTTCGACTCCCACCACAGCAGAAGGTGAAATTTGAATTTAATTAATAAATCTGGAATTAAAAGCGAGTCTAATGATGGCCATGAAACCATTGTCGATTATTGTAAAAACCCATCTGGTTCACTAATGTCCTTTAGGGAAGGAAATCTGCTGTCCTTACCTGGTCTGGCCTACATGTGACACCAGACCCACAGCAATGTGGTTACCTCTTACATGCCCTCTGAAATGGCCCAGCAAGCCACTCAGTTGCACCTAACCGCTACGAAGTCAATAAAATGGAATGAAACTGGACGGACCACACGGCATCGACCTTGGCACCGGAAATGACAATGGCAAACCCAGCCCTGTCAACCCTGCAAAGTCATCCTTATTAACATCTGGGGGCTTGTCCCACTGTTGGGAGAGCAGTCCCACAGACTAGTCAAGCAACAACCTGACATCGTCATACTCACGGAATCATACCTTACAGACAATGTCCCAGACACTGCCATCACCATCCCCGGGTATGTCCTGTCCCACCGGCAGGCCAGACCCACCAGAGGTGGTAGCACAGTGGTATGAAGTAGGGAGGGAGTTGCCCTGTGAGTCCTCAACATCGACTCCGGACCCCATGAAGTCTCATGACATCAGGTCAAACAAGGGCCAGGTAACAACCAACAGCCCTCCCTCAGCTGATGACTCAGTGCTCCTCCATGTTGAACACCACTTGGAGGAAGCACTGAGGGTGGCAAGGGCACAAAATGTACTCTGGGTGGGGGACTTCAATGTCCATCACCAAGAGTGGCTCGGTAGCACCACTACTGACCGAGCTGGTCGAGTCCTAATGGACATAGCTGCCAGACTGGGTTTGCGGCAGGTGGGGAGGGGGGGGAGCCAACACGAGGGAAAAACATACTTGACCTCGTCCTCACCAATCTGCCTGCCGCAGATGCTTCTCTGCATGACAGTATTGGTAGGAGTGATCACCACACACTCCTTGTGGAGACGAAGTCCCGCCTTCACATTGATGATACCGCCCATCGAGTTGTGCGGCATTACCACCGTGCTAAATAGGATAGATTTCGAACAGAAATGGCAATGCAAAACTGGGCATCCATGAGGTGCTGTGGGCTATCAGCAGCAGCAGAATTGTACTCAACCACAATCTGTAACCTCATGGCCCGGCATATCCCCCACTCTATCATTGCTGCCAAGCCAGGAGACAAACCCTAGTTCAATGAAGAGTGCAGGAGGGCACGCCAGGAGCAGCACCAGGCATACCTAAAAATGTGGTGTCAACCTGGTGAAGCTACAACCCTGGACTAATTGTATGCCAAACTGTGTAAGCAGCATGCGATAGACAGGCACAGTGATCCCATAACCAACGGATCAAATCTAAGCTCTGCAGTCCTGCCACATCCAGCCGTGAATGCTGGTGGACAATTAAACAACTAACTGGAGGAGGTGGCTCCACAAATATCCCCATCCTCAATGATAGGGGAGCCCAGCACATCAGTGCGAAAGATAAGGCTGAAGCATTTGCAACAATCTTCAGCCAAAAGTGCCGAGTTGATTATCCATCTCCGCCTCCTCCTGAAGTCCCCAGCATCACAGATGCCAGACTTCAGCCAATTCGATTCACTCTGCTGGATATCAAGAAACAACTGACGGCACTGGATACTGCCAAAGCTATGGGCCCTGACAATATTCCGGCAATAGTACTGAAGACCTGTGCTCCAGAACTTTCTGCGCCCCTAGCCAAGCTGTTCTAGTACAGCTACAGCACTGGCAACTACCCTGCAATGTGGGAAATTGCCCAGGTATGTCCTGTACACAAAAAGCAGGACAAGTCCAACCCGGCCAATTACCACCCCATCAGCCTACTCTCAATCATCAGTACAGTGATGGAAGGTGTCATCAACAGAGCCATCAAGCGTCACTTGCTTAGCAATAACCTGCTCAGTGACGCTCAGTGACGCTCAGTTTGGGTTCCGCCAAGGCCACTCAGCTCCTGACCTCATTACAGCCTTGGTTCAAACATGGACAAAAGAGCTTACCAAGAGGTAAGGTGAGAGTGACTGCCCTTGACATCAAGGCAGCATTTGACCGAGTATGGCATCAAGGAGCCCTAGCAAAATTGAGGTCAATGGGAAGCAGGGGGTAAACCCTCCGCTGGCTGGAATCATACCGAGTGCAAAGGAAGATGCTTGTCATTGTTGGAGGTCAATCATCTGAGCTCCAGGACATCATTGCAGGAGTTCCTCAGGATAGCGTCCTAGGCCCAACCATCTTCAGCTGCTTCATCAATGACCTTCATTCAATCATAAGGGCAGAAGTGGGGATGTTTGCTGATGATTGCACAATGTTCAGCACCATTCGTTACTCCTCTGATATTGAAGCAGTCCGTGTAGAAATGCAGCAAGACATGGACAGTATCCAGGCTTGGGCTGATAAGTGGCAAGTAACATTCGCGCCACACAAGTGCCAGGCAATGACCTCTCCCACAAGAGAAAATCTAAGGATCTCCCCTTGACAATCAACGGCATGACCATCGCTGAATCCCCCATTATCAACATCCTAGGAGTTACGATTGACCAGTAACTGAAGTGGAGTAGCCATATAAATACCGTAGTTGCAAGGTGTTCAGAGGCCATGGATCCTGCGGCGAGTAACTCACCTCCTGACTTCCCAAAGCCTGTCCACCATCTAGAAGGCACAATTCAGGAGTGTGATGGAATACTCTCCAGTTGCCTGGATGGGTGGAGCTCCAACAACACTCAAGAAGCTCGACACCATACAGGACAAAGCAGCCCGCTTGATTGACACCCCATCTGCAAACATTCACTCCCTCCACCACCGACGCACAGTGGCAGCAGTGTGTACCATCTACAAGATGCACTGCAGCAATGCACCAAGGCTCCTTAGACAGCACCTTCCAAACCCGCGACCTCTACTACCTAGAAGGACAAGGGCAGCAAATACATGGGAACACCACCACCTGCAAGTTCCCCTCCAAGTCACACACCATCCTGACTTCGAACTATATCACCGTTCCTACACTGTCGCTGGGTCAAAATCCTGGAACTCCCTTCCTAACAGCACTGTGGGTGTACCTACCCCACATGGACTGCAGCGGTTCAAGAAAGCAGCTCACCACCACCTTCTCAAGGGGAATTAGGGATGGGCAATAAATGCTGGCCTGGCCAGTGACGCCTACATCCCATGAACGAATAAAAATAAAATTCTGGTCAGAGCATCAGCAATGACATTGCTGTTCCCTGGAACATGTACAATGTATCGTGTAAATGACTGCAACAATATTCTCCACTGAAACAAACTTACTTTCTTTGTTCTGCTTTTTCTATACAAAAACGAATGGGGCCTGATTCTTTTAAAGTAATATTTACCCGTGAATATTGGTTACATCTGCAGTAAACTGTTGGAAAGCCCGTACAAGATGAAACACTAATGAAATCCCAAAACAGAAGCTGGTGAAAATTGATTTAAATTCGATTAATTAATTGAATCAAATAAATAATAAAAAATCAATTTTGAATTAAAGGCTGTTCTCAGTAATGGTGCCACGAAAACTTATATCGGGTGTCGCAAAATCACACCTAGTTGACCAATGCCTTTCAGGGAAGGAAATATGCTTGTCTGCTTTACATGTGACTCCAGACCCACATCAATACTGTCAATCCTTAACTGCCCTCTTAAATGGGCTCGCAGAAACTCAGTTGTCAAGGGCAATTAGAGATGGGCAGTAAATGCTGGCTCTGCCAAGGACGCCCACTTCCCAATCCTGCAACATCAACTATAATGCATTGAGGAAAGCAATCTTTACTTCGTTCTAGTCTTCTGAAAGGGATGAGTACACCTCCATAGTTTTCCTTTTGAAAAGTGTCTGCAGGAGTTTTTAAGATGATCTGGGCCAGTCCATAGTGTGACAGTTTCTCAAATGTCAGAATGTAAACTTCGACTCACTCCTCACTAAATTTGGGTACCAGGTATATGTACTTTGCCAAATCAAAGCTATGAGGAATTTCCCATTTGTTAAACTCATCCTTCACCTCCAAATCACGTCCTTCAGCTTTGAGCCTTCCATTCTCAATTCAAGATTTAATGTAAATTAAACATGAACAACAATTAAAACATATTTCATGTTTGTCCATCTAAAAAAGTTGCACGTTAATTAGCATAAACAATAACAACAGTAACAATAATGAACAGGATTATCAACAAGATGGTGCCAAACTGTTCCACAGTACTAGAAAATAACGAATATTGTCGAATAGTTTTCCACGTCCTCACCTCCAAGATGCAGATATGGAAGCAGTGAATGATTGTTTCAGTGTCAGATGGACTGAGGCAGTGCGAGAAGCTGGCAAAGTTAGGCAGGCGGAAATTGGTATATTTTATGATCGAAGGGCTCTGAGATCTGAGGGTCAGGTCAGCAAACAACAGGATGTACTTTAAAAAATATACATTCAGCCTGATGCAGCAACTCATATGGGGAATGGAATAACCGAAATGAGCATGGAATTGTGGTGGAGCGAAAGATGTTTGATTTGGTATTTCATTTCATTACTTGGATAAAATTGCACCTCCTGCTAAACAGGCAGTTGGAGTCTGGTCACACAGAGGCAGTGGATGGTCGAGAGAGATGGACGAGAGCTGGACCAAGGTATTATCAGCACACATGTGGAAGCTGACCCCGTGTCTGTAGGTGCTGTTGACATTGGGAAGCATGTAGATGTGGAAGAGGAGGAGGCAAAGTCGTAAATTCAGGCACAGGCAGATTAATCGTGCTGGAAGGTGGAGGGGATCCATTGCGGGAGAATGTGTGACTATTATCGTATTGATAAGACACGAACCAAGAAAAGTCAGTCCCACCAGAAGTGTCCAGTGCCAGAGGAATGGAGAGATCATGGGCGAGGTTTGATGCAGGTTTGGAGGAATGGGTGGAGATGGTGAATTTAGAGACCACCGTCAGGCTTTAAGCTGAGGACGAGAATTTCACATTTAAGCCATTGAGCAATTTGAAAGCTAATGCGGTTCAGTGAAAACCATTGCGTTGTGCGAGTTGCTGGACCTTTTGGGGAATGGAGATGCACGGTAGAGTTTTTGATTGAAGGAAGGAGGAGGTTGTTTTGCCAGTGAGGAGTGAATTGGAGTAATATTGTCAGGAAGTGGCCCAGTTCTTATTTTACGGGAGCCTTTAGCCACTGTAGAATGAACTGATAAACATTTGCAATAAAATAACAGAGAGGAATGTCAATGGAGCATGCTCAGAGTCTGTCCCCTAACATCACCCATAATAAGCTCTCAGCTGTAATCATGAACATGGATTTAACTGTCCTCGTGTCAAAGTTTACATTTTAACTACTTGTGTCCCTGGATTCAGTGAACACTGTGGAGAAATCCGTCGCATTTATACATGAATCATTAGGAGCGAACATTGTCATTACAATTATATGAAGCTTGCATGTGAAGCCGCTCATTATTGTGGGATCTGTCTTGTATGCTTACATGTTACAGCCTTATCCCCAAGAGAGGTCTGATTAAGATATTTTGCTGGTCGTAGAGATATTTATTTTGTATGCACCATTTTAATTACATCACAGACAAGGCAGCTGATGTTATGTGCTTGTTCAAGTGATTGTCACTAATAGCAATGATCATGGGTATAACCATGTCTGTAGAGACTTGTCCCCTCTACAAATCAGGGCCTATTAGTATGTACCAGCTCCGAGTGACTACCAGAGCTATGAGATTCAGAGCAACATCAGTTGTTGCTTCTCACAGAAATGGTATATCCAGTAATATATCAGATTGATGATGTTTACCATCCAGTTCTTGTGGCCATTGGAATTCCCGGTAAGCTGCTGTCTGCAGTTGTTAATGTTACAAATCAATATTAAATCGAATGCTATATTTGATAACGTTTTCCTTGCTGAATGTTTTACACAGTCGTCTGTTCAGTTCGGTCAGTTCAATGATGTGCTGTCTGAAGGTTCTGCAAATGTTGTGCTGTGGCACAAGCATAATGACTGTGATGATCTTGTTCATCAAATCCTTGCATTAGTATTGGATTATTCACGGTACTGAATGCATTGCCCATTGTTAGAATTATATTTGGATTCTAAATGTTCTGGCTTGTCTGAGTTCCTTTATCTGTAATGATTTTTGTTGATCTATCCCTGAGAATGTGATCAGATTAATATTTCAAATGGATGTATTGGGATCAGGTGCTCGGGCTAAGTACGTAAGAATATAAGCAATAGGAACAGGCGTAGGCCATTTGGCCCCTCGATCCTGCTCCACAACACATTAAGAGGATTTGTGATTTGATTTCAGTCTCAAAACCATTTTCTTGCTTGTTCTCCATAACTATTGACTTGCCTATAGTTCAACAATATCTCCATCTTAACCTTGAATATAATCAATGACTCCGCCTGCGCAGCTCCCTGGGGTCGAGAATTCCAAAGATTCATGACTCTCACAGAAAATAAATTCCTCCTCAGCTCCACCTGAAATGTGTACCTTTTCCCCCCTTAGTTCTCGATTCCCCCTCGAGGGGCAACATCTGCCTGTGAAGCTTCCTCAGAATTGTATATTTCAATATTTCTTTCATACTTCTAAACTCTGAAGTAGATTGGCTGAAACTGTTCAACTTTTCCTCACAAGGAAGCCCCGAGAACATCAGGGGCCTTCGGACTGAAGCTTCTCTCAAATTCCCTCAATGCATGTATATTCGTTCTTAAATAAGGAGAACAAAACTGTACATGGTGATCACGGTGTGTTCCCTTCAAAGGTTCTAAGAGGATCAGGAGTTGTGGAACTAACCTGAGAAGCGATATAGCTTCATGAATCGAATTTTGGTTGATTTATAATGAGGCAGTTCAGTGTCCTGGTTCAACAACATTAAAGACTGGGTTTTAAAGGGTCCCCGACGCTGGGAACGGTGGCTGGGAGGAGGGGGCATGAAGATCGCACTACGTGATGCCAACCACCAAACCAGCTGCCGGCACGACCCTTCCTGATCTCAGCGGCGGCAGGTTTACAATATGCAAATGCATACCTTTCTTTCATTAATGTGCAGGCCGCAACGATTCTGCCTGCTGGTTTGGATCTTCATTGTGGCGGCTGGTAATGCCTCAACTTCCAATCTCCGTTGGGGGAAAGGAGGCGCGACACCTGTGGGGCGGCAGTGGGGGGGTGATTTTCCCAGTGTGGCAGGGGGCAACGGGGGTTACAATGCTGCAGATTGGTCGAAGCGGTAATGGGAAGGCGTAAAGGTCAAAGGTTCCAAAGTTTGGGGGAGGCAGGTGGAAGGTCAAATATTAGCAATAGGTATTGAGAGTGGGGGCAGTGGGACAAAGGGCAGGACTGATGTGTAATTCCATTGGGGGTGGTGGGAGAGGGCATGGAAATGTTTTTTTATTCCATTTTCTGAACGTTAAATTAACGGTGCCTCTAAAAATTTCAGTGATTATTCAGGGCTTTAAAAATGACGTCAGCGACTGGGCATTGCTGTCGGACGCCATTCCCAGCGACTGCTCTCCCGCTGTCTCTCCGCGTTATCGAGAAATCGGGGTCAACAGCCGCGGCCATGTTAATGAGCGGCCGCATTTGGAATTGGCGATACTTGGCACTGTCTGTGCAAGCCGCAAATTATTCAACCCGTCAGCTATTTCGGTGACACCCTTTTAAAATGCAGGCCCAAGAGTGATTTTCAATGAGATTTCAATACTTTGTTGGTTATCACTGTTCAGAAGTATTTCCTTGTCGGAATCTGATGCTGCTTCAGAGGTCTGGCAACTGAACTGAGCTGGCTGCTCACCAATTTAGCATCTCCTTCTCTGATTCACTGCGGGTCAATTCACTAACTGTTAGATGATTTAATTGTAAATGTGTTGATTTTATGTTACATCAGTTTGGACAGGATTTGTGGGAATCAGGAGTCAATCCAGTTAATTGAAGATTCTAAATCGCAGTGTTGATGCAGTAGTTTTGTTGATTGAACAAACCCACAATGTAACTGTGCACATTAACGTTGAAGGAGACGAAATTTCAAATAGGGTGTATTCTGAAAGAGGCGCTCACTTTTATTTATTCGATGTATTAGCAAAGAATAAATAATTGTCCAGCACAGGAACAGGCCATTCGGCCCTCCAAGCCTGCGCCGATCTTGATGCCTGCCTAAACTAAAGCCTTCTGCACATCTGGGGACTTTATACCACTATTTCCATCCTATTCATGTATTTGTCAAGATGCCTCTTAAACGTCGCTATCGTACCTGCATCCACCACCTCCACCGGCAGCAAGTTCCAGGCACTCACCACCCGCTGCAGGATGACGTTACCTCGCACATCCCCACTGAACTTTTCCCCTCTCACCTTAAACTCATTTCCCCTAGTAACTGACTCTTACACCATGGGAAAAAACTTCTGACTATCCACTCTGTCCATGCCGCTTATAACTTTGTAAACCTCTATCATGTCTCCCCTACATCTCCGTCATTCCAGTGAAAACAATCCGAGTTTATCCACCCTCTCCTCATAGCTAATAACCTCAAGACCAGGCAGAATCCTGTTAAAGCTCTTCTGTAACCTCTCCAAAGCCTCCACATCCTTCTGGTAGTGTGGCGACCAGAATTGCATGCAATATTCTCAGGGTGGCGTAACTACATTTCTGCGCATCTGCAGCATGACTTGCCAATTTTTATATTCTATGCCCCGACCGATGAAGGCAAGCATGCCGTATGCCTTCTTGATTACCTTATCCACCTCTGTTGCAACTTTCAGTGACCTGTACACCTGTACGCCCAGATCTCTCTGCCTGTCAATACTCCAAAAGGTTCTGCCATTTACTGTGTACTTCCCACCTGCATTAGACCTTCCAAAATGCATTACCTCACATTTGTCTGGATTAAACCCCATCTGCCATTTCTCCGACCAAGTCTCCAACCAATCTATATCCTGCTGTATCCTCTGACAATCTTCATCACTGTCCGCAACTCCACCAACCTTTGTGTCGTCCGCAAACTTACTCATCAGACCAGCTACATTTTCATCCAAATCATTCATGCATTCTACAAACAGCAAAGATCCCAGCACTGATCCCTGTGGAACACCACGAGTCACATTCCCCCATTCAGAAAAGCACCCTTCCACTGCTACCCTCTGTCTTCTATGACCGAGCCAGTTCTGCATCCATCTTGCCAGCTCACCTCTGATCTCGTGTGACATCACCTTTTGTACTAGTCTTCCATGAGGGACCTTGTCAATCGCTTTACTGAAGTCCATATAGATAACATCCAATAGCCTTCCTTCATCAATCATCCTGTCACTTCCTCAAAATACTCAATCAAATTAGTGAGACACGACCTCCCCTTCGCAAAACCATGCTGCCTCTCGCTAATATGTTCGTTTGTTTCCAAATGGGAGTAAATTCTGTCCCGAAGAATCCTCTCTAATAATTTCCCTACCACTGACGTAAGCCTCACTGGCCTTTAATTTTTTGGATTATCCTTGCTTCCCTTTTTAAGCAAAGGCACAACATTGGCTATTCTCCAGTCCTCTGGGACCTCACATGTAGCCAATGAGGATACTAAGATTTCTGTGAAGACCCCAGCAATTTCTTCCCTTGCCTCCCTCAGTATTCTGGGGTAGATCCCATCAGCCCCTGAGGACTTATTTACCTTAATGCTTTGCAAGACACCCAACACCTCCTCCTTTTTGATGATGGATGACTGAGACTATCTACACTCCCTCCCTCAGGCTCATCATCCACCAAGTCCTTCTTTTTGGTGAATACTGATGCAAAGTACTCATTTAGTACTTCGCCCATTTCTTCTGGCTCCACACATAGATTCCCTTCTGTGTCCTTGAGTGGGCCAACCCTTTCCCTGGTTACCCTCTTGCTCTTTATATACGTATAAAAAGCCTTGGGATTTTCCTTAATCCTTTTTGCCAATGACTTTTCATGACCCCTTTTAGCCCTCCTAACTCCTTGTTTAAGTTCCTTCCTACTGTCTTTATATTCCTCAAGGGATTCGTCTGTTCTTAGCCTTCCACCCATTACGAATGCTTTCTTTTTCTTTTTGACTAGTCTCACAATATCCCGCGTTCTCCAAGGTTCCCGAAACTTGCCAAACATATCCTTCTTCTTCACAGGAACATGCTGGTCCTGAACTCTAATCAACTGACGTTTGAAAGACTCCCACATGTCAGATGTTGATTTGCCCTCAAACAGCCGTCCCCAATCTACTTTCTTCAGTTCCTGCCTGACATTGTTATAATTAAGCTTCCCCCAATTTAGCACCTTCACCCAAGGACTACTCTTATCCTTATCCACAGGTACCTTAATACGTATGGAATTTTGGTGACTGTTCCCGAAATGTTCCCCTACTGAAACCTCGACCAGCTGGCCAGACTCATTCCCCAATAGCCGGTCCAGTACGGCCCCATCCCTAGTTGGACTATCTACATATTGTTTCAAGAAGCCCTCCTGGATTCTCCTTACAAATTCTGCCCTATACAAACCCCTAGCACTAAATGAGTCCCAGTCAGTATAGGGGAATTTAAAATCACCCACCACTACAACTCTGTTACCTTTACATCTTTCCAAAATCTGTCTACATATTTGCTCCTCTACCAGCCGCTGGCTGTTGGGAGGCCTTTTGTAAACCCCCAACATCGTGACTGCACGCTTCCTATTCCTGAGCTCCACCCATATTGCCTCGCTGCATGACCCCTCCGAGGTGTCCTCCCGCAGTACAGCTGTGATATTCTCCTTAACCAGTGATGCAACGCCCCCACCCCTTATCCATCCCCCTCTATCCCGCCTGAAGCTTCTAAATCCTGGAACATTTATCTGCCAATCCTGTTCTTCCCTCAACCATTGTCGATAGATTTAATCCTGTGCTGGCCAGACTGACGTATGAAGAGTGATTGAGTCGGTTGGGCTTATATGCGCTGGAGTTCAAAGAGTGAGGGGGGCTCTCATAGAAACCTATAAAATTCTAACAGGACTTGACCGGGTAGATGCAGGAAGAATGTTCCCGGTGTTGGGGGAGTCCAGAATACGGGGAATAGGCTAAGGATACGGGGTAAGCCTTTCAGGACTGTGATGAGGAGAAATGTCTTCACCCAGAGAGTGGCGAGCCTGTGGAATTCGCTACCTCAGAAATCAGCTGAGGCCAAAACATTATATGTCTTCGGTAAAGAGTTAGATATAGCTCTTGGGGTGAAAGGGATCAAAGGATATGGGGTGAAAGCGGGAACTGGTTACTGAGTTGGATCATCAGCCATGCTCATAATGAATGGCAGAACAGGCTCGAAGGGAATAATGGCATACTTCTGCTCCTGTTTTCTGTGTTTCTATCTGTCAGTGCCAGTTGTGGGAATGTGGGTCCACCCTAATTGGGTATATCTATGTCCTAGTTTATTTGTGGGATGTACATACGATGAGGTTAAACAACTATCAGCATCTGTACATGCAATTGTTTATTCACAACATGTAAACTAATTATACTTTTGATCTCTGGAGTTCCGTGAGAAAGAGAGGGAGAGCCAGATAGGAGAGGCTGTGGTGAGCCAGCCACGAGATGTCTTTCCAGTCCAGCAGCATTCTGAGATCAAACTGTACAATTCAGAAAATCCAGGTTGCCAAGCAGATTATGTGACCAGCTGGTTTGGCCACGTCCGTTTGTGTATTCGGCCAACTTCGCAGTCAACCTGGAATGTCTCTTGCACACCATACCCTAGTGCTCAAAGTCCATTTTAAGTTAAATGGATAAGGGAAGTAACACTTTTGTCCCTCCAAGCACTGTCTGTTAGTATGCAAATGTTTTTCCAGCCAAATGTCTGCAGATTTTTTAAGTCCTTTCTTCACTCCAGTAACAGTTTGAAATCAATGTTCATATGATAGAATTAATATGCCTCATTCTTGGCAGCTGGCGGTCTGCATGACAATAGATTCTTAATTGTGAGAAGCCAGGATCTGGGGACAACCTGAGAGGTTTGCATGTCAAATACATATTTCACTCGATTTCAAATTAAAATGTCAAAACTGAGGTTGATAGATTTTTTGAGGCAACCATATTAAGAATTAAGGGTACAATGCAGTCGAATAAATTCATAGGGATAGATGAGATTTTGATGCTTTGAAATGCAAGGAAGGAAAAAGTAAACTGGAGGTGTTGGGATTCTCCATGCAATGTAGGTCAGCAAATAGAGCAGTGTTTCACTCAAAGGAACCGAGTATGAGATAGGACAAATCAGCAGAGTGTTGGATCCACAAGTAAATGGAAGGTGGAGGATTGTCCGTCAGCCAGGTGACAATTGGTACATTCGAGTGTGGATGAGACAAAAGCATAGATGTACGTTTCAATATCTGATGGACTGACGCAAGAGTGGAACAAAGAGTGGTGATGCTATGATGTGGTAGGTGGGGATAACTGTTGCAGCTTGACACATGGTGTTACGAACGTGACTCTGTTTTGTTAAATATATATATATATGTATATACATATTTTCTTTTAAAAGGAATTCATCGTTAAGCTAAAAAATGTTGCGTCAGAATTTTTATTTTTAATCAGGAAGTCTAAGGAAGCCGGATTGACAACAGTGTTATTGTTTGTCACATGGCTTGTGTTAAAGACGAGCAGAAGCCTTTACAATCGAGGTAGAAAAGTGACAAGCACTACTTGGAAGGGACAAGCCCAGTAGTAACAGAGAACATCTGGCGGGGCAGAAAACTGGTTGTCAGTCACAGTGTGTGTGTGATATCTTCTGGAAGGAGACAGAAGTCAAGTTTGCTCAAAGGAAGGAGAGAATTTCAAGGACGAACAGAAGACCACAAGGTAGATCGTTTTCTTGCAATTCCCAAAACGACTCTGCAAAGTTCAACGCATCAATTCTTCTTGCTTCCTTTATTTGAAGAAGGCGCGCTAAATTATCTTTCAACGTTGCCTGAAGAGAACGAATTCTAGAAGATCCTAAAAATCTTGCCTGTGTGTGCTCGGAGGTTGGACTTTGCGCCAGTTTTATTTATGCAGCGCTGAAACAGGCCCTTCGGCCCACCGAATCTGTGCCGACCAAGAACCACCCATTTATACTAACCCGACAGTAATCCCATATTTCCTACCACCTGACTGCTCTTGGAGCAATTTATAATGGCCAATTTATCTATCACTTGCAAGTCTTTGACAATGGGAAGAAACCAGAGTACCCGACTAAAACCCACGCGGTCACATGGAGAACTTGCAAACTCCACACAGGCAGTACCTAGAATTGAACACTGGTCCCCGGAACTGTGCGGCTGCGGCGCTAACCACTGCGCCACTGTGCTGCCCCGTTTATTGTACTGTGTTTCATCTGCTTTTTTTTTTCAAGGGTGGGCAAGTGATCTGCCCGAGTGTGTTTTTCTTTTGATTCGAATAGAGATCTGATCTAAAAATCTCATATACATATTTTTATATTGTGTGTGCGTGCGGAAGGTAGAAAACGGGACTTTCTAAAAATTTAATGTTGGATTTTTTAAAAATGATCTATGTAATATTGTTTAACTTCATTACGAGTTAGGACTGGTTCTATAATAAACTGTTAATTTTGTTGTTCGGTAAAGAAATATAGTTAGCGTTTTCTATTCTGTGGACGATAGTTGACTGTCAGTAAATGGGAAAATTTAAAGAATATGTTGTGACCTATGGAGAGGTGGGACTGAATTAACAGTGCAAGCCTCCAATCTCGGTCGTAACAATGAGTATGAAGCATAACTTGGGGTCAGAATATGTACGTAGGGTCACTCCGAGACAGCATCCTTCATGTGGATTGGAATTGGTACTTGGGATACAGATTCTGGATCGGAATAAGGTTGATGGATTGAGTCCTGCCAATGTTAGATAAACGAAAATTGTAACCCATTCAGAGACATTGTGTTGGATAAGTAAATAAACGCAAACTACTGCAGATGCTGGAAATCTGAAATAAAAACAGAAATTGTTGTAAATATACAACAGATCTGTCAGCATCTGGGGAGTGAGAAATAAAGTTAACTTTTCAGGTCCGTGACCTTTCATCAGAACTTTCTGTGTTGTGCTCATGCTGGATTGTGGAGGTTGGTTTATCTGAGTAATCATGTTGAATGAACATGTGGAGGCTTGCATAATCTGGAGAAGCGATTGGAGCGCATACGAACTGTGGATAGATAAAGTTGACTGAGAGCGAAAGCAAGCAAGAAGGAATAGGGAGAATGAAACAGAGACAGACAGAGAGAGAGAGACGTGAGAACGAGAAAGAGAAAAGCCATAGTGTGAATATTTCACAAGGATGAACTGCGGAACTTTCCAGAACGATTACAGTGAAACTGTGAATTGAAGGTATGATGAGCATTTTGCCAGATTGGGTGAGTTTTACTGCTGGACTCGCTCCCTATGTGTTTAATCCCGTCATATCCTCAACCTCTTTTAGTGAATGCTCCTCTTCATTATTTCTGAACTGAGTAAGTAACTAAGTGGAAACAATTATTTACTGACTGCATTCTTTGCTTCACTTAGTTCACTTTCCAAACCCTTCAGGACCTGCCTCCCTTCCAGTAGCCAAATGACCTTTTCTCTCTCTCCCTCCAATCCACAGACTTGCTCCGCCTCCATCGGCCACTTCCTCCGGATCTGAAGTCTCAAACTCACCACAGCGGCTCTCGACCTTTGCACGTTTTGAGATAGCCCCTGCTGGCTCTCTTAACTGTTAAGGCAAAAACATTCTCCCCTTCCCCTCCACTATCTCGGCTACTAGTCTGCAGGCCAAGCTGGATTTAAACCATTGGATTCCTTGTATGAAAACGCCCATCTCCCTTCCACACTGGCACGGCGGCCTGACAGTATCTGGTGATCATTTTATTTCACCTTTATCTTTACAAATCAATTTCACAATCAATAATTTAGAATTGTGTTCTAACCAGTATCTTCAGAAAGTTCTGGATGCTGCAACAAAGCTGTAAATGTCACACTGGATCCTGTCAAACTGCTGTTTTAGTTTGAGGTCTGATCAGTAATTTCTCTGCTTTCCTTTCTATCTCTTTCAGTTAACCTGGTGGCGATTCTGATCCTGTCCCGAGGAAAGTGTGGTCTCTCCAAATGTATCACTCGCTACCTGGTGGGAATGGCAGTGGCTGATCTCCTGGTCGTTATCACAGATCCCATATTGAGGCAGATTCCTTCGATTTATTTCCCAGATTCATTCCTGTCCATTACTCCCATCTGTAGTTCAGTTAGTTTCCTTGTTTTTGCAATCACAATGGTTTCTGTCTGGCTGACAGTCGCTTTCACCTTTGATCGACTTGTAACCATTTGTTGTGAGAAGCTGAAGACAAAATATTGCACTGAGAGAACACGGCTATGGTTATCAGAACAGTGAGCGTGCTGTGCACTTTCGAAAGTGTTCCCTGGTACTTTACAATTGAACCTATGTATATAATTGATAATGTTCCCTGGTACTGTATCCTGAAACAGAGCTTCCATACTTCCCATACATGGAACGCCTTTGAGCTGTTTCACCGCATTTTAATTACTTGTGTCCCGTTCTTTCTGATTTTGCTGCTCAATGTTCTGATGGTCAGACGTATTTTAGCGGCCAGTAGAGGTCGCAGGAGACTCCGGTGCCTCAGCAACGGAGAGAATCACAATGACCCAGAGATGGAGAATCGAAAGAAATCCATCATTTTACTGTTCAGTATATCTGGCAGTTTTATACTGTTATGGGTGACGCAGGTTGTATTTTACATCTAACAGCGAATTACAAAACTATATCCTACCTCCATCAATGACCCTCTTTATATCACAGAATACACAGCAGGAATGCTGCAGCTTCTCAGTTCCTGCACCAACACGTGTATTTACGCTCTGACAGAGACTAAATTCAGAGAGGAGCTGAGGAAGGTCGTGAAATACCCACTCAATCTAATAGTTAAATTAGTTAACTTAGAGAAAAAGTTAATGTTTGCAAATTCTAGCACTAAAATCCATTCCAGAGTCTACAGCCTAAACTCACTACAGGGTGGTAAATGTTCTATTCACAGTAATGAACTCGAAAGTGATTGTAAACTTGATTTTGTAATATTTTATTAAACATCGGACATAATGAGGCTGGTTATCATTGCAGAAGATACATGAATTGTTTCTCAAAAATGACGGTGTAGAAGAGCACAGCTGGACATGAACTGAAGCAGCTCTCAATCAAAGGAGCTTCTGTTGGCTTGATGACAGAGTGACAGGGTGGTGTACTGGTAATGTCACTGAGCTAACAATTGTGAGGTCGATGCTAATAACTTGGGAACACGGGTTCAAATCATCCCATAGCCGCTGATGGAATTCAAATTCAAGTAATTCATAAAATTCTGGTATTGAAAGCTGGTCTCAGTAATAGTGCAATGGAATGAAAAGTGAAATACTCGAACAATGTAATTACGGAAGAGACCTGGCTTAGCTGTGTCTCTATTTACACACAAGAGAGAGACACAGGTAGAGGGAGAGATGAAGGGAGGGCCAGAGGGAGAGAGGGAGAAATAGAGAGAGACAGAGTTAGAAAGAGCGGCAGAGATAGGAATAGAGATACTGAAACAGAGAAAGGTGGAGAGGGACAGAAATGAGAAAGGAGAAGACAGAGGGAGGATGAGACAAGTTGTAACAATCAGTAACATCCCCATTCTCTGTCCAGACCTTTGTTGGAGAGCAAATTGGAGGGTTTTAGGGGCGGATACCTTTCGTAAATCGAAATATTCTTCTCTCACACTCTGTCCCTTTGTCCATCTGTTTCGGTGTGTGTATCTATGCCTGTTTCTCTCTCCTGTCTCAGACCCTCAGTAAAACTCCACCTACATCTGATAGCCATTTTAACTTGGCTGCTTTTGGTGACACTACAGCTGCAGAGGGTGCACTTCCTTATGCAGGATGGTAAGAAACATGTTTCCCGCTATTTAACAGCATATTCTGTATGCTTTGTGGAATGTAATTGATTAATCCACAGTAATCAATCAAATCTGACATTCATCACTACTTGACGGTCTCTCGGTTTACTTTCCTTCCAGGGCTGATTAAAAGCACTGAAATGACTGTCGAGGGAAATTCCAGTTTACCTCAGTGTTTTGAAATTATCAAATCCTGATCCTATCCCTAGCAAAGTAGATTATATTACGGGACGCTACAAATGTTGTTGCACTCAGTACGAACGATACCTTAATGCTGCATTAGGATGATATAATCTCTTTTTAGATAACTGTCAGCCTACAGGGGAACGAAAACTCACTGGGTAACCATTCTGAACAAACACTAAAGTATTCCAGAAAGTGAGGCGCAGAAATTCAACACAAGATTCGTTTTCTGAGTCTCGCTGGTCTGGTCTGATTTTCTGATGGGAGGCATCAGCCTAGATTTTGTGCTCTGCCCTGAACCCACTATGGTGTAACTCAGAGTCAAGATTACTACCCACTGAGCCACAGCTGGCTCCAATGTTCCGTTGACAATGTAATTGTTTTGTGCGGCCTGGTTTTTTGCCCTGTGCATGGTCCCTTTAAGTTTTTAATGAATCTTTGTAGACGTGTGTAACTTATCACAGAACAGGACCTGCGTGGTACCTTCCAAGCTGCTGCACACAGCTTTGCGAGAACATTGACTGACACTGTCCATCCCAGTCTCTTCCTTGTTCTCTCTGGTACTCTCTCCCCATTGCTATC
The DNA here is from genome assembly GCF_036365525.1 of Heterodontus francisci. Classification (NCBI taxonomy): domain Eukaryota; kingdom Metazoa; phylum Chordata; class Chondrichthyes; order Heterodontiformes; family Heterodontidae; genus Heterodontus; species Heterodontus francisci. The sequence continues at coordinate 11,647,224 of NC_090391.1, forward strand.
CTTCCCTCTCGCCGTTACTGTCTCTCTGCATCTATCTCTGTCTTCCTCATTGTTGCTCTCTCAATCTGGATGGAGGAGGAGAAAGAGAGACATATATAGAGGCAACTGTATCTAACCCCACACGGTACCTGCCCTGGGAGTGTTTGATAGAACAGAGAAGAGAATGATTTGCTTTGCAGCTCGATCCATGCCATACCTCTCTGTCTCACTACCTCTCTTTCCTCTTTGAAGATACTCATTAAAACCAAATTCTTCGACCACGTTTATGGTCACCTAGCCTAATACCGCCTTACCCAGCTCGGTGCCAATTATTTATTTAGAGTCATAGTGTCGTACAGTATAGAAACAGGCCATTCGGGCCACCGCATCCATGCCGACCATAACCCCACCTGCCTGCATTAATTCCATATCCCTCTATGCCTTGCTCATTCAAGTACCTGTCCAGATGCCTCTTAAATGTTGTTACCCTTCCTGCCTCCATCACCTCCTCATGCAGCTCATTCCAGATATCCGCTACTCTTTTGTGTGAAAAAATTACAGCTATTTCCCCTTTAAACTTCGTCCCTCTCACCTTAAATCCATGTCCTCAAGTTTTCGTCACCCCTATCATGTGAAACAGACTCTGGCTATCTACCCTATCTATGTGTTGGAGAAAATCCAGATTGTGCCCAATTGTTGAACAAATTCTCCGGACTCAGACGTTGAGAATCAAACCCTTTATTGCATGATATCATGGGGCAAAACACCTTACCTAAATGCGGTTCAGTGCTACTCCCAAAGAGCTACAGATCGCCGTGGACATATATAGTATAAAAAAGGCAGAGCTAACAGTTTCACAATTTGATAAGCACCCACAAGACCGCCTACGTAACGGTGCACCATGCAGGGTCCGAGGTCAGCGAAACATCAGTTTCAACAATAACAAGCTAGTTCCTTAATTCAATGCCCACTCCAGACACCATAGCTGGCCGTAATGTCTGATTGTGGTTAGCTGCTCTGTCTACAATTTATGACCGTTGGTTGTGGTTAGATTAGCTACAAGCTGTGTCCTGTTTTTCTGCTGCTGCAACGTTGAGTAATAATTAGCAAAGCTAAGAACATTTCTCCAACACTATGCCTCTCAGAATTCTATATAACTCTATCATGTCCCCGTCGCTCCAGGGAAAATAGACCAAGCCTATCCAACCTCTCGTTAGAACCGAAGCCGTCCAAACCAGGCAACATCCTTGTGAATCCTTCCTGCACCCTCTCCAGCTTAATCACATCTTTCCTGTACTGTGGCGACCAGAACTGCACACAGTACTCCAAATGCGGACGAACCATCATTATGTACAACTGTAACATGACGTCCCAACACTTGTACTCAATGCCTCGGTCGATGAAGGCAAGCATGAAATATGCCTTCTTCACCACCCTGCCTACCTGCGTTGCCACTTTAAGAGAACTATGTAATTGCACCCCAAGGTCTCTCTGCTCAACAACACACCCTGGGCCCTGCCATTCACTGTATATTTCCTGCCTTTGTTTCACTTCCCAAAATGCATCACTTCGCACTTGTCTGCGTTAATTTCCATTTGCCAATCCCTTGCCCACTTTGCCTGTTGATCTATATCCTGTTGTAACCTTGGACAGCCTTCTTCACTGTCCACTATACCACCAATTTTGTTATCATCTGCAAACTTACTAATCGTGCCCCCTACATTAACATCCAAGTCATTAATATCTATGACAAACAACAGAGGGCCCAGCACCGATCCCTGCGGCTAACCACTGGTCAAAAACCTGCAATCTGAAACACAACCCTCCACTACCACCCTCTGCCTCCTATCATCAAGCCAATTTTGTATCCAATTGGCTAGCTCACCGTGGATCCCATGTGTTCGAACCTTCTGGACCAGCCTTCCATGCGGGACCTTGTCAAATGCCTTGCTAAAGTCCATGTGGACAACGTCCATTGCCCTGCCCTCGTCAATACTCTTGGTCACTTCCTCGAAAATCGCAATCAAATTCGGGAGACATGATTTCCCACGCACAAAGCCATGCTGACTATCCATATTCAGACCATGCCTTTCCAAATGCATATAAATCCTGTCTCTCAGAACCCCTTCCAGTATCTTTCCCACCACTGATGTAAGGCCCACAGGCCTTTAGTTCCATCGCTTATCCCTGCTGCCTTCTTAAATAAATGCACAACATTTGCTATCCTCCAGTCTTCTGGTACCTCACCCATGATTAACAATGATACAAAATCTCTGCCAGGGCCCCAGCAATCTCCTCCCTTGCTTCCCATAGCATCCTAGGATACACCTGGTCAGGCCCTGAGGATTTATCCACCTTAATGCGCTTCACAACCTGCAACACCCTCCTCTTTTGTCATGTTGATATGCTCCAGGATATCGGTGTTCCCTCCCTTGAACTCACGAGCTTCCATGACTTTCTCCACGGTAAATTCAGACGCGAAGTATTCATTTATGATTTGTCCCATTTCCCATGGCTCCACACATACATTGCCACACTGATCCTTAAGGGGACCTAATCTCTCCCTGGCTACCCTTTTACTCTTAATATACCGATGGAATCTTTTAGGATTCACCTTTATCTTATCTGCCAGGGAAATCTCATAGCCCGTTCTTTTCCTTCTTAAGTGTCGTCCTTCATTCACTATACTCCTCTAGGGACTCGCTTGAGCCCAGCTGCCTATACCTGACATATGCCTCCTTCTTTGTCCTGATCAGACCCTCAATATCCCCCGTCAACCAAGGTTCCCTCAACTTGCCAGCCTTGCCCTTCCATCTAACAGGAACATGCCGGCCCTGAACTCTTCCTTTCTCACTTTTAAAAGCCTCACACTTGCCAGACATCCCTTTACCTGTAAGCAGCCTCTCCCATTCAACTTTTGAGAGTTCCTGTCTGATCCAACCGAAATTAGCCTTCCCCAATTTAGGACTTCAACCTGAGGACCAGTCCTATCCTTTTCCATAACTATCTTGAAGCTAATAGAGTTATGGTTACTGGTCCCAAAGTGCTCCTCCACTGACACATCAACCACCTGCCCATCCTCATTTCCTAAGAGGAGGTCGAGTGTAGCCCCTTCTCGAGGAGGGAAATCCACACACTGCTTCAGAAAACTATCCTGGACACACCTAACAAGTTCTTCCCCATCTGTTCCTTTAGCACTAAGGCAGTACCAGTCAATATTAGGAAAGTTTTAACCACCTACTATTACAACCCTATAATTCCTACAACTATCTGTGATTTCCACACATATATGCTCCTCCACTTCCCCTTATTGGGGGCCCTGTAGTATAATCCCATCAAAGTGATAACCCCGTTCTTATTTATAGGTTCTACCCAAATGGCCTCGCTGGACATTCCCCCCGGATATCCTCTCTAAGTACTGTCGTGATGTCCTCCCTAATCAATAGTGCAACTCCCCCTCCTCTCCTACCTCCACCTCTGTCACGCCGGAAGGATCAGTACACCGGAACATTGAGGTGCCAGTCCTGCCCATCCCTCAACCACGTTTCCGTAATGGTTATAATATCACAATCCCGTGTCCGATCCATGCTCTGAGCTCATATGCCTTATTTGTAAGGTTTCTTGGATTAAGGTAAATGCAGTTTAGCCTACCAGATCTTTCACGCTCCCTGTTCTGTCCCTGTGCGGCCTGCCTACTGGACTTACTTGTGTTAACCTCAATTATCTCATCAGAGAGACTACTACTTGAGGTCAGACCCCCTTGCAAGACTAGTTTAAACCCTCCCGAGTAGTTCTAGCAAACCTCCCCGCAAGGATGTTGGTCCCCTTCCAGTTCAGATGCAACCCGACCTTCTTGTACAGGTCACCTCTGCACCAGAATAGATCTCAATGATCCAAGTAGCTGAAGCCCACCCGCCTACACCAGCTCTTCAGCCACACATTGATTTGCCTTGCCCTCCTATTCTTACCCTCACTGGCACGTGGCACAGGGAGTAATCCTAAGATTACAAACCTGGAAGTCCTGCTTTTTAAGCTTCTGCCTAACTTCCGATATTCACTTTGCAGGACATCATCTCTCTTCCTGCATATTACTTATTTATTTATTTTTGTTCATTCGTGTCGCTGGCAATGCCAGCATTTATTGCCCATCCCTAATTGCCCTTTGAGAGGGTGGTGGTGAGCCACTTTCTTGGACTACTGCAGTCCATGTGGCGTAGTTAAACCCACTGTGCTGGTAGGAAGAGATTTCCAGGATTTTGACGCAGTAACAGTGATGGAACGGCGATATAGTTCCAAGACAGGGTGATGTGTGACTTTAGTTCAACACAAACAAAAACAAGAAATGCTGGAGTCACTCAGCAGGTCTGGCAGCATCTGTGGAAAGAGAAGCAAAGTTAACGTTTCGGTGACTTTAGTTGTTGTGTATGACCAATATTTTCAGTGTGCTGTCGATATAATTTTTTAATTCATGTTTTGACATGGATAGATGTAAAGTTTCTCCTACAATCTTCCTGTATCTCCCCGTCTCTCCCTCCCTCTCTCCCCTTGTTCAGACCAAGATCCATTTTGTTTTGCTAATTATTCTCTCCATTTGTCCTGCCGACTTCAAAGATCACTGCTCGTAAACCTCCAGTTCCCTCGAAACCTGCACACTCTTGAGAACTGTGCCTTAATATAATCAAACAAAGTCAACATGGTTTCACTGAAGGCAAAGTGCGTCTTTTCAGGATGTAACTCGTAGGCTAGATAAAGAGGATCCAGTAGATGTTTTATACTTGGATATCGAAAATGCTCCACACAAAGGGTTAAACTGAAAGAAAAGGCTCATGGAGTCGAAGGTAATATATTAACATGGGTGGAGAATTGGTTAATGGGCATGAAGCAAAGAGTAGGGGTAAACAGGGCATTTTCAAGTTGGTAGACTGTGACCAGTGGGGTTCCTCAAGGATCAGTGCTGGTGCCTCAGATATTTGTTCTGAACATATTTGTTCTGAACCCTCACTAACTCTCACAGCCTCCTTCAGACCCTTGGCCACTCTTTGTCACTCTCCCTCTGTCCACTTCTCTCTCTGAACCTCTGTCTAAATCCTCACGTAGAACCTCAGTAACAAAACGCAATCATAACATTAACTATTCAGACGATTGATATTAGTTTACGAACATCAGACAACCATTTTATGTTTTGTTCTCGGTGGCCATATTATGTTACCACAGCACTGGGACAGTTATTTCAGAGACTGACTGATCACTAATGTAAAGTTAATGCTTAAAACGTGACAGAGCCAAAGACATGGAGACACTGAGACGCATAGTACCGGACAGGAGTGAATCATTCCTTTGTACTCATTGTGTACTGTATGTGTACAGCAGTTGACACTGTATTAAATTCATTCACGGGATCTGGGCATCAGTGACAAGACCAGCCTCTGCTGCCGAATTTCCCTCAGAAGTTGATGATCATCGACCCTCCTCGCTACCCCCAAGAAAAATTCAATCAAGTTAATCTGACACAATTTCTAAATGGTGATTAATATTGTTTACCAGAACTTTTCCCAAAAACTAGCCCCCCCCCCACTAATGTTAGGCTGAGTGGCCTGTATATACCCAGTCTATCCCAGTCTCCCTTTTTAATCAACAGTACAGCATTAGCAGTCCTCCAGTCCTCTTGCATGTAACGAGAGATGATTGGAAAATGATGGTCAGAGCCTCCCCTATTTCCCCCCTTGTACCTCATAACAGTCTGAGCCTGGTGAATTATCAGCTATCAAAGATACTAAACCCGTTAATATTTCCTCTCTCAGTGTTTATCCCATACAATATTTCAAACCCCTCCTTCTTGAATACATTGTCCATTTTTTTGTGAAGACTGCAGTAAAATAGCCACTTGGAACCATGCCCACATCTTACGCCTCCACAGGTAGGAATAATGAAAAGAGGCGGTATAAACTACAGGGTTCAATTCTAAAGGGGTGCAGGAAGAGAGATCTCGGGGGTATATGTACAAACTTCATTGAAGGTGGCAGGGCCGGTTGACAAAGTGGTTAAAAAGCCACACAGGATGCTGGGCTTTATAAACAGATGGAGACGTGGAGTACAAAATCAAGCACATTATGATTGCCTCTTCAAAGCAGTGGTACGGCCTTCGCTGGAGTACTGTGTCCATTTCTGGGCACCACACGTTGGGAAGGATGTGAAGGCTGTGGAGAAGGTACAGAAAAGATAGACGAGATTCTTCCAGACAAAATCAACAGCCTGACTTTTGTCCACAGTATATTCCATCAGCCACGTTTTTGCCCTCTCAATGAACCTGCCCATACTCCATACCCTCTCTGTGTTCGACACACAGCTTATTGTCTCACCTGAATTTGTGTTATCAGCTGACTGGAAACATTCCACTCCATCCTTTCATCCCCCAATCATTTACCCCCACGATTAGCGGCCTCACTTTGAAATGTTAAGACCAACAATCTGTTTCAGTTATAACTGCACTAGATCCAGCCTCTGTTCATAAAACACTAGACCCTTCCTCCATTATTACTGCACTAGACAACATCTCGGTTTGTTACACGAGGTCAGGTCTCTGCTTATGCTGCGTTTCACCTGATCTCAGTTTGTGCTGCACACGACCATTTCTCTATTTCTAATACAAGAGGCGCTGTCTTGACTCGATATCTAACCGCATGCTGCCCATGCCCTAGGAATGTTTGATGGGACAGAACAGAGGGAAACTTGTTTCTTTGGCCTCCTTGTCTCGAGAGACAATGGGTTAGCGTCTTAAGGTGGTCAGTGGTTTGTGGAGCAGCGCCTGCAGAGCGATAAATGCCAATTCGAGAGTGACAGACTCTTCCACATGCACTGCAGATAAAATTGGCTGTCGGGGCGGTTACACAGAGGGCTCACTCCTTGAACTTCTGTCTTTTTTCCTGCCAACTGCTAAGTCTCTTTGACTCGCCACTCTTTAGCCCTGCCTTTATGGCTTTGTGCCAGCTCTGGCGATCACTGGAAACTGACTACAATGGCTGTCGTCAATGTCACAGGACTTCATTTCGCGTTTGCAGACGTGGAGACTTGGACAGCCAGTGGGTCTGATACCAGTGACGAGCTCACTGTCCAATGTGTCCTTGGGGATCCTGCCATCTTCCATGCAGTTCACATGGCCAAGCCATCTCAAGCGCCGCTAGCTCAGTCGGGTGTATATGCTGGGGATGCCGCCTCGAGGACTTCTGTGCTGAAGCTAAGGTCCTGCCATCTGATGCCAAGGATTCTCCGGAGGCAGCGAAGTTGGAATGAGTTGAGATGTCGCTCTTGGCTGACATAAGTTGTCCAGGTTTCGCTGTCGTAGAGCAAGGTACTGAGGACACAGGATCGAAACACTCAGACATTTGTGTTCCGTGTCAGTGCGCCATTTTCCCACACCATCTTGGCCTGTATGGATATAGTAGCAAACGCCTTTCCCATGCGCTTGTTGATTTCTGCATAAAGAGACCGTTTACTGGTGAAAGTTGAGCCTAGGTAGATGAACCCTTGAACCACTTCCAGAGCGTGGTCGCCGATATTGATGGAGGGAGCATTTCCGACGTCCTTTCCCATGAATTTCGTTTTCTTGAGGGTGATAGTTAGGCCAAATTCTTTGCAGGCAGCCCGCAATCCTGTCGATGAGTCTCTGCGGACACTCTTCTGTGTGGGATGTTAATGCAGCATCGTCAGCAAAGAGCAGTTCCCTGATGAGGACTTTCTGTACTTTGTTCTTCGCTCGAAGACGGGCAAGGTTGAACAACCTGCCACCTGATCTTGTGTGGAGGAAATTCCTTCTTCTGAAGACTTGAATGCATGTGAAAGCAGCAGTGAGAAGAAGATCCCAAAAAGCATAGGTGCGAGAACGCAGCCCTGTTTCACGCCACTCAGGACAGGAAAGTGGTCTGATGAGGCAACGCTATGCTGAATTAAGCCTTTCATATTGTCATGGAATGAGGTGATGATACTTAATAGCTTTGGTGGACATCCGATCCTTGCTAGTAGTCCGAAGAGACCACATCTGCTGACGAGGTCAAAGGTTTTGGTGAGATTAATGAAAGCAATGTACACGGGCCTCTGTTGTTTCTGTCATTGCTCCTGTAGCTGTTACAGGGAGAACAGCATATCAACGGTGGATCTCTCTGCTCGAAAGCCACACCGTGCCTCAGGGTAGACACGCTAAGCCAGCTTCTGGAGTGTGTTTAGAACGACTCGAGTGATGACTTTCCCCAGCAAGCTGAGCAGGGAGAATCCACGGTAGTTGTTGCAGTCACTGCTGTCACCCTTATTCTTATAAAGGATGATAATATTGGTATTGCACATGTCCTGCAGTACTGCTCCCTCATCCCAGCACAGGCAAAGCAGTTCATGGAGTGCTGACAGTATAGCAGGCTTGGCACACTTCATTACTTCAGGGCTAATGCCGTCCTTTCCAGGGGCTTTTCCACTGGCTAGAGAATCAATGGCATAACTGAGTTTCGATTTTGTTGTCTGTTCGTCTAGCTCATCCATGACTGGCAGAGACTGGGCTGCATTGAGGGTGGTACCAGTGGCAACATTTTCCCTGGAGCACAGTTCTAGATATTGTTCCACCCAGCGGTCCATTTGCTTGCGTTGGTCAGTGATTGTTTCCCCTGATTTAGACTTGATTGGGGCGATCTTCTTGATGGTTGACCCAAAAGCTCTCTTAATGCCGTCATACATTCCTCTGATGTTTCCGGTGAGGGAGACCAACTGAATACGACTGCATAAGTGTTCCAGTAGTCATTTGCGAATCGTCTGGCTATTCTTTGAGCAGCACCTCTGGCTACTTTAAGTGCGACAGATGTTAACTCGCTGGGGACATTCTTGTAGATCAGCAGTGCAGTGCGCTTAGCGGCTATGACAGGTTCCAGCTCTTCAAAGTGAGATTGAAACCAGTCTACATTCTGTTTCTTACGTTTGCTATAGGCGGTCATTGCTGAGTCATAGATGGCGTCTCTGATGTGGGCCTATTTCGTCTCTGCATCCTTGCAGGAGTGTTTTGAAGGGCTTTTTCAAGTGAATTTAGAAATTTGTGTAACAGCTGTGGATAAGAAATTCTGTTAGTGCTGATGGGTGGCTTTTCTGCTTGGAGTGATATAGCTTCTTTGGTTTGAGTCCAAATTTGCTGCACACCAGGGAGTGGTTGGTGTCGCAGTCGGTACTGTGGAAGCTGCATGTGATTTTGACACTGTTTAGGAAGGCTCGACTTGTGATGATGAGGTCCAGCTGGTGCCAACAGCGTGATCTTGGGTGTCTCCATGAAACATGGTGACAGGGTTTAGTATGAAAGAACAAATTTGTGATGCAGATGTTGTGATTGGTAGAAAACCCCAGCAGTCTCTGTCCATTTTCATTCATTCTCCTCCCAAGGCAGGAGGGCCATGAGTCATGGTCGGGCCCAACCCTGGCGTTCAAGTCCCCCAACAGGAACAAATGTTCGGTATTAGGAATTCTGCTAATGATATTATGGAGTTCCTCGTAAAACTGGTCTTCAACTTGTCTTTTACTTTGTGCCTAACCCCACACTGAGCTTGCATTGGTAGTGTTTAATGGGACATAGTAGATAGAGCTTTACTCAGTATTCCTGAAATTTAGAAGGGTGATTTGACCGAAGCTTTCAAGATAATAACGGAAACTGATAGGGTAGACAGCGAGAAACTATTCCCACTCGCTGCGGATTCTGGGACTTGGGAACATAGTCTAAAAATCTAAACACAGTCTAAAAACCTTTCAGCAGTGAAATGAAGAAACACTTTAACGTACCAGGTGTGGTATCAATTTGGAACTCTCTTACATAAACGGCAATTGATGTGGAGCCACATGTTTACATTTACTTTACATTTAATGTGGTTGAATAAATATTATTTAAAACTGACGCACTTTCGAAGCAGGGGAAAGGGCAGATAGGTTGCGAGGACACATTGACAGAACTTCAGTAACAATTACAACTTTCTGACCAGTCCTGTGTTAGGGGCTTAGTGTGAGTCTTTTACGGGCACGTGTTGATCAGTGTTTGATATTTTCAAGCTGCAGTGACATTCCGAGAAAGGGCAAAAATTACAGGTTCAAAATTAACCAAGATATGACTGAAAGCATTGTTTTTCTGGGAGAGAGACAGGAAGAGAGAGATGAAAAGAGAGGGAAAGTGTGAGGGAGAGATGGTGTGAGAGATACACAGACAAAGTTATTTACAGATACCGAGAGAGACAGAGAGAGAGGGACAGAGGCAGAAAGAGACAGGGAGAGTCGGAGACAGTGATAGGGAAAGATTGTGAGAGAGACAGAGTTGGAGGGAGAGACAGAGCCAGAGGGAAAGACAGATACAGAGGAACAACGAGATATTTGTTTCCAAAATTGTGTGAAACGCTACATGGGGAGAGAGGGTGTGATGAAACACTGGGGTAACATTGTGGAACCAGTGACACTGATGTACGCGCACATACACACACACTGACGTACACACACACTGGCGCACAGACACACATGCACACACGCTGTCACACAGACAGACGCAGATACAGAGAGAGATACACACACACTGACGCACACACACACTGGCGCACAGACAGACGCACACAGACAGAGACACGTTATCATCCACACTCAAGTCATTAAATATTGTCAAACAGGACCTCAGTAACTACCCCGATTCTCTGCCCATTCCTGTGTTGGGGGATTAGTGTGATTATGTTGCATCAGTGTTTTTGGCATTTTCAAACTGCAGTGACGTTCCCAACAAGGGCAAGAGTTAAAGTTTTACTATTAGCACAGAAATGGCTGAACCATTGTTCTCCAGGAAGAGAGAATGAGGGAGAGAGAGGGAAAGAGAGAGAGGGAGAGACAAAACCCAAAAGGAGAGTGATGCAGAGAGAGAGATTGATCGAGAGAGGGAGAGACAGAGACAGAGACTGGGAAAGACAGTGAGGGAAACGAAGACAGACAGAGACAGCGACAGAGGGAGGGAGAGACGGAGTTCGGGGGGAAGAGACACAAAGGAGATCCTGGGGTTATATTGTGGAACCAGTGACTCTGACAACACAGACACAGAGACAGACGCACACACAGACACATACACTTTTCAAGCCACAGTGAAGTTACTAAATGTCACCAAACAGAACCTTATAGAACAATCCCTATTGTCTGCCCACTCCAGTATTGGGGGGTTTAGTGTCTGTGTTTAGGGGTAAGTATTGGATCAGTGTTTGATATTTTCAAACTGTAGTGATGTCCCAACAAGGCCAAGAGTTACAGGTTCAAAATTAACCAAGAAATGGCTGAAAGCATCGCTGTTATTGGAGAGGGGGAGGCAGTGAGAGTTGAAATGGGAGAGAGAGGCAGAGAGAGAGGGAGTGATGGCAAGAGAGAGACACAGACAGAGAGATGGACATAGTGAGAGGGAGAGACAGAGAGTGGGAGAAACAAGGACAGTGATAGGTAAAGGCAATAAGAGAGACAGAGATCGGGGAGAAACAGAGACAGACAGGCAGAAACATACATTCCTGATTGACAGCATAGATTTGTTAGGAAATGGTATTAATGTTTATGGAGCGGAGGCAGCTTGATCTGGATAAGGAGTGTATCAGCCATGGCCTGAGTGAATGGGATGGGAAAGGTTCTGTCCTGAAATAAAGATGGTCGTGATGGTCATTTTTAGCAAATAAAATGGAATTAATTCACAATAGGTTCTTCTTCAAAAGGATTGCTACTAGTTCACAGTATTACTATGTGAATTTGAGATTGGCAGAGACATTTCTGTCTATCAACCTCGTCGAATAAATGATTATTGAAAGATTAATTGTCATTTTCTTACTGTCTTTGTTCAAAATCACCCTAAGGACTAAAACTAAGGAGAAGTTCTGGCGGTGCAGGGTCCCTTTAAAGGTTGGGACTAACCCTCTCCATGCAGCAACCCCCCGCCCCCATCACCCCGCCCCCTGCAGCCTGGGATCACAGCGCTGGGTCGGCTTAATAGACTGCACGGACCCTGGAGATGACCCATGACCTCCTGTCCCCAAAGTCAAGCAAAGGAAAACAAAAACTCTACTGGTCCCTCTGGAATCAAGGGGGCAATAAAATTGAAGCCTGATTGTGAAATAAAAAAAGGAGAAAAGAGAGATTTTGATAGAGGTAAAAGAACATTATTTACACAGAGGGAAGTGTTTGTGCTTATCTGTCTAAGTTGATCATTGTGAATATGTGTTTCCCTGTGTGGGTTCCTCTCTCTCTCTTTGTGAGTGGGAATGGATGCGCCTCTGAATAGATGTCTACGTGTGGGTGTTTGTGTTTCTATGAGCATGTTATCCTGCCCGTGGTTACTTGGCTGTGTTTGTACCTGTGTGTGAGTTTATGTCTCTCTCTGTTTGTGTTTCTAATGCTGGATGTGAGCGTGGTAGAGGACACAGAAGGAGGCTCTCTTATCCCTTAACACAGATTTTTCATTTTAAACAACTCTGGTAAATACACACAAATATCCTCAACAACATATCAACCAGTTGTATCTTAATATTTGTCAGGACAAAAGTGCCCGGCTTAGAAACACTGCCTATGTTGTGTTTATATGGGCCGATGATACAAAGTTAGGTGGGACAGTAAGCTGTGAGGAGGACACAAAGAAACTGCAAAGGAAGATGGACTGGTTAAGTGAGTGGGCAACAAAGTAGCATGTTGCATATAATGCGGACAAATGGCAGGAAGAATACAACACAGAATATTTTTATAAATGGCGTGAAAGGATGAATGTTGGTGTTCAGAGGGATTTGGATGTCCTTGTACACAAATCACAGGAAGTTAACATGCAGGTACAACCATAAATTAGGAAAGTAAAGGGAGTGATGTCCGTTATTGCAAGGGGTTTAGAGTGCAAGAGTGGGGAAGTCTTGCTGCAATTGTGCAGGGCTTTGGTGAGCCCACACCTGCAATACTGTGTACAGTCCTGGTCTCAGTACTGAAGGAAGGATATACTTGTCTTAGAGGCAATGCATCAAAGGTTCACCAGAAAATGCAGAGCAGGCTTAAGGGGCCGTATGGCCTCGTCCTATTCCTATGGGGTTTTGAAAGAGGGAGAGGGCAGCGCCCGATTGGGGAGAGGCAGTGAGTAATTGTGGAGAGATAGTGAGTGAATGGCGAGAGGCAGCGAGTGACTGGAGAGAGGCAGTGAGTGATTGGGAAGAGGCAGTGAGTGATTGGGGAGAGGCAGCGAGTGGTTGGGGATAGGAGTGAGTGATTGGGAAGAGGCAGTGAGTGACTGGGGATAGGCAGCGAGTGATTGGGGATCGGAGTGAGTGATTGGGAAGAGGCAGTGAGTGAACGGTAAGAGGCAGTGAGTGATTGGGGATAGGCAGCGAGTGATTGCAGATAGGAGTGAGTAATTGGGAAGAGGCAGTGAGTGATTGGGGATAGGCGTGGATGATTGGGAAGAGGCAATGAGTGATTAGGGATAAGAGTGAGTGATTGGGAAGAGACAGTGAGTCATGGAGTCATAGAGTCATGCAGCACAGAAACAGGCCCTTCAGTCCATCGTGTCCGCGCCGACCATCAAGCACCTAACTATTCTAATCCCATTTTGCAGCAATTGGCCCGTAGTCTTGTATGTTATGGCGTTTCAAGTGCTCATTTAAATACTTTGCAAATGTTGTGAGGGTTCCTGCCTCAACAGCACTTCAGGCAGTGCGTTCCAGATTCCAATCACTCTCTGAGTGAAAAAATATTTCCTCAAATCTCCTCTAAACCTCCTGCCCCTTATCTTAAATCAATGCCCCCTTGTTATTGACCCCTCCAATAAGGGAACATGTTTCTTCCTATCTAACCTAGCAAAGTCCCTCATAATTCTGCATAACTCAGCCTTCTCTGCTTGAAGGAAAACAACCCCAGCCTTTTCAGTCTCTCAGGGTGCTGGGCCCTCTGTTGTTTGTCATATATATTAATGACTTGGATGTGAATGTTGGGGGCATGATTAGTAAGTTTTCAGATGACACCAAAATTGGTGGTATAGTGGACAGTGAAGAAGGTTGTCTAAGGTTATAACAGGATATAGATCAACTGGGAAAGTGGGCAAGGAATTGGAAAATGGAAGTTAACGCTGACAAGTGCGAGGTGATGCATTTTGGAAAGTGAAACAAGGGCAGGAAATATACAGTGAATGGCAGGGCCCTGAGGAGTGTTGTTGAGCAAAGTGACCTTGGGGTGCAAGTACATAGTTCCCTGAGAGTGGTAACACAGGTAGACAGGGTGGTGAAGAAGGCGTATGTCATGCTTGCCTTCATCGGCCGAGACGATGAGTACAAGAGTTGGGAGGTCATGTTACAGTTGTACATAATGTTGGTTAGGCCGCATTTGGAGTACTGTGTGCAGTTCTGGTTGCTGCACTACAGGAAAAATGTGATTAAGCTAGAGAGGGTGCATAAAAGATTCACATGGAGGTTGCCAGATTTGGAGGGCTTGAGTTATAAAGAGAGATTGGACAGGCTGGATCTGTTTGCCCTGGAGCAAAGGAGGCTGAGAGGGGTCATGATACAGGTATATAAAAGTATGAGAGGCATAGATAAGGTAGATAGCCAGAGTCTGTTTCGCATGGTAGGGGTGACGAAAACAAGAGGGCATCGATTTAGCTTGAGTGGGAGGAGATTTAAATGGGATCAAAGGGGTAAATGTTTCACACAAAGAATCATGAGTATCTGGAATGAGCTGCCAGAAGAGGTGGTGTAGGCAGGAACAGTAGCAACATTTAAGACGCATCTGAACAGGTACTTGAATGAGCAAGGCATCGAGGGACATGGAATTAATGCACGCAGGTGGAATGAGTATAGATAGGCATTATGGTCGGCACCGACACGGTGGGCCGAAGGACCTGTTTCTATGCTGTGCGACTCGAATACTCTATGACTCTCTTCATAGCTGAAATGCTCCTGCACAGGCAACATCCTGATGACTCTCCTCTGCACCCTCTCCAGTGCAACCACATCCTTCTTACAGTGTTGTGCCCAGAACTGTACACAGTACTCCAGCTGTGGCCTAACTAGCGTTTCATACAGCTCCATCATAACGTCACTGCACTCATATTCAATGCCTCGGCTGATAAAAGTAAGTATCCCATGTTCCTTCCTAACCACCTGTGATTGGGGATAGGAGTGGGTGATTGGAAAGAGGCAGTGAGTGATTGGGACGAAGCACAGAGTGATTGGAGAGAAGCATTGAGTGAGTGGGAAGCGGCAGTGAATGATTGGGGAGAGGCAGCGAGTGATGGGGAAGAGGCAGCGAGTGATTGGGGAGAGGAAGCGAGTGATTTTGAAGAGGCAGCGAGTGATTGGGAAGAGGCAGTGAGTGATTGGGAAGAGGCAGTGAGTGATTGGGAAGAGGCAGCGAGTGATTGGGAAGAGGCAGTGAGTGATTGGGGAGAGGCAGTGAGTGATTGGGAAGAGGCAGTGAGTGATTGGGGAGAGGCAGTGAGTGATTGGGAAGAGGCAGTGAGTGATTGGGAAGAGGCAGCGAGTGATTGGGGAGAGGCAGTGAGTGATTGGGAAGAGGCAGCGAGTGATTGGGAAGAGGCAGTGAGTGATTGGGGAGAGTCAGCGAGTGATTGTGGAGAGGCAGCGAGTGATTGGGAAGAGTCAGCGAGTGATTGGGGAGAGTCAGCGAGTGATTGGGGAGAGTCAGCGAGTGATTGGGGAGAGTCAGCGAGTGACTGGGGAGAGTCAGCGAGTGATTGGGGAGAGGAAGCGAGTGATTTTGAAGAGGCAGCGAGTGATTGGGAAGAGGCAGTGAGTGATTGGGGAGAGTCAGCGAGTGATTGGGGAGAGTCAGCGAGTGATTGGGGAGAGTCAGCGAGTGATTGGGGAGAGGAAGCGAGTGATTGGGAAGAGGCAGCGAGTGATTGGGGAGAGTCAGCGAGTGATTGGGGAGAGGAAGCGAGTGATTTTGAAGAGGCAGCGAGTGATTGGGAAGAGGCAGTGAGTGATTGGGGAGAGTCAGCGAGTGATTGGGGAGAGGCAGCGAGTGATTGGGGAGAGGAAGCGAGTGATTGGGAAGAGGCAGCGAGTGATTGGGGAGAGTCAGCGAGTGATTGGGGAGAGGAAGCGAGTGATTTTGAAGAGGCAGCGAGTGATTGGGAAGAGGCAGTGAGTGATTGGGGAGAGTCAGCGAGTGATTGGGGAGAGTCAGCGAGTGATTGGGGAGAGTCAGCGAGTGATTGGGGAGAGGAAGCGAGTGATTGGGAAGAGGCAGCGAGTGATTGGGGAGAGGAAGCGAGTGATTGGGAAGAGGCAGCGAGTGATTGGGGAGAGGAAGCGAGTGATTTTGAAGAGGCAGCGAGTGATTGGGAAGAGGAAGCGAGTGATTGGGAAGAGGCAGTGAGTGATTGGGGAGAGTCAGCGAGTGATTGGGGAGAGGCAGCGAGTGATTGGGGAGAGGAAGCGAGTGATTTTGAAGAGGAAGCGAGTGATTTTGAAGAGGCAGCGAGTGATTTTGAAGAGGAAGCGAGTGATTTTGAAGAGGAAGCGAGTGATTTTGAAGAGGCAGCGAGTGATTTTGAAGAGGAAGCGAGTGATTTTGAAGAGGAAGCGAGTGATTCTGAAGAGGCAGTGAGTGATTGGGGAGAGGCAGTGAGTGATTGGGGAGAGGCAGCGAGTGATTGGGGAGAGGAAGCGAGTGATTGGGGAGAGTCAGCGAGTGATTGGGGAGAGGAAGCGAGTGATTTTGAAGAGGAAGCGAGTGATTTTGAAGAGGCAGCGAGTGATTGGGAAGAGGCAGTGAGTGATTGGGGAGAGTCAGCGAGTGATTGGGGAGAGGAAGCGAGTGATTTTGAAGAGGCAGCGAGTGGTTGTGGAGAGGCAGCGAATGATTGGGAAGAGGCAGCGAGTGATTGGGAAGAGGCAGTGAGTGATTGGGGAGAGGCAGTGAGTGATTGGGGAGAGGCAGCGAGTGATTGGGAAGAGGCAGTGAGTGATTGGGGAGAGGCAGTGAGTGATTGGGGAGAGGCAGTGAGTGATTGCGGAGAGGCAGCGAGTGACTGGAGAGAGGCAGCGAGTGATTGGGGAGAGGCAGTGAGTGATTGGGGAGACTCAGCGAGTGATTGGGGAGAGGCAGTGAGTGATTGGGGAGACTCAGCGAGTGACTGAAGAGAGGCAGCGAGTGATTGGGAAGAGGCAGCGAGTGATTGGGGAGAGGCAGTGAGTGATTGGGGAGAGGCAGCGAGTGACTGGAGAGAGGCAGCGAGTGATTGGGGAGAGGCAGTGAGTGATTGGGGAGACTCAGCGAGTGACTGGAGAGAGGCAGTGAGTGATTGGGGAGAGGCAGTGAGTGATTGGGGAGACTCAGTGAGTGATTGGGGAGACTCAGCGAGTGATTGGGGAGAGGCAGCGAGTGATTGGGGAGACTCAGCGAGTGACTGGAGAGATGCAGCGAGTGATTGGGGCGAGGCAGCGAGTGATTGGAGAGAGGCAGCGAGTGATTGGGAAGAGGCAGTGAGTGATTGGGGAGAGGCAGTGAGTGATTGGGGAGAGGCAGTGAGTGATTGGGGAGACTCAGCGAGTGACTGGAGAGAGGCAGCGAGTGATTGGGGAGACTCAGCGAGTGACTGGAGAGAGGCAGCGAGTGATTGGGGAGAGGCAGCGAGTGACTGGAGAGAGGCAGCGAGTGATTGGGGAGACTCAGCGAGTGATTGGGGAGACTCAGCGAGTGACTGGAGAGAGGCAGCGAGTGATTGGGGAGACTCAGCGAGTGACTGGAGAGAGGCAGCGAGTGATTGGGGAGAGGCAGCGAGTGACTGGAGAGAGGCAGCGAGTGATTGGGGAGAGGCAGTGAGTGATTGGGGAGACTCAGCGAGTGATTGGGGATAGGAGTGAGTGATTGGGGAGACTCAGCGAGTGACTGGAGAGAGGCAGCGAGTGATTGGGGAGAGGCAGCGAGTGACTGGAGAGAGGCAGTGAGTGATTGGGGAGACTCAGCGAGTGATTGGGGAGAGGCAGTGAGTGATTGGGGAGACTCAGCGAGTGATTGGGGAGAGGCAGCGAGTGATTGGGGAGACTCAGCGAGTGATTGGGGAGAGGAAGCGAGTGATTGGGGAGAGGCAGCGAGTGATTGGGAAGAGGCAGTGAGTGATTGGGGAGAGGCAGTGAGTGATTGGGGAGACTCAGCGAGTGACTGGAGAGAGGCAGCGAGTGATTGGGGAGACTCAGCGAGTGACTGGAGAGAGGCAGTGAGTGATTGGGGAGAGGCAGCGAGTGACTGGAGAGAGGCAGCGAGTGATTGGGGAGAGGCAGCGAGTGATTGGGGAGAGGCAGTGAGTGATTGGGGAGACTCAGCGAGTGATTGGGGAGAGGCAGCGAGTGATTGGGGAGACTCAGCGAGTGACTGGAGAGAGGCAGCGAGTGATTGGGGCGAGGCAGCGAGTGATTGGGGAGAGGAAGCGAGTGATTGGGGAGAGGCAGTGAGTGATTGGGGAGAGGCAGTGAGTGATTGGGGAGAGGCAGCGAGTGATTGGGAAGAGGCAGTGAGTGATTGGGGAGAGGCAGTGAGTGATTGGGGAGACTCAGCGAGTGACTGGAGAGAGG
This sequence comes from Heterodontus francisci, assembly GCF_036365525.1. Classification (NCBI taxonomy): domain Eukaryota; kingdom Metazoa; phylum Chordata; class Chondrichthyes; order Heterodontiformes; family Heterodontidae; genus Heterodontus; species Heterodontus francisci. The sequence continues at coordinate 11,665,787 of NC_090391.1, forward strand.
CAGCGAGTGATTGGGGAGACTCAGCGAGTGACTGGAGAGAGGCAGCGAGTGATTGGGGAGAGGCAGCGAGTGACTGGAGAGAGGCAGCGAGTGATTGGGGAGAGGCAGTGAGTGATTGGGGAGACTCAGCGAGTGATTGGGGATAGGAGTGAGTGATTGGGGAGACTCAGCGAGTGACTGGAGAGAGGCAGCGAGTGATTGGGGAGAGGCAGCGAGTGACTGGAGAGAGGCAGCGAGTGATTGGGGAGACTCAGCGAGTGACTGGAGAGAGGCAGCGAGTGATTGGGGAGACTCAGCGAGTGACTGGAGAGAGGCAGCGAGTGATTGGGGAGAGGCAGCGAGTGATTGGGGAGACTCAGCGAGTGACTGGAGAGAGGCAGCGAGTGATTTGGGAGACTCAGCGAGTGACTGGAGAGAGGCAGCGAGTGATTGGGGAGACTCAGCGAGTGACTGGAGAGAGGCAGTGAGTGATTGGGGAGACTCAGCGAGTTACTGGAGAGAGGCAGTGAGTGATTGGGGAGACTCAGCGAGTTACTGGGAAGAGGCAGCGTGTGATTGGGGAGACTCAGCGAGTGACTGGAGAGAGGCAGTGAGTGATTGGAGAGAGGCAGCGAGTGATTGGGAAGACTCAGCGAGTGACTGGAGAGAGGCAGCGAGTGATTGGGGAGACTCAGCGAGTGACTGGAGAGAGGCAGCGAGTGATTGGGGAGACTCAGCGAGTGACTGGAGAGAGGCAGCGAGTGATTGCGGAGAATCAGCGAGTGACTGGAGAGAGGCAGCGAGTGATTGGGGAGAGGCAGCGAGTGATTGGGGAGACTCAGCGAGTGACTGGAGAGAGGCAGTGAGTGATTGGGGAGAGGCAGTGAGTGATTGGGGAGAGGCAGCGAGTGATTCGGGAGAGGCAGCGAGTGATTGGGAAGAGGCAGTGAGTGATTGGGGAGAGGCAGCGAGTGATTGGGAAGAGGCAGCGAGTGATTGGGAAGCGGCAGTGAGTGATTGGGGAGAGGCAGCGAGTGACTGGAGAGAGGCAGTGAGTGATTGGGGAGAGGCAGTGAGTGATTGGAGAGAGGCAGCGAGTGATTGGGGAGACTCAGCGAGTGACTGGAGAGAGGCAGTGAGTGATTGGAGAGAGGCAGTGAGTGATTGGAGAGAGGCAGCGAGTGATTGGGGAGAGGCAGCGAGTGATTGGAGAGAGGCAGTGAGTGATTGGGGAGAGGCAGTGAGTGATTGGAGAGAGGCAGTGAGTGATTGGAGAGAGGCAGTGAGTGATTGGAGAGAGGCAGCGAGTGATTGGGGAGACTCAGCGAGTGACTGGAGAGAGGCAGTGAGTGATTGGAGAGAGGCAGTGAGTGATTGGAGAGAGGCAGCGAGTGATTGGGGAGACTCAGCGAGTGATTGGAGAGAGGCAGCGAGTGATTGGAGAGAGGCAGTGAGTGATTGGGGAGAGGCAGTGAGTGATTGGAGAGAGGCAGCGAGTGATTGGGGAGACTCAGCGAGTGACTGGAGAGAGGCAGCGAGTGATTGGAGAGAGGCAGCGAGTGATTGGAGAGAGGCAGCGAGTGATTGGGGAGACTCAGCGAGTGATTGGAGAGAGGCAGTGAGTGATTGGAGAGAGGCAGTGAGTGATTGGAGAGAGGCAGCGAGTGATTGGGGAGACTCAGCGAGTGATTGGAGAGAGGCAGCGAGTGATTGGAGAGAGGCAGTGAGTGATTGGGGAGAGGCAGTGAGTGATTGGAGAGAGGCAGCGAGTGATTGGGGAGACTCAGCGAGTGACTGGAGAGAGGCAGCGAGTGATTGGAGAGAGGCAGCGAGTGATTGGGGAGACTCAGCGAGTGATTGGAGAGAGGCAGCGAGTTACTGGGAAGAGGCAGCGAGTGATTGGAGAGAGGCAGTGAGTGATTGGGGAGACTCAGCGAGTGACTGGAGAGAGGCAGTGAGTGATTGGGGAGAGGCAGCGAGTGATTGGGGAGACTCAGCGAGTGACTGGAGAGAGGCAGCGAGTGATTGGGGAGAGGCAGCGAGTGATTGGGGAGACTCAGCGAGTGACTGGAGAGAGGCAGCGAGTGATTGGAGAGAGGCAGCGAGTGATTGGGGAGACTCAGCGAGTGACTGGAGAGAGGCAGTGAGTGATTGGAGAGAGGCAGCGAGTGATTGGAGAGAGGCAGCGAGTGATTGGAGAGAGGCAGCGAGTGATTGGGGAGACTCAGCGAGTGACTGGAGAGAGGCAGCGAGTGATTGGGGAGACTCAGCGAGTGACTGGAGAGAGGCAGTGAGTGATTGGAGAGAGGCAGCGAGTGATTGGGGAGACTCAGCGAGTGACTGGAGAGAGGCAGTGAGTGATTGGGGAGAGGCAGTGAGTGATTGGGGAGACTCAGCGAGTGACTGGAGAGAGGCAGTGAGTGATTGGGGAGAGGCAGTGAGTGATTGGGGAGACTCAGCGAGTGACTGGAGAGAGGCAGCGAGTGATTGGGGAGACTCAGCGAGTGATTGGGGAGAGGCAGTGAGTGATTGGGAAGAGGCAGCGAGTGATTGGGGAGACTCAGCGAGTGATTGGAGAGAGGCAGTGAGTGATTGGAGAGAGGCAGCGAGTGATTGGGGAGACTCAGCGAGTGACTGGGGAGAGGCAGTGAGTGATTGGAGAGAGGCAGTGAGTGATTGGAGAGAGGCAGCGAGTGATTGGGGAGACTCAGTGAGTGACTGGAGAGAGGCAGTGAGTGATTGGAGAGAGGCAGCGAGTGATTGGGGAGACTCAGCGAGTGACTGGAGAGAGGCAGTGAGTGATTGGAGAGAGGCAGCGAGTGATTGGGGAGACTCAGCGAGTGACTGGAGAGAGGCAGCGAGTGATTGGGGAGACTCAGCGAGTGATTGGGGAGAGGCAGCGAGTGATTGGGGAGACTCAGCGAGTGACTGGAGAGAGGCAGCGAGTGATTGGGGAGACTCAGCGAGTGATTGGGGAGACTCAGCGAGTGATTGGGAAGAGGCAGTGAGTGATTGGGGAGAGGCAGTGAGTGATTGGAGAGAGGCAGCGAGTGATTGGGGAGAGGCAGCGAGTGATTGGGGAGACTCAGCGAGTGACTGGAGAGAGGCAGCGAGTGATTGGGGAGACTCAGCGAGTGATTGGGAAGAGGCAGCGTGTGATTGGGAAGAGGCAGTGAGTGATTGGGGAGAGGCAGTGAGTGATTGGGGAGAGGCAGTGAGTGACTGGAGAGAGGCAGCGAGTGATTGGGGAGACTCAGCGAGTGATTGGGGAGAGGCAGCGAGTGATTGGGGAGACTCAGCGAGTGATTGGGGAGACTCAGCGAGTGATTGGGGAGACTCAGCGAGTGATTGGGGAGAGGCAGCGAGTGATTGGGGAGAGGCAGCGAGTGATTGGGGAGAATCAGTGAGTGATTGGGAAGAGGCAGCGAGTGATTGGGGAGACTCAGCGAGTGATTGGGGAGAGGCAGCGAGTGATTGGGGAGACTCAGCGAGTGATTGGGGAGAGGCAGCGAGTGATTGGGGAGACTCAGCGAGTGATTGGGGAGACTCAGCGAGTGATTGGGGAGACTCAGCGAGTGATTGGGGAGAGGCAGTGAGTGATTGGAGAGAGGCAGCGAGTGATTGGGGAGAGGCAGCGAGTGATTGGGGAGACTCAGCGTGTGATTGGGGAGAATCAGTGAGTGATTGGGAAGAGGCAGCGAGTGATTGGGGAGACTCAGTGAGTGATTGGGGAGAGGAAGCGAGTGATTGGGAAGAGGCAGTGAGTGATTGGGAAGAGGCAGCGAGTGATTGGGAAGAGGCAGTGAGTGATTGGGAAGAGGCAGCGAGTGATTGGGAAGAGGCAGTGAGTGATTGGGAAGAGGCAGTGAGTGATTGGGGAGAGGCAGTGAGTGATTGGGAAGAGGCAGCGAGTGATTGGGAAGAGGCAGCGAGTGATTGGGAAGAGGCAGCGAGTGATTGGGAAGAGGCAGCGAGTGATTGGGAAGAGGCAGTGAGTGATTGGGAAGAGGCAGCGAGTGATTGGGAAGAGGCAGTGAGTGATTGGGAAGAGGCAGTGAGTGATTGGGGAGAGGCAGTGAGTGATTGGGAAGAGGCAGCGAGTGATTGGGAAGAGGCAGCGAGTGATTGGGAAGAGGCAGTGAGTGATTGGGGAGAGGCAGTGAGTGATTGGGGAGAGGCAGTGAGTGATTGGGGAGAGGCAGTGAGTGATTGGGGAGAGGCAGTGAGTGATTGGGGAGAGGCAGTGAGTGATTGGGGAGAGGCAGCGAGTGATTGGGGAGAGGCAGCGAGTGATTGGGAAGAGGCAGTGAGTGATTGGGGAGAGGCAGCGAGTGATTGGGGAGAGGCAGCGAGTTACTGGGAAGAGGCAGCGTGTGATTGGGGAGAATCAGTGAGTGATTGGGAAGAGGCAGCGAGTGATTGGGGAGACTCAGTGAGTGATTGGGGAGAGGAAGCGAGTGATTGGGAAGAGGCAGTGAGTGATTGGGAAGAGGCAGCGAGTGATTGGGAAGAGGCAGTGAGTGATTGGGGAGAGGAAGCGAGTGATTGGGAAGAGGCAGTGAGTGATTGGGGAGAGGCAGTGAGTGATTGGGAAGAGGCAGCGAGTGATTGGGAAGAGGCAGCGAGTGATTGGGAAGAGGCAGTGAGTGATTGGGGAGAGGCAGTGAGTGATTGGGGAGAGGCAGTGAGTGATTGGGGAGAGGCAGTGAGTGATTGGGGAGAGGCAGTGAGTGATTGGGGAGAGGCAGTGAGTCATTGGGGAGAGGCAGTGAGTGATTGGGGAGAGGCAGCGAGTGATTGGGGAGAGGCAGCGAGTGATTGGGAAGAGGCAGTGAGTGATTGGGGAGAGGCAGCGAGTGATTGGGAAGAGGCAGTGAGTGATTGGGGAGAGGCAGTGAGTGATTGGGGAGAGGCAGTGAGTGATTGGGGAGACTCAGCGAGTGACTGGAGAGATGCAGCGAGTGATTGGGGAGATGCAACGAGTGTTTGGGGAGAGGCAGCGTGTGATTGGGGAGAGGCAACGAGTGATTGGGGAGAGGCAGCGTGTGATTGGGGAGAGGCAACGAGTGTTTGGGGAGAGGCAGCGTGTGATTGGGGAGACTCAGTGAGTGATTGGGGAGACTCAGCGAATGTTTGGGAAGAGGCAGCGAGTGATTGGGGAGACTCAGCGAGTGATTGGGGAGACTCAGCGAATGTTTGGGAAGAGGCAGCGAGTGATTGGGGAGACTCAGCGAATGTTTGGGAAGAGGCAGCGAGTGATTGGGGAGACTCAGCGAATGTTTGGGAAGAGGCAGCGAGTGATTGGGAAGAGGCAGTGAGTGATTGGGAAGAGGCAGTGAGTGATTGGGAAGAGGCAGCGAGTGACTGAGAAGAGGCAGCGAGTGATTGGGGAGAGGCAACGAGTGTTTGGGGAGAGGCAGCGTGTGATTGGGAAGAGGCAGCGAGTGATTGGGGAGACTCAGCGAGTGATTGGGGAGAGGCAGCGAGTGATTGGGAAGAGGAAGCGAGTGATTGGGAGAGGCAGCGTGTGATTGGGGAGACTCAGCGAGTGATTAGGGAGAGGCAGCGAGTGATTGGGAAGAGGAAGCGAGTGATTGGGAAGAGGCAGCGAGTGATTGGGGAGACTCAGCGAGTGACTGGAGAGATGCAGCGAGTGAAAGCAAGACCTCGAGGCCATGCAATCATGCGTTTCTGTGGAATGTTGGTATAAGGGGAAACAAAGAAATAAAAGACTACAGTTTGGAGAGATCTGGTATGTGTATTGATAAGGCTGAGGAAGTGTGCTGATCGGAATGTGGAATCAATCATCCATTGTTTTAATTAAAGTGTCTGGTCATCCATTGGTTGAACACACTGTATGAACAGAACAGTATATATGTCTGTGATCCTGAATGTAAAGTTAGAGTATTACCTGAATACCCGACGTGATGTCTATCCCTGTTTACGCTTGAATAAATTGATTGAACCTGTAACTGAGTCTCCTCGTGTGGGGTGTGAGTTGTCCCACTGGAGGGCCAATCAGTTAGATGAAGATGAGGAGAAATTACTACACTCAAAGTGTTGTGAATCTTTGGAATTCTCTACCCCAGAAGGTTGTGGCTGCTCCCTCATTGAATACATTCAAGGCTGGTATAGATAGAATTTTGGTCTCAAAGGGAATTAAGGGATATGGGGAACGGGCAGGAAAGTGGAATTGAAGCGCAAGATCAACCATGATCGTAGTGAATGGCGGAGCAGGCTCGATAGAGCAAATGGTCTACTTCTACTCCTTTGCCTTGAGTTCTTGTGTTCTTGTATATACTGCCATATGTTGACAGATGCAATATTAATAGCATATTACATACAACAGCAAGACTCTTCAAAATTGATGGACAGACTCTCAAACAGCACTTTGTGGCCACGGATAGATTCAGTTTCACAGTCGCCGACAGCACCAGAGACTTTGAGCTAAAGCATTCATCTAACTCTCACACAGTACTGTAGACTTATATTTACATAACCATTCACACACTCACATAGAGCACCAGAAACTTACAGAGATTAAAATTACTGCCACAATGACACATCGGAAGACAGACTGCAAAATATTTAAAAAAATATCCCAGTTTGACACAAATTAACACAGAGACAAAGAATAGATAGATGACAAGGCACTGACTGACACTTACTGAATCTCTACATCTCTCTCTCACACACACACACACACGCAGCCTCAAGGAGTATCAGCTTTCGACCGTGACCGCTATTAAATAACAGGAAATGTGATACTCATTGAAAATTTGTCAGCTGGAAATCAGTAGGAAACTGGGAATGCATTTTTTAAGCCACTTTAACGATATGTAACTGAAAGGAACAGACGAGGGATTCGGTGTAGATGGGGCTGGTATATCAGCTACAGAAAAAAAAATGAACACACACACAAAATCACACAAAAGCATAAAGTAAATAAATAGACGACCGCCCCAAAGCAGGAAACGACAAGGCAGGTAGCCCAATTTCTGTTACAGGGAAAATGCTGGAATGTATTGTTAAAGAGGTGACAACAGGGCACCTAGAAAATCTTAAAGTAATCAGGCAGCGTCAACAAGGTGTTGTGAAGAGGGAAATCATGTTTGACTTAGTTATTAGAGCTTTTTGAGGATCTGTCCAGCAAAGTGAATAAAGGGGAAGATTTGATGCTGTGCAGTTAGAATTCCAAAAGTCATTTGATAAGGTGCCACACCAAAAGGTTACGATACCAAATAACAACTCAAAGAACAAAGAACAAAGAAAATTACAGCACAGGAACAGGCCCTTCGGCCCTCCAAGCCTGCGCCGATCCAGATCCTCGATCTAAACCTGTCGCCTATTTTCTAAGGGTCTGTATCTCTTTGCTTCCTGCCCATTCATGTATATGTCTGGATACATTTAAAAGACGCTATCGTGCCCGCGTCTACCACCTCCACTGGCAACGCGTTCCAGGCACCCACCACCCTCTGCATAAAGAACTTTCCATGCATAGCCCCCCTAAACTTTTCCCCTCTCACTTTGAACTCGTGACCCCTAGTAATTGAATCCCCCACTCTTGGAAAAAGCTTCTTGCTATCCACCCTGTCTATACCTCTCATGATTTTGTACACATCAATCAGGTTTCCCCTCAACCTTCGTCTTTCTATTGAAAATAATCCAAATCTACTCAACCTCTCTTCATAGCTAGCACCCTCCATACCAGGTAACATCCTGGTGAACCTCCTCTGCACCCTCTCCAAAGCATCTACATCCTTTTGGTAATGTGGCGACCAGAACTGCACGCAGTATTCCAAATGTGGCCAAACCAAAGTCTTATACAACTGTAACATGACCTGCCAACTCTTGTACTCAATACCCCGTCCGATGAAGGAAAGCATGCCGTATGCCTTTTTGACCACTCTATTGACCTGCGTTGCCACCTTCAGGGAACAATGGATCTGAACACCCAAATCTCTCTGGACATCAACTTTTCCCCAGGACTTTTCCATTTATTGTATAGTTCACTCTTGAATTGGATCTTCCAAAATGCATCACCTCGCATTTGCCCTGATTGAACTCCATCTGCCATTTCTCTGCCCAACTCTCCAATCTATCTATATTCTGCTGTATTCTCTGGCAGTCCCCTTCACTATCTGCTACTCCACCAATGTTAGTGTCATTTGCAAACTTGCTAATCAGACCACCTATACTTTCCTCCAAATCATTTATGTATATCACAAACAACAGTGGACACAGCACGGATCCCTGTGGAACACCACTCCATTTTGAGAAACTCCCTTCCATTGCTACTCTCTGTCTCTTGTTGCCCAGCCAGTTCTTTATCCATCTAGCTAGTACACCCTGGACCCCATGCGCCTTCACTTTCTCCATCAACCGACCATGGGGAACCTTATCAAGCTCCTTACTGAAGTCCATGTCTATGACAGCTACAGCCCTTCCCTCGAAAATCAACTTTGTCACTTCCTCAAAGAATTCTATTAAGTTGGTAAGACATGACCTTCCCTGCACAAAACCATGTTGCCTATCACTGATAAGCCCATTTTCTTCCAAATGGGAATAGATCCTTTCCCTCAGTATCTTCTGCAGCAGCTTCCCTACCACTGACGTCAGGCTCACCGGTCTATAATTACCTGGCTATCCCTGCTACACTTCTTAAACAAGGGGACAACATCAACAATTCACCAGTCCTCCGGGACCTCACCCGTGTTGAAGGATGCTGCAAAGATATCTGTTGAGGCCCCAGCTATTTCCTCCCTCGCTTCCCTCAGTAACCTGGGACAGATCCCATTCGGACCTGGGGACTTGTCCACCTTAATGCCTTTTAGAATACCCAACACTTCCTCCCTCCTTATGCCGACTTGACCTAGAGTAATCAAACATCCATCCCTGACCTCAACATCCGTCATGCCCCTCTCCTCGGTGAATACCGTAGCAAAGTACTTTTTTCGAATCTCACCCATTTTCTCTGACTCTCGCATAAGTTTCCTCCTTTGTGCTTGAGTGGGCCAATTCTTTCTCTAGTTACCCTCTTGCTCTTATATATGAATAAAAGGCTTTGGGATTTTGCTTAACCCTGTTTGCTAAAGATATTTCATGACCCCTTTTCGCCCTCTTAATTCCTCGTTTCTGATTGGTCCTACATTCCCGATATTCTACCAAAGCTTCGTCTTTCTTCTGCCTCCTAGACTTTATGTATGCTTCCTTTTTCTTCTCAGCTGGTTTCACAATATCACCTGTCATCCATGGTTCCCTAATCTTGCCATTTCTATCCCTCATTTCCACAGGAACATGTCTCTCCTGCACGCTAATCGACCTCTCTTTAAAAGCCTCCCTCATGTCAAATGTGGATTTATCTTCAAACAGCTGCTCCCAATCTACATTCCCCAGCTCCTGCCGAATTCTGGTATAGTTGGCCTTCCCCCAATTTAGCACTCTTCTTTTAGGACCACTCTCGTCTTCGTCCATGAGTATTCTAAAACTTACGGAAATGTGATCACTATTCCCAAAGTAGTCCCCGACTGAAACTTCAACCACCTGGCCGGGCACATTCCCCAACACCAGGTCCAGTATGGCCCTTCCCGAGTTGGACTATTTACATACTGCTCTGGAAAACCCTCCTGAATGCTCCTTACAAATTCTGCTCCATCTAGACCTCTAACACTAAGTGAATTCCAGTCAATGTCGGGAAAGTTAAAATCTCCTATCACCTGCATCTTTCCATAATCTGTTTACATATTTGTACCTCTATTTCACGCTCGCTGTTGGGAGCCCTGTATTACAGCCCCAACATTGTTACCGTACCCTTCCCATTTCTGAGTGCATGGGGTAACATTTTTGGATTGGAAGATAATTGGTGAACAGGAAGCAGAGAGTAGGGCTAAATGTGTCCTTGATAGATTGGAAAGTTGCAACATATGTTACAATGCGAGAAGTGTAACAGGTAAGGCAGATGAACTTAGAGCTTGGATTAGTACTTGGAAATATGATGTTGTTGCTATTACAGAGGTTGAGGAAAGGGCAGGATTGGGAACCAAATGTTCCAAGCTTTAGAAGCTTCAGGCGGGATAGAGGGGGATGCAAAAGGGGTAGAGGAGTTGCATTACTGGTTAAGGATAATATCACAGCTGTACTGTGGGAGAACACCTCAGAGAGGTCATGCAGTGAGGCAATATGGGTGGAGCTCAGGAATAAAAAGGGTGCAGTCACGATGTTGGGGCTTTACTACAGGCTTCCCAACAGCCAGCAGGAGTTAGAGGAGCAGATATGTAGACAGATTTTTGAAAGATGTAAAAGTAACAGAGTTGTCGTGGTGGGCGAGTTTAACTTCCCCAATATTGACTGGGACTCACTTATTGCTGGGGGCTTGGATGGGGCAGAATTTGTGAGGAACATCCAGCAGGGCTTCTTGAAACAGTATGTAGATAGTCCAACAAGGGATGGGGCCATTCTGGACCTGGTTTTGGGGAATGAGCCCCGCCAGGTGGTCGAAGTTTCAGTGGGGGAGCATTTCGGGAGCAGTGACTATAATTCCATAAGTTTTAAGGTACCTGTGGATAAGGATAAGAGTAGTCCTCGTGTGAAGGTGCTAAATTGGGGTAAGGCTAAATTATAACAATATTAGGCAGGAACTGAACAAGTTAGATTGGGGGCGGCTGTTGGAGGGTAAATCAACATCTGACATGTGGGAGTCTTTCAAACTTCAGCTGATTAGAATCCAGGACCAGCATGTTAACGTGAGGAAGAAAGACAAGTTCGGCAAGTTTCGGGAAGCTTGGATAACAAGGGATATTGTGAGCCTAGTCAAGAAGAAAAAGGAAGCATTTGAAAGGGCTGGAAGGCTAGGAACAGATGAAGCACTTGAGGAATATAAAGACAGTACGAAGGAACTTAAGCAAGGAGTTAGGAGGGCTAAAAGGGGTCATGAAAAGTCATTGGCAAAAAGGATTAAGGAAAATCCCAAGGCTTTTTATACATATATAAAGAGCAAGAGGGTAACCAGGGAAAGGGTTGGCCCACTCAACGACAGAGATAGGAAGCTATGCGTGGAGCCAGAGGAAATGGGTGAGGTGCAAAATGAGTACTTTGCATGAGTATTCACCAAGGAGAAGGACTTTGTGGATGATGAGCCTTGGGAAGGGAGTGTAGATAGTCTCAGTCATCTCATTGTCAAATAGGAGGAGGCGTTGGGTGTCTTGCCATGCAGTAAGGTAGATAAGTCCCCAGGGCCGGATGGGATCTACCCTAGAATAATGAGGGAGGTAAGGGAAGAAATTGCTGGGGTCTTGACAGAAATCTTAGTGTCCTCATTGGCTACAGGTGAGGTCCCAGAGTACTGGAGAATAGCCAATGTTATTCCTTTGTTTAAGAATGGTGGCAAGGATAATCCAGGAAATTATAGGCCGGTGAGCCTTACGTCAGTGGTAGGGAAACAATTAGAGAGGATTCTTGGGGACTGGATGTACTCCCATTTGGAAACAAACGAACCGATTAGCGAGAGACAGCATGGTTTTGTGAAGGGTGGTCGTGTCTTGCTAATTTGATTGAGTTTTATGAGGAAGTGACGAAGTTGATTGATGAAGGAAGCCTTTGACAAGGTCCCGCATGGCAGACTGCTGCAAAAGGTGAAGTCACACGGGATCAGAGGTGAGCTGGCAAGATCGATAGAGAACTGGCTCAGTCACAGAAGACAGAGGGTAACAGTGGATGGGTGTTTTTCTGAATGGAGGGATGTGACTCGTGGTGTTCCACAGGGATCAGTTCTGGGACCTATGCTGTTTGTAGTATATATAAATGATTTGGAGCAAAATGTAGCTGGTCTGTTTAGTAAGTTTGCGGATGACACAAAGGTTGGTGGACTTGCGGATAATGATGATGATTGTCACAGGATACAGCAGGATATAGATCGGTTGGAGACTTGGGCGGAGTAATGGCAGATGGAGTTTAATCCAGACAAATGTGAGGTAATGCATTTTGGAAGGTCTAATGCAGGTAGGAGGTATACAGTAAATGGCAGAACGCTTAGGAGTATTGACAGGCAGGGAGATCTGGGCGTACAGGTCCACAGGTCACTGAAAGTGGCAACGCAGGTGGATAAGGTAGTCAAGAAGGCATATGCCATGCTTGCCTTCATCGGTCGGGGCATAGAGTATAAAATTGGCAATTCATGTTGCGGATGTACAGAACCTTAGTTGGGCCACACGTAGAATATTGCATGCAATTCTGGTCGCCACACTACCAGAAGGACGTGGAGGCTTTGGAGAGGAAACAGAGGAGGTTTACCAGGATGTTGCCTGGTCTGGAGGTTATTAGCTATGAGGAGAGGTTGGATAAACTCGGATTGCTTTCACTGGAACGACGGAGGTGGAGGGACGACATGATAGAGGTTTACAAAGTTATGAGCAGCATGGACAGAGTAGATAGTCAGAAGCTTTTTCCCAGGGTGAGTCAGTTACTAGGGGACATAGGTCTAAGGTGCGAGGGGCAAAGTTTAGAGGCGATGTGCGAGGCAAGTTTTTTACACAGAGGGTGGTCAGTGCCTGGAACTTGCTGCCAGGGGAAGTGGTGGAAGCAGGTACGATAGCGACGTTTAAGAGACATCTTGACAAATATATGAATAGTAAGGAAATAGAGGGATAAGGGCCCCGGAAGTGCAGAAGGTGTTAGTTTAGGCAGTCATCAAGATTCGCGCAGGCTTGGAGGGCCGAATGGCCTGTTTCTGTTCCTGTGCTGTACTGTTCTTTGTTCTTTGTTCTTTGTTTTGTTCTTTAACTCGTGGAGTGCTACAGGATTCAGTGCTGGGGCCACAACTATTTACAATCTATACAAATGACTTGGAAGAAGGGAACGAATGTATGGTTACAAAATGTGCTGATGATGCACGCTGAGGTAGGAGAGTAAGTTCTGTGGTGCATATAAGGAATCTGCAAAGGGCCTTCGATAGTTTAGGTGAGTGGGCACAATTTTGAAGATGGTGTTTAATATAGGAAAATGTGCAGGTGGAATAGAAAAGCAGTGCATTATTTAAATGGAGAGAGATTGCAGAACTCAGCGGGGCAAAGTTGGGTATCCTGGTCAATGAAACACAACATGTTATTGTGCACGTACTAGTGATTGGGAAGGCAAAAGGAATGCTGTGATTAATTGCAAGGGGAATGGACTATTAAAGTAAGGAAGACTTACCACAGTTGTGCATGGCATTGGTGAGAGTGCATCTGTAATACTGTGTACAGTTTTGGTTTCCTTACTGAAGAAAACATAAAATTGCATTCGAAGAAGTTCATAGAAGGTTCACTAGACTGATTGCTGGGATGAAGGGGTATCTTCTGGGAAATCGTTGGACAGGTTGGTCTGTATCCACTGGAGTTCAGAAGAATAATGGATGATCTTATTGAAAAAAAAACAGAAGGTCTTTAGGGCACTTGGCAGGGTGGATGCAGAGAGGATATTTCCCCTTATGAGAGACATTAGACACAGGGAACACGGTTTTTTTTAAAAAAAGGGTCGCCCAACAAACATGGAGATGAGTTTCTTTTTTCTTCGAGTTTCGTTAGGCCGTGGAATTTTCTTCCCCGGAGAGGAATGGAAGCAGTGCCATTGAAATTTTCAAGACTGAGTTAGATAGATCCTTAATTGACAATGGAGTCAAAGGTTACATGGGATGGACAGAAAAGTAGAGATGAGGCCACAATCTGATCAGCCATGAATTATTTTTAAACTGTGTCCCTGTTCTAGTCTCTCTCAGAAGGGGAAACATCCTCTCAGCATCCACCCTGTCAAGTGCCCTCTAGATTTTATCAGCCAAATGGTCTACTCCTGCTCCTAATTCTTATGTATGTTGGTATGTAAATTATCTGTTATTTCTGATTTCACAGACTTGGTTTTACAGTGAACTTTAAAGTTAGGTTGATAATCCGGTCAGTTTCAAACTGCCTGTAACGGACGAGAAAAAAGCACCATTCAGATCCTGTGCCAGGACATATTTCAGCTCAATCTTTCTAAAAAAAATAACCGATCAGATGTTATAGCCCATCCCTTTCCAAAGGCTCTGCTGCTGGAATGAAACCAGACCTCACACTCCGGTGAAAACCGCACCCGTGGAAGAGTCTGCAAAATAATTCATGTCTGTTCGCTGTAAGAAGATCCAATCTGGGTTGTAGTTGGGTCTCAGATCAATAAAGGGTATTTGTTACCAAAACATGGCTACAGCAAGTTTAAAAAAGGGCTCGATGGAGAAGGAGATGAGAGCAGTCTGACTCATACACTTCAATCCAGCTCCTGTGCAGATACAGGTCTGAGAACGGGACAGGTGTTTGGTGGGGAGGGGGGGATGGGGGGTGGTTGGTGGTGAGCCGATCATTGGTGGACATTTAAATAATCGGGTGGGAAATTTAAAAAAATACTGAACGATCGAACCGATCAGTGAAAAAGCTTGTCAAATAACCGAAAATTAACTTGGTCTGGAAATTGAATAGTTGCTATTGAAATCATTATAGTAAATCGATTCCTTAAGAGAGGTATGGTCGCAGTTCTTTCAGAGAAACTATGGGCGGACTTTACTAGAGATGTGGAGTTTGGTGCTTTATTTCTGTACATTGTGGAGATCTACAAGGAGCTGGTGTACTTGGTCACCGCCTTTGCTCCTGCTGAGACGGCGTTCTTGGCCAGCTGCCCACGCAGCAGCACATCCATCGCGGTCCAGATGTGCATAAACAAATCGCAAGATCCTAATGATTGCAGGCTGATGCCATCTCCTGACTGAAAGTAACCAGTCCTTCGTAAATATTTTATATCGCAGAGGAATAAGATTGAGTCTGTTGGAGGCAGATTCAATCGAGACCTTGAAAAGAAAATTGGATAATAATATCAAGCGTAAAACTAAACTGCAAAGCTATTGAGAAAAGGCGGTCTTGTGAGATGGTTCTGCAGAGAGCTGGCCCGATACGATGGGCCGAAGGGCCGTTTTCAGTGCTGTCAGCATTCTATGATTCTATCCTCCAATGGGAACATGAACTTGGTGTTTAGATGCAGAGCAAAATGGTCGCTAAATATTTCACCCAAAACGTTCCAGTTCCAACCAGCTATAGTGTGTTTGCTCTATACATGAAGAGTGAAAAGCTTTTGGACATAAACGCTGGTGTTATAGTGGTGAGTATAGCTGCTTTCCCAGCAGTTGAGCTGAGTTTGATCCCGAGCCATTGCAAAGCCAATCCCCAGTCCATTTTAATTCTGCATCTTTGCAACAGAATTTTACAAGCGAAAAGTTCAAAGCTATTACTGAATTGAAGTTGACAAAATATTATCATCATCCAATCAGATTCACTCCCTGTTCGATCGGCGTCACCCTGCTGCAAGTTTGTTTCCTTCAAGTGCAATGCACAAAATGTTTAGGGGCCTGGAGGTGAAGGGTTTATTTTCCTTAGCAGATAGGTTATTGACGAGGGGGCATAGATTTAAAGTGATTGGAAGAAAAATTAGCGAGGTGATGAGGAAAAACGTTTTCACCCAGAGGGTGGTGGCGGTCTGAAAGGGTAGTTGAGGCAGACACCCAATTTATTTAAAAGGAGATAAAAGCAAAATATTGCAGATGCTGGAATTCTGAAATCAAAACAAGAAAGGCTGGAAATACTCAGCAGGTCGGGCAGCATCTGTGGAGAAAGAAGCAGAGTTAACGTTTCAGGTCAGTGTCTCTTCATCAGATCTGATGAAGGGTCACAGACGTGAAAAGTTCATTCTGCTTATCTGTCCACGGATGCTGCCAGACCTGCTGAGTATTTCCGGCCTTTCTTGTTTTTATTTCATTTAAAAGGTGTCTATGCACGTCAATTGCCGTAAACTGCAGGGCTGCAGACCAGCTGCTGGAAGGTGGGATTAGAATAGATAGATTGTTTCTTGCCCAGCACAGAAACGATGGGCCAAGTGGTCTCTTTCTGTTCCTTAAACTTTCTATATTTCTATGAATAAGATACACATTTATATATGTCTAACTCACAGCCTGATGTTGGTATATTGCTGAGCATATCTGCCTTCCGAGCAGTTGACCCTGGTTTCCGACTGCAGATCAGACCTCAATTCTGGTACCATGCAGCTACATTTTATACATTAACCATTGTCAATGCGATTTCAAAAAAAAACTTACAGAGTAGTCTCAACCTCCATGCACATCTCCCAAAAAGCTGAGCTTTAATGTCCTTTCAATGAGCTCTTTGTTTAGGAAGACACGTCCTTTAAACTAATAAATGAATTCTCAGTCAGAAATTATAGGAAGATCTTTATTAAATAATGCAAAAAAGGACGTAGGGAAAGTTCAGTTCACAAACAGTGCTCTGGCTAAAGTCTGAACCCAACAAGCATTTACCAGACAGTGAAACATAAAGGAGCAAGCTCACACTCAGAGACCAGAAAATGACGGGGACAAGGTAGAAGCTGCACACAGATATATCTGAAGCTAAAAAATACAGAATAAGATATTTCTAAAATAAAATAAATGGACAGGTGCAGATAAACCTACACTCAAAATTAGAAAACAGAGAGATAGAAATAAACTGCTGGTCAGAGATTGGGATTTATAGAGTGAAACCTACTCTTACATACCAGAAACTAAATGATACTGCCGAAATAAAGGAAGCAACACTCACCTACCAGAAAAAAAGCATAAAGCCACTCAAACATGCCTGAAACAGAGACATGAAGCAAATCCCATACACTGAACAGAAACTGACAGCTAAAGATCAATACTAAAAGGCACAAAGGGGAAAAAATGGTTCAGACCTACACTCACAATTCAGTGGCAGATAGTGGTAGAGCAAAGCCCATACTCCCATTCCAGAAACTGACAAACCTGAAGCAAAACTAACATACAAACCAGAAATTAACGGATGCAGAATAGAATACAGCTTATAACCTTCAGTACAACAAGCCTATCCAGTATCTCCTCCTTATCAATTTGAAACAATTTTAGTGTTTGAATTACCTCCCCTTTCCACATTGCCTGGGTTGCATCCTTTTTCCTTCGTAAAGGCAGATGCAAAGTATTAATTTAATACCACAGACGTGTCCCCTGCCTCCATGCATCAATCGCCTTTTCCCCCAATTAGCCCCAAAACTCTTCTGCTATTAACTGCCAATAAAATACACATAGATCCCCTTTTATGTTAGCTGCCAGTCTATTTTCCATCTTTGCTTCTTTTATTTGCTCTTTCACTTCCTCCCTGAACCTGCTAAATACCAAATGCTGACAGGCATATTGAAAGATGAGAGCAGTGGTGCCCATTATCCTTGGAGAAACACGGCAGAGAGGAATCATGAGGGATCTTGACAGAATAAATAGGGAGAAACTGTACCCTTTGGTGGAACAGTTGAGAACTGGAGCGCAGAGATTTAAGGTGACTGGCAAATTAACCCAAGATGATATGAGGGAAAGCGTTTTTATGCAGGGAGTTGTTCGGATCTGGAATGCTCGGCATGGAAGTATGGTGGAGGCAGATTCAATCGTGGCTTTCAAAAGGGTATTGGGATAATTACCTGAAGAAAAAAAGCTGCAGGAGTACAGGGAACAGATTGGGGGTGGGTAGTGGAACTAGGTGAGTTGCTCTTGTAGAGAGTAGCAACAGGCATGATGGAGTGAATGGCCTCCTTCTGTACTGAAAGCTTTTTATGATTCTATACAGATTGAAAACCACACTCCCATACCAGAAACTGGAAGGTAAGGAAAAAACATACACATTTAAATGCCAGAAACTGCTAAGTATAGATCGAAACCTACGTTTACACACCACTGAATGACAGGAACAGTGTGAACCCCATATCACAAACCAGAAACTGACAGGTACGGAGAAAATTCAACATTCGCAAACTGGGAATTGACAGGGACAGAGTAAAATCAACATTCACATATCGGGAACTGACAGGTGCAGAGTAAAATCAACATTCAAATCCCAGGAACTGACAGGTGTAGAGTAAAATCAACATTCACATAACAGGAACTGACAGGTGCAGAGTAAAATCAACATTCACATATCAGGAACTGACAGGTACAGAATAAAATCAACATTCACATACCAGGAACTGACAGGTACAGAGTCAAATCAACATTCACATACTGGGAATTGACAGGTACAGAGTAAAATCAACATTCACATACCAGGAACTGACAGGGACAGAGCAAAATCAACATTCACATACTGGGAATTGACAGGTACAGAGTAACCAATGCCTGTTAAAATGGTACGGCAATTATCATGGGGGATTCTAATCTGCATGTAGATTGGTCGAACCAGCTCAGTCAGGGCAACCTTGATGAGGAATTAGTTGAGTGTATCCGTGATAGTTTTCTTGAACAGCATGTAATGGAACCGACGAGGGGCAAGCTATCCTAGATCGAGTCCTGTGTAATGAGACAGGAATAATTAATGACCTCATAGTTAGGGATCCTCTTGGAAGGAGTGATCACAGTATGGTTGAATTTAGAATACAGATGGAGAGTGTGAAGATAAAATCCAATAACAGGGTCCTGTGCTTGAACAAGGGGGACTACAATAGAATGAGGGAGGACTTGGCTAAAGTAGACTGGAAACAAAGATATTACGGTGGGACAGTTGACGAGCAGTGGAGGACTTTCAAAGCAATTTTTCAAAGTGCTCAGCGAAAGTATATTCCAGTGAAAAGGAAGGACTGGAGGAAAAGTGGTAATCTGCCTTGGGTGTCTAAGGAAATAAGGGAGGCTATCAAATTGAAAGAGAGGGCATACAAAGTGGCCAAAAGCAGCATGAAACGAGAAGATTGGGAAAACTTTAAAGGTCAACAGAAAGCTACAAAAAGAGCGATAAAGAAAAGTAAGATAGAACATGAGAAAAAAACTAGTACAGAATATAAAGACAGATAGCAAAAATTTCTCTAAATATATAAAACGAAAAAGAGTGGCTAAAGTAAACGTTGGTCCTTTCGAGGATGAGAAGGGGAATTTAGTTATGGGATATGATGAAATGGCCGAGGCATTGAACTGGTATTTTGTATCGGTCTTCACAGTGGAGGACATTAACAACATGCCAGTAATTGACAAAGAGACGAACGGAGGTGAGGACCTGGAAACAATCATTATTACGGAAGAGGTAGTGTTGGGCAAGCTAATGGAGCTAAGGATTGATAAGTCTCCTGGCCCTGATGGAATGCATCCCAGGGTACTAAAAGAGATGGCGGGAGAAATAGCAGGTGCACTGACGGTAATTTTCCAAAATTCGCTGGACTCTGGGGTAGTCCCAGCTGATTGGAAAACAGCAGATGTGACGCCACTGTTTAAAAAGGGAGGTAGACAAAAGATGGGGAATTATAGACCGGTTAGCTTAACCTCTGTAGTGGGGAAGATGCTTGAGTCTATTATCAAGGAAGAAATAGCAGGGCAGCTCGATAGAAATTGTCCCGTTGGGCAGACGCAGCATGGGTTCGTGAAGGGCAGGTCTTGCTTGACAAATCTTTTGGAATTCTATGATGACATTACGAGCAAGGTGGACAATGGGTGCAGTGGATGTGGTGTACCTAGATTTCCAAAAGGCCTTCAACAAGGTGCCGCACAAGAGGCTGCTGCACAAGATAAGGATGCATGGCGTTCGGGGTAAAGTATTAGCATGGATAGAGGATTGGTTGACTAAGAGGAAGCAGAGAGTTGGGATAAATGAGTGCTATTCTGGGCGGAAATCAGTCACCAGTGGTGTGCCTCAGGGATCGGTGTTGGGACCACAATTATTTACAATTTATACAGATGAATTGGAGTTGGGGACCACGTGTAGGGTGTCAAAGTTTGCAGATGACGCTAAGATGAGTGGCAGAGCAAAGTGTACAGATGACTGTGAAACTTTGCAGAGGAACATAGATACATTGAGTGAGTGGGCAAAGGTCTGGTAGATGGAATACAATGTTAATAAATGTGAAGTCATTCATTTCGGTCGGAGTAACAGTAAAAAGGATTATTACTTGAATGGTAAAAAGTTGCAGCATGCTGCTATGCAGAGGGACTTAAGTGTCCTTGTGCATGAATCGCAGAAGGTTGGTCTGCAGGTACAGCAAGTAATTAGGAAGGCAAATGGAATTTTGTCCTTCATTGCTAAAGGGATTGAGTTCAAAAGCGGAGAGGTCATGTTGCAGCTGTATAAGGTACTGGTGAGGCCGCACCTGGAGCACTGTGTGCAGTTTTGGTCTCCTTACTTGAGAAAGGATATACTGGCACTGGAGAGGGTGCAGAGGAGGTTCACGAGGTTGATTCCGGAGTTGAGGGGGTTTGCTTACGAGGAGAGACTGAGTAGATTGGGATTATATTCACAAGTTGTCCCCTTGTTCAAGAAGGGGAGTAGAGACAGCCCTGGTAATTATAGACCTCTGAGCCTTACTTCGGTTGTGGGTAAAATGTTGGAAAAGGTTATAAGAGATAGGATTTATAATCATCTTGAAAAGAATAAGTTCATTAGAGATAGTCAGCACGGTTTTGTGAAGGGTAGGTCGTGCCTCACAAACCTTATTGTGTTTTTTGACAAGGTGACCAAACAGGTGGATGAGGGTAAATCCGTGGATGTGGTCTATATGGATTTCAGTAAGGCGTTTGATAAAGTTCCCCACGGTACGCTATTGCAGAAAATACAGAAGTATGGGATTGAAGGTGAATTAGTGCTTTGGATCAGAAAGTGGCTAGCTGAAAGAAGAGAGAGGGTGGTGGTTGATGGTAAATGTTCATCCTGGAGTTTAGGTACTAGTGGTGTACCGCAAGGATCTGTTTTGGGGCCACTGCTGTTTGTCATTTTTATAAATGACCTGGATGAGGGTGTAGAAGGGTGGGTTAGTAAATTTGCGGATGACACGAAGGTCGGTGGAGTTGTGGATAGTGCCGAAGGATGTTGTAGGTTACAGAGGGACATAGATAGGCTGCAGAGCTGGGCTGAGAGATGGCAAATGGAGTTTAATGCGGAAAAGTGTGAGGTGATTCACTTCGGAAGGAGTAACAGGATTGCAGAATACTGGGCTAATGGGAAGATTCTTGGTAGTGTAGATGAGCAGAGAGATCTTGGTGTCCAGGTACATAAATCCCTGAAAGTTGCCACCCAGGCTAATAGAGCTGTTAAGAAGGCATATGGTGTGTTAGCTTTTATTAGTAGGGGGATCGAGTTTCGGAGCCACGAGGTCATGCTGCAGCTGCACAGAACTCTGGTGCGGCCGCACCTGGAGTATTGCGTGCAGTTCTGGTCACCGCATTATAGGAAGGATGTGGAAGCTTTGGAAAAGGTGCAGTGGAGATTTACTAGGATTTTGCCTGGCATGGAGGGAACGTCATATGAGGAAAGACTGAGGGACTTGAGGTTGTTTTCGTTAGAGAGAAGGAGGAGAAGAGGTGACTTAATAGAGACATATAAGATAATCAGAGGGTTGGACAGGGTGGATAGTGATAGCCTTTTTCCTCGGATGGTGATGGCAAACACGAGGGGACATAGCTTTAAGTTGAGGGGTGATAGATGTAGGACAGATGTTAGAGGTAGTTTCTTTACACAGAGTGTAGTAGGGGTGTGGAACGCCCTGCCTGCAACAGCAGTAGACTCGCCAACTTTAAGGGCATTTAAGTGGTCATTGGATAGACATATGGATGAAAATGGAATAGTGCAGGCCAGATGGTCGGCGCAACATCGAGGGCTGAAGGGCCTGTACTGCGCTGTAATGTTCTGTGTTCTACGTTCTATGGAGTTCAGAAGAATGAGGGGGATCTTATGGAAACATATAAAATCATGAAGGGAATAGATAAGATACAAATAGAGAGGATGTTTCCACTGGCAGGTGAAGCTAATACACGAGGGCACAGCCTCAAGATTAGAGGGAACAGATTTAGGACTGAATTAAGAAGGAAATTCTTCACCCAGAGAGTTGTTAATCTATGGAATTCCTTGCCCAGTGAAGTAGTTGACGCTTCTTCAGTAAACGTATTTAAAGCTAAGGTAGATATTTTTTGAACAATAAAGGAATTAAGGGATACGGTGGGAGTGCGGGTAAGTGGATCTGAGTCCACGAAAAGTTCAGCCATGATCTTAGTGAATGGCGGAGCAGGCTCGAGGGGCCGGACGGCCTACTCCTGCTCCTAGTTCTTATGTTCATATGTATGTTCTAAAATCAACATTCACATATCGGGAACTGACAGGTACAGAGTAAAATCAACATTCACATACCAGGAACAGACAGGTACAGAGCAAAATCAACATTAACATACCAGGAACTGACAGGTACAATCCGGATCATTCGCTGGTATTTATTTTCTAGGACAGGGAATTAAAAAGTGACGCAATCATCGAGCCGATCCATGAACCTTCTTGTCCCAGAACTCGACGTCAACTTCGGCTGAAATTTGAACAGTTGGTATTCAAATAACTGCAGTAAATTCATTCTTTCAGAGAGGCTGTCGGCGGATCTTAAAGGAGCCAGTGTGCTTGGTGCTTTATTTCTGTACTTGTGGAGATCTACAAGGAGCTGTTATGCTTGGTCACCACATTTCTCCCTTCCGAGACGAGGTGCTTGGCCAGCTTCCCGGGCCGCAGCAGGCCCACGGCAGTAGAGATGTGCACACCAATCGCAAGATCCAAATGATTGTAGGCTGGTGCCATCTCCTGGCTGAAAGTGAGTCGTGCAACGAGAGGAACATTCATTTGTTACTATTTTAATTGGAGAGAACTAACAGAGTGTGATGGAGGCACGTTCAATCGAGGCCGTCAGAAGAGAATTAGATAATTATATGAAACGTAAAACAAAATTATAGAGATTTGGAGAAAGGGTGGGAGCATAGGATTAGGTGAGCTGCTCTTGCAAATAACTGGCCTGACCATGATGGGCCGAATAGCCTCTTTCTGTGATGTAACCATTCTGTGATTCTATCCTTCTTTGATAAAATGCAAACGTGGTAATACAAACAGAAATTGCTGGAAATATGTAACAGGCCTGGCAGCATCTGCGGAGAGAGGAATAGAGTTAACGTTTCAGGTATGTGACCTTTGATCAGAATATTTGCAGCTCTTTCTATTTTTATTGCAGATTTCCAGCATCTACGGTATTTTGTTTTTATTAACTTAAACGTATTGTTTAGATGCAAATTTAAATGATTGTAAAGCATCCTATTAATCAAAACAAAGCCTGAAAATTTCGCTGCAGTAGGCCATGGTGATATAGTGGTGAGAATAACTACCTTCCAAGCAATTAACCCGGGTTCAATTCCCGGCCATCGTAGATCAGCTTCATGTTGCAGTATTTTACAAACGGTAACATGCCAAAGTCAATACAGATTTGAAGCTGAATAAATATTCTCGTCATCCAATCCCACTCACTCCCCTGCTTGATCGGGGTCGCCCTGCTGCAAGTTTGTTTCCTTCAAGTGTTTATCTAATTTCCTATTGACATCATTGATTGTCTCTGCATCCACCACACTTGTGGGCAGGGAGTTGCAGCAGGTACAACAAAACAAAAAATGCGTCCTGACATTCCCCTGCATCTCTTTCCCAAAACCATCAATCTTTGTCTCGTCCTTGTACCATCAACTAATGGGAGCAGGTTATCCTTGTCTAACTTATGTACAACTCTGTCAAATTTCCCCTCAATCTACATTGCTCTAAGGAAAACAACCTCATACTTAGATAACACACATTCCAGAGCCATCTATCCAAGCTATTCCATAACAAAAGAATAGTTGTGTTGTAAGTATAGATGGGAGCATAACATCAAGAGACTTTGATAGATCAACTGTGTGTCGCTGTCCAATGCACCAGATTTTCTGTATCACCTGAACACTGCTCGCCGCTGTGTAAAGCTTAGAGCATTTTCATGGCTTACATTTAAGCAAGAACTGCAATGCCAAGCCTGGATTATAAAGCATGATGGTCATCTTCATTGAAATATGTCAAAATGTCATGTTGAGAGATGTGTCAGTGTGGAAGATGCACGTAGCCACAGGGAACGAAAAAGCGAAGTGGTGCAGCTGGAGGGGATTCTGCAATGTGGGGGCGATGGATCGTGACATATTTTACGTTTGTGAAAAATAGGAACAACCAAAATAATAGGACTAATTATATGTTTTGTATATCAATATATTGAAGTCTGCTTGATCTGATGCTTGCTTTAGTATGACATGTTTTTTCAAGTCTATACTTTGTTTAAACCTTTGTGTGAGAACAATGGGAGAGAAACCAGCATTCCTCGCAGGGAGAGAGATGAGATAAAGCTGAAACTGCAGAATTGAAAAAAAGAATGTCCAGCATCACCAGGATCCTTGCTAAAATAGAAAGAATCAGGAAGCATCTGTAATGTGTGTAGATTAAAACATTAACTAAGTAGGGTCAAACAAATATGTCAATCTGGGCCAATTAGGGCACGTAGAACAAAACTAATATGGCAATGACCTTTCATCACAAGAAGGATAAAAGAAAGTGGTTTACAGGACATCGTCATCAAACTTCGAGCGGGGTCAACAGAACATCATTGGCACTTAGAAGGGGAAGATACACGACAGTCAACAAAACACAGCAAGTGCAGAACAAGGAGAGAGGTCCGTACCGCAGCAAGCACAGAAGCAAGACCGGGAGTTGTGTGTTGCTGCATACCTGTTGACATTGTTAAATATGAATTTTGTGCATCTTATTTACGCCTAATAAACCCTTTGACTTGGTCACAGAACTTGCGTTTGTACCTTGTAGGTCTCTTTGTCAAGATTCTCAAGGTGAGATGGATTGGGTATTCGCTCAGGTAACTCACCTCTGCTCTGACCTTGCGGGAGCGGAGTGGAGAGGAGGGCAATCAAACCTCTTCCAGCGTGCCGGAGTTTTGAACAAAAAAGGCAAACCGTGACGTCATAGGAGAGCTGCATGCTGATTGGTTGGTGAGTAGCAGCTGTTCGAATATCTTTTAAAAAGGGCAAAGTTGTTTTTTTTTTGTTGGAAAGAATCTCTGATGATGAGGTGGGTACTACTAAAGTATATTTTTTAAGGCCTTTAGATTGAAGTGGGTGGAACAAGGCCCCTAATATAATTAGTATTTTTTAATTCAGGGAGCAACTAATTAACCGAAGGGTAAGTCATTGCAGGAGAGCTCAGGCCCGTGATATGTTACTCCTGCGCTATTTTGGAAATCAGGAACACTTCCAGTATCCCTGATGACCATGTCTGCAGGAAGTGTATCCATCTGCAGCGTCTGGCTACCCACATTATGGAGCTGGAGCTGCGGCAGGATTCACTGTGGCGCATGCGCGATGCTGAGGAAGTCGTGGATAGTTTGGTGAGGTGGTCACACCGCAGGTAATGGCTGCACAGGCAGAAAAGGGATGGGTGACCACCAGACGGAGCAGCAGGCGCAGGCAGGGAGTGTAGGAGTCCCCTGTGGCCGTCCCCCTCTCAAGGATAATGTTGGGGGGATGACCTCCCAGGGGAAAGCAGCAACAGCCGAGTTCGTGGCACCACGGAGGGCTCTGCTGCATAGAAGGAGAGGAGAAAGGGTTGGAAGAGCTATAGCAATAGGGGATTCTATCGTGAGGGGTGCAGATAGGCGTTTGTGTGGCCACAAACGAGACTCCAGGATGGTATGTTGCCTCCCTGGTGCTAGGGTCAAGGATGTCTCAGAGCGGCTGCAGGACATTATGAAAGGGGAGAGTGAGCAGACAGAGGTCGTGGTCCATATTGGTATTAACGATATAGGCAGGAAGAGAGATGAGGTGCTGCAAAGTGAATATGGGGAGTTCGGCAGAAGGTTAAAAAGCAGGACATCTCGGGTTGTAATCTCAGGATTACTTCCTGTGCCACATACTAGTGAGTGTAGGAAAAGGTGGATGAGACAAATGAATGCATGCCTGAAGAGCTGGTGTAGACGGGAGGGATTCATTGGGATCTCTTCTGGTGCAGAGGTGACCTGTACAAGAAGGACGGATTGCATCTAAACTGGAGGGGGACCAATATCCTTGCGGGGTGGGGGCTGTTGCTGGTACTACTCTGGAGGGTTTAAACTAGTCTTGCAGGGTGGTGAGACCCAAAGTAGTAGTCTCTCAAATGAGATAGTTAAGGCAAATGTAGAAGTTAAAACAAGCTAGTCCAGGAGGCTGGCAAGGCAACGGCAGGACAGGGAGAGTGGAAGGGCTGGTAGGCTAAACTGCATTTACTTTAATGCAAGAAGCCTAACAGGTAAGGCAGATGAACTCAGAGCTTGGATCGGTACATGGGATTATGATATTATAGCAATTAGGGAAACGTGGTTCATGGATGGGCAGGACTGGCAGCTCAGTGTTCCGGGGTACCGATCTTTCTGGCGTGACAGAGGTGAAGGTAAGAGAGGAGGGGGAGTTGCACTATTGATTAGAGAGGACATTATGGCAGTACATAGAGAGGATATCTCGGGAAGAATGTCCAGCGAGGCCATATGGGTAGAACTTAGAAATAAGTAAGGGTTGATCACTTGATGGGATTATACTATAGACCCCCCAATAGTCAGCGGGAAGTGGAGGAGGATATATGTAGGGAAATCACAGATATGTGTAGGAATTGTAGGGTTGTAATAGCAGGTGATTTTAACTTCCCTAATATTGACTGGGACTGCCTTAGTGCTAAGTGATCATATGGGGAAGAATTTGTTACGTGTGTCCAGGATAATTTTCTGAAGCAGTATGTGGATGGCCCTACTCGACCTCCTCTTAGGAAATGAGGACGGGCAGGTGGTTGATGTGTCAGTAGGGCAGCCCTTTGGGACCGGTAACCACAACTCTATTAGCTTCAAAATAGTTATGGAAAAAGATAGGACTGGTCCTCAGATTGACGTGCTAAATTGGCGGAAGGCTAATTTCGATGGCTTCAGACAGAACCTCTCAAATGGGAGAGGCTGTTGACAGGTAAAGGGGCGTTTGACAAGTGAGAGGCATTTAAACATGAGAGAGGAAGAGTTCAGGGCCGGTATGTTCCTGTTAGATGGAAGGGCAAGTCTGGCAAGTTTAGGGAACTTTGGTTGACGAGGGTTATTGAGGATATGGTCAGGACAAAGAAGGAGCAATATGCCAGATATAGGCAGCTGGGGTCAAGCGAGTCCCTCGAGGAGTATAGAGGTTGCAGAACTACACTTGAAAAAGGAAATTAGGAGGCCAAAAAGGGGTCATGAGATTTCCCTGGCAGATAAGGTAAAGGAGAATCCTAAAATATTCCATAAGTATACTAAGAGTAAAAGGGTAGCTAGGGAGAGAGTAGGTCCCCTTAAGGATCAGTGTGGCAATCTATGTCTGGAGCCACGGGAAAGGGGCGAGGTCTTAAATGAATATTTCTCGTCTGCATTTACCGTGGAGAAAGTCATGGAAGCGAATGAGTTCAAGAGAGGGGACAGCGATATCCTGGATCATATCAACACTACAAAGGAGGAGGTGTTAGAAGTCTCCGAAGCCACATTAAGGTGGATAAATTCCCAGGGCCTGGGCAGGTGTATCCGAGGATGCGATGGGAAGCAAGGGAGGAGATTGCTGGGGCCCTGGCAGAGATTTTTGTATCATTGTTAGCCACGGGTGAGGTACTGAAGACTAAAGGATAGCTAATATTGTGCCTTTATTTAAGAAGGGCAGCAGGGATAACACCATTGTGCTCAGTTCTTTGTGTATTTATGTTTTGTTTATTTGAAGTGATGGCAACAGTATCCTGAGAAATCAGGCAGAAATACTTTTCAATGTAGAGCAAAATATAACAGGGCATATTTACAAATAGCTAAATAATGCAGGGTTACCTTTTTATGCAGAATCGATTGATTTATTCTCCAGTATAAAAATGTGAAGCAATATGAGAGGAGAAATTCCGGGCAGAAACTATTTCCTCACATTGCCTGATTATTTAGTCCTGAGTGACCGTGTGAATTCACTCCGCTATGTTGCAGTGCAGACTTCCTGCAAATAGAGATCTGCTGTGCAGCGAGGTTTACAGATTATGGAGTTTCAACTTATATAAACTTACCTTTTTGTTTCGGCAGTTTCTTTTTGCAGCGGCGACAAAGGGAGCGAGGTGGCAGCTGGGTAAGTGAGTTTCATCTTATATAAACTTACCTTTTTGTTTCGGCAGTTTCTTTTTGCAGCGGCGACAGGGAGAGCGAGGTGGCAGCTGGGTAAGTAAGTCCGATATATTTGGGCAGCGGCTGAACCCGAGACACGACACCTGTCGTGTATCCCACCCGCCCTCCTCCTCCAACCAAAAAAAAAAGGATTCGGTGCTGTGTTGATAAGGTAAGTCTTTTTCTATTTCTTTTTTTTTCTTTCCGTGTGATTGGTAAAAACTTTTCGTTCCTTTTTCATTTATCGAAGTTAAGACGAAGTTAAGTTTAAGATTAAAAATGGCAGGAGATCTCAGACCCGTGTTGTGCTCCTCCTGCTCAATGTGGGAGCTCAGGGACACGGCTGATGTCCCTGACTCCTTCACGTGCTGGAAGTGTGTCCAGCTGCAGCTCTTCTTAGACCGCATGACGGCTCTAGAGCTGCGGATGGACTCACTTTGGAGCATCCGCGATGCTGAAGAGGTCGTGGATAGCACGGTTAGCGAATTGGTCACACCGCAGATTAGGATCGCTGAGGGAGAAAGGAAATGGGTGACGAAAAGGCAGAGAAAGAGCAGGAAGGCAGCGCAGGTGTCCCCTGCAGTCGTCTCCCTCCAAAACAGGTATAGCGTTTTGGATACTGTTGGGGGAGATCGCTCACCAGGGGAAGGCAGCAGTAGCCAGGTTCATGGCACCGTGGCTGGCTCTGCTGTTCTGAAGGGCGGGAAAGAGAGTGGAAGGGCTATACTCATAGGGGGAGTCGATTGTAAGGGGAGTAGAGAGGCGGTTCTGTGGTCGAAAACGAGACACCCGAATGGTATGTTGCCTCTCAGGTGCACGGGTCAGGGATGTCTCAGACCTTATGCAGAACATTCTGAAGGGGGAGGGTAAACAGCCAGTTGTCGTTGTGCACAAAGACACCAATGATATAGGTAGAAAACGGGATGAGGTCCGACAAGCAGAATTTAGGGAGTTAGGAGCCAAGTTAAAAAGTAGGACCTCAGAGGTAGTAATCTCAGGATTGCTACCAGTGCCACGTGCAGTCAGAGTAGAAATGAAAAAAATAGTCAGGATGAATGCGTGGCTTGAGAGATGGTGCAGGAGGGAGGGGTTCAGATTTTTGGGACATTGGGACCGGTTCTGGGGGAGGTGAGACTATTACAAATTGGACGGTCTGCACCTGGGCCGCACTGGAACCAATGTCCTTGGGGGTGCTTTTGCTAACGCTGTTGGGGAGCGTTTAAACTAATGTGGCAGGGGGATGGAAACCAAATGAGGAGGTCAGTGGACAGTAAGGCGGTAGTAACTAAATCCTGTAAGGAACTAGATAATGAAGTCAGCGTGACTAAGGGGAAGAGTAGGCAGGGAGCAAATGATGAATGCAAAGGGACTGGTGGTCTGAGGTGCATTTGTTATAATGCAAGAAGTGTAGTAGGTAAGGCAGATGAAATTAGGGCTTGGAATAGTACTTGGGAGTATGATGTTATTGCTATTACTGAGACTTGGTTGAAGGAAGGGCAAGATTGGCAACTAAATATCCCAGGCTATCGATGCTTCAGGCGGGATAGAGAGGGAGGTAAAAGGGGTGGAGGAGTTGCATTACTGGTCAAAGAGGATATCACAGCTGTGCTGAAGGAGGGCACTATGGAGGACTCGAGCAGTGAGGCAATATGGGCAGAACTCAGAAATAGGAATGGTGCGGTAACAATGTTGGGGCTGTACTACAGGCCTCCCAACAGCGAGCGTGAGATAGAGGTACAAATATGTAAACAGATTATGGAAAGATGTAGGAGCAACAGGGTGGTGGTGATAGGAGATTTTAATTTTCCCAATATTGACTGGGATTCACTTCGTGTTAGAGGTCTAGATGGAGCAGAATTTGTAAGGAGCATCCAGGAGGCTTTTCTAGAGCAGTATGTAAATAGTCCAAATCGGGAAGGGGCCATACTGGACCTGGTGTTGGGGAATGAGCCGGGCCAGGTGGTTGAAGTTTCAGTAGGGGACTACTTTGGGAATAGTGATCACAATTCCGTAAGTTTTAGAATACTCATGGACAAACACGAGAGTGGACCGAAAGGAAGAGTGCTAAATTGGGGGAAGGCCAACTGTACCAAAATTCGGCAGGAGCTGGGGAATGTAGATTGGGAGCAGCTGTTTAAAGATAAATCCACATTTGATATTTGGGAGGCTTTTAAAGAGAGGTTGATTAGCGTGCAGGAGAGACATCTTCCTGTGAAAATGAGGGATAGAAATGGCAAGATTAGGGAACCATGGATGACCGGTGGAATCGTGAAACTAGCTAAGAGGAGAAAGGAAGCCTAAATCAGGTCTAGGCAGCTGAAGAAAGACGAAGCTTTGAAAGAATATCGGGAATGTGGGACCAAACTGAAACGAGGAATTAAGAGGGCTAAAATGGGTCATGAAATATCTTTAGCAAACAGGGTTAAGGAAAATCCCAAAGCCTTTTATTCATATATAAGGAACAAGAGGGGAACTAGAGAAAGGATTGGCCCACTCAAGGACAAAGGAGGAAAATTATGCTTGGAGTCAGAGAAAATGGGTGAGATTCTAAACGAATACATTGCATCGGTATTCACCGAGGAGAGGGACATGACGGATGTTGAGGTTAGGGATAGATGTTTGATTACTCTAGGTCAAGTCGGCATAAGGAGGGAGGAAGTGTTGGGTATTCTAAGGTGGACAAGTCCCCTGGTCCGGATGGGATCTATCCCAGGTTACTGAGGGAAGCGAGAGAGGAAATAGCTGGGGCCTTAACAGATATCTTTGCAGCATCCTTAAACACGGGTGAGGTCCCGGAGGACTGGAGAATTGCTAATGTTGTCCCCTTGTTTCAGAAGGGTAGCAGGGATAATCCAGGTAATTATAGACCGGTGAGCCTGACGTCAGTGGTAGGGAAGCTGCTGGAGAAGATACTGAGGGATAGGATCTATTGATGTACAGAGAGATTTGGGTGTTCACGTCCATTGTTCCATGAAGGTGGCAACGCAGGTCAATAGAGTGATCAAGAAGGCATACGGCATGCTTTCCTTCATCGGACGGGGTATTGAGTACAAGAGTTGGCAGGTCATGTTACAGTTGTATAAGACTTTGGTTCAACCACATTTGGAATACTGCGTGCAGTTCTGGTCGCCACTTTACCAAAAGGATCTAGATGTTTTGGAGAGGGTGCAGAGGAGGTTCACCAGGATGTTACCTGGTATGGAGGGCGCTAGCTATGAAGAGAGGTTGAGTAGATTAGGATTATTTTCATTAGAAAGACGGAGGTTGAGGGGGGACCTGATTGAAGTGTGCAAAATCATGAGAGGTACTGACAGGGTGGATAGCAAGAGGCTTTCTTCCCAGAGTGGGGGATTCAATTACTAGATGTCTCGAGTTCAAAGTGAGAGGTGAAAAGTTTAGGGGGGATATGAATGGAAGTTCTTTACGCAGAGGGTGATGGCTGCCTGGAACGCGTTGCCAGCGGAGGTGGTAGACGCGGGCTCGATAGCATCTTTTAAGATGTATCTGGACAGATACATGAATGGGCAGGAAGCAAAGTGATACAGACCCTTAGAAAATAGGCGACAGGTTTAGATAGAGGATCTGAATTGGCGCAGGCTTGGAGGGCCGAAGGGCCTATTCCTGTGCTGTAGTTTTCTTTGTTCTGTGTTCTTTGGACACAACTGACTTTACATTGTTCAGCTTCCATTGGATGTCTCGGATTTAGAAATACTCGGAGTGAAGACGAGCTCTAATTACATATTGTTACACCAACACTTTTGTGTGAAATTAGTTGTCCTGCACATGGGAGTGAGATTCAGCTCTTATGAAACAGTCTCTATTATTTTGTGTCAAATTAATTTTGTATCTGTCTCTCTCTGGCATGGTGTGTATGTATTTGACTAATTCTGTGTCTGTCACTCTCTGGTGGCGTAATTCTGTCCCTGTTACCCTATGGAACTGCGCACGTGTTGGTTTAGAAAGATAGAAAGAAAAAGGGGCAGGAGTAGGCCATTCGCCCCTTTGAGCCTGCTCCGCCATTCATTATGGTCATGGCTGATCATGCCACTCAGAAGCCTGTTCCGGCATTCGTCCCTTTGAACTCTTTAGACCCAAGAGCTATATCTAACTCCTTTTTGAAAACATACAATGCATTAGCCTCAACTGCTTACTGTGGTTGCGAATTCCACAGGTTTAGTAGCTGTCTGTCTCTGGCATATTTTGTGTTTGTGGCGGATAAATGCTGTATCTAACAGTCTCTGGTTCTGTTTGTGGGGGTGGTATACATTCTGTTTCCGCCACTCTCAGTCCAGTATATGAGCGAAATACAGTGTGTACCTGTCAGTTTCTTGGATTGGATGCAAGTGTGAGGTTCATTCCTCATCTGTCAGTCTCCAGTAGTGGTGTCTGAGTGTGTGATTCATTTTGGCTCTAGCAATATTTGCACAGTATGTGAATGTGGAAAACAATCTGTGTTTATCAGTCTCTGATTCTGTATATGAATGATGGATTTAATCGGTATCTGTCATTCTGAGGTACGGTATGCAGCATGAAGTTTCATTGCATCTCAATAGTTATGTAATAATGCGGTGAGGTAACAGAGAGGTTAAAGCGATGAGTTGCTAATCTATTGTGCTGCATGTGTGGGTTCAAATTCCATTCTCTCATTTGTCTGTTTTTGACAAGGTCCCACATGGAAGATTGTTTAAAAGAGTAAATCCCTTGAGAGCCAGGAAAATGTAGCGTGCTGGATGTAAAATTGAATCAGTGGCAGAAAGCAAAGGGTAATTGTAATTCCCTGAATTAGCGACTGGAACGATATTTACAGTGGTGTCCTGCACGGCTCAGCAGTAGGTGTCCTTATTTTTGTGGTATATATTCATGATTTGGATGTAAATGCTAGGGGCAAGATCAAGAAGTTTGCAGACGACATAAAAAATGGCCATAATTGGACAACTAATTGGAGTGAGATTCTGTCCTTATCAAACAGTCTCTATTATTGTGTGCCAAATTAATTTTGTGTCTGTCACACCCTGGCATAGTGTGTATGTGTTAGTTTAATTCAGCGTCTGTCACTTTCTGGTAGAATAATTCTGCAACTGTTCATCTCTGGGACTGTGCGTGTGTGTGTGGTGTGTGTGTGTGTGTTGGATTAATTCAGCGTCGGTCACGGTCTGGTGGAATAATTCTGTAACTGTCAGTCTCTGGGACTGTGTGTGTGTGTGTTGGGTGAATTATGTCCCTGTCACGCTGTGGCACTATGTGCGTGTGTTGGATTAATTCTGCAACTGTCTGTCTCTGGCATAGCTAGTGTTTGACAGATTAATGCGGTATCTAACAGTCTCTGACTATATGTGTCGGGGTAGGATACATTCTGTTCCCGCCACTCTCTCCTCCGGTCTGTGACCGGAATACCTGTCAGTTTCTGGGATTGAATGAGTGTGAGATTCATTCCTCATCTGTCAGTCTCCAGTAGTGGTGTCTGAGTGTGTGATTCATTCTGGCTCAGACATTATTTGCACAGTATGTGAATATGGGAAGCATTCTGTGTCTATCAGTCTCTGATTCTGTTTGTGAGTGATGAATTCAATCAGTATCGATCATTCTGTATGCGGCGATACATTTTTGTTTCACTTGTTGCAGTTGTACAACGAGGGGCCGAGTGGTTAAGGCGATGGATTGCTAATGTATTGTGCTCTGCAAGCGTGGGTTCGAATACCATTCTCGTCGTCCATCTGTTTCTGACTAGTTCCCAAATGGTGGACTGCTTTAGAACGTAAATCCCATGGGATCCAGAGAAATGTTGCAAGCTGGATGTGAAATTGACTCAGTGGTCGAAAACAAAGGGTAATTGTCGTCCGGTGTAATGGTGACGAGAAGGCAGTTTCCAGTGGTGCCCCACATGGCTCAGTACTTGGTGTCTTTCATTTTCTGGAATATTTTCACGATTTGGATATAAATGCCGGGGGCATGATCAAGAGGTTTAATGACCGCACAAACTATCACCAGGGGGCATAATTTTAAGGTGATTGGAGGAAGGTTTACACAGAGAGTGGTGGGTGCGTGGAATGCACTGCCAGCGGTGGTAGTAGAAACAGATACATTAGGGACATTTAAGCGACTCTTGGATAGGAACACGGATGATAGTAGAATGAAGGGTATGTAAGTAGTTTGAACTTAGAGTAGGTTAAAGGTTCGGCACAACATCGTGGGCCGAAGGGTCTGTACTGTGCTGTACTGTTCTCTGTTTTATGTTCTATATTCAAACATTTGCCATGTGGTTGATGGAGAGGAGGATAGCTGTGGGCTGCAGGAAGATATCAATAGACTGGTCAGGTGGGCTGAAAAATAACAAATGAAATTCAACCCAGAGAAGTGTGAGGTGATGCATTTGGGGAGGCGAAACAAGGCAAATGAATACACGATTAATGGGAAAATAATGAGAGGTGCAGAGGACGTGAGGCACATTGGAGTTACTGTCCACAGATCCCTGAAGGGAGCAGGGCAGGTTGATCAGGTAGTTAATAGGGCATAAGAAATCATTTCCTTTGTTCGTTGACCAACAACCACCCATATATATGAATCCTGTATTAACCCCATATACTCTACCACATCCCCACCACACTCCTACCACCTACCTACACTAGGGGAAATTTTCAATGGTCAATTTACCTATCAAGTCTTTGGCTGTGGGAGGAAACCAGAGCACCCGGCGGAAATCCATGCAGACACAGGGAGAAGTTGCAAACTCGGCACAGGCAGTACCCAGAACTGAGAGAGTATAGACGAGGTTTACGAGCATGTTGCCAAGTTTGGAAAAAATTGCAGGTATGAGGAAAGATTGGATCGGCTGCGGTTGTTTACAATGGAAAATAAAAGAATGAGAGGAGATTGGATTGAGATGTACAAAGTTATTAGGGGACTGGATAGAGTGCTTGATAATGGCCTATTTACCTTAGCAGAGATCTCAGTGACTGGGGCGCATAGATTTAAAGTGACTGCTAGAAAGATGAGAGGGAAAAGAAGAAAAGCTTATTTTCACCTGGAGGGTAGTTGGAGTCTGGAATTTACTGTCGATAAAGGTGGGAGAGGCAGAAAGCCTCAAATCATTAAACAAGGTCTCTGGATATGCACCTCAAATGCAGTAAACTGCAGGGCTGTGGGCCAAATGCTGGAAGTTGGGATTAGGCTGGATGGCTCGTTTTTGGCCGCCGCAGAAACAATGAGCCAAGTAGTCTCATTCTGTGCCATAAACTTTCTATGATTTTTCTGTATGATTGCCTGGTTCAATCTGCACCTGGCAGACTCTGATGCTGTAGTGACTGTGGGATTCATTCCTTAACTCTCAGGCTGTAGTGATGGTGGACATAGACAATGCTGGAGAAGGATCATCGACCTTGAAACGTTCACTGTGTTTCTCTCTCCACAGATGCTGCCAGAGCTGCTGAGCATTCCCACCAAATTCTGTTTTCGTGAGCATTGGGTGTAATTGGAGTGATGTCACAATGTCTTGTGTTTCGTTACCAAATCCGATTCAATGCTTGCCACCATTCACAAGCATGCTTGCAGCGAAAAACGTTTTTGGGCGGCACAGTGGCGCAGTGGTTCGCCTCACAGCTCCAGCGACCTGGGTTCAGTTCTAGGTACTGCCTGTACGCAGTTTGCAAGTTCGCCCTGTGACTGTGTGTGTTTTCGCCGGGTGCTCCTGTTGCCTCCCACAGCCAAAGACTTGAAGGTTGATAGATAAATATAGGTTTAATATAAATG
Source organism: Heterodontus francisci (assembly GCF_036365525.1). NCBI lineage: Eukaryota > Metazoa > Chordata > Chondrichthyes > Heterodontiformes > Heterodontidae > Heterodontus > Heterodontus francisci. Next base: position 11,701,586 of record NC_090391.1, read on the forward strand.
GGTGTTTGTTGGTCAGCACAGCCTCGGTGGGCCGAAGGGCCTCTTTCAGTGCTGTTTCTCTAAAGAACTAAATAAATCTTCTGTGCAATCAGGAAGTTTATTTCCTAAAGACTCTCTGCAGCCACGTTTCCACTGAAAAACTCACCGACGATGTGAAGATGCACAGGGGAAAGTCACCAATCTGTCGGTGAGACAGCGCCCTACTGAAGGGATTCCCTCACACTGTGATTACCTTGTGATTTATATCCCTTCTTGTCGATAAGTATACTTGCCGCCATCAGATTAGATCAGAGACAGAAGAAAAAAGAGCAGCCACAGTGAAGCACATTGTTTTTCTGAAGTAATTTCTCTCTCTGTTGATTGATGCTCCTGAATTAAATGTTGATTTTCTCCCAGGAAAGCTCAATGTTTTCCTTCCTTTTCAGCTCCTGTGACACATACTGCTAAGCCTCGTAACACACCGCTACAATCCATCTGCCAGGGCTGTGAAATGGATCCTTGGATCAAATAAAATGGGAATCCAGCCGTCTGTTGAGAGAGTGATGTTTATGACATTCGCCATTGAGTGTGTATCAAGTTACAGAAGCTCAAATGTAGCTGTTCATTCCTGAACTCAACAGAAGCACTACATTGTCTGATTGCGACAGGCGATGTTGTATAGCTGTCGTTTTAAGCAGTTGAATTGGGTTCATTTCCTGGCCATCGCAGCTTCACATGTATTGAAGTTCCGAAGAAGGGTCACTGACCCGAAACGTTAACTCTGCTTCTCTTTCCACAGATGCTGCCAGACCTGCTGAGTGATTCCAGCATTTCTTGTTTTTGTTTCACATGTACTGATCTCTGTTCTTCTGAGGCTCAAAGGTTGGAATGGAGCCTGAACATTTTGGAGTGGATAACGTGTGCAAAGGAAGGAAATCCTTGACGTGGCTTTAATTCCCACGTCACGATAAATCTAACTCGGATTTCCTCCTTTTTATTGCCATTTCTTATCTGACCTGAACTATATAGTGAAACACCGATAGAATTACATGCGTTCACTAAAATTAATTGACTCTCAGAATCTTGTCCCTTCGCCGCTTCCCGTTCCTTATTTAAATATCCATTGTTTCATCCTTCAATATGAGCAACGTACACTCAATACGAGTGGGATTATGATTTCTTTATTTGAAGTGAGAGACCAGTCAGAAATACTGTTCAATGAAGAGTAAAATATAACAGGGCATATTTACAAATAGCCAAAAAAAGAATGGAATCTTTTGTTTTTATTAGCAATCCATTGATTTATTCTTCAGTATATCAATGTGAAACAATGTGAGAGGAGAACATACGGGCAGAAGTTATTTCCTCACATTGCCTGCTTCTTTAACCCTGACAGACTGTCTGAATTCACTCTGCGATGTTGCAGTTCTCAAACTCGGCCAGTGGATGTCATCAATCTGCGTTACAGCGAAGTTTACAGATCAGAGAGGGTCACAACAGATACCACATTGTTCAGCTTCCTTTGGACGGCTGGGACTAAGAAATTCTAGGAATTGAGACGAGCTGTTATTACATTTTTTTACACCAACGCTGGTTGCACTTTTGTGCTAAATCAGTTGTCCCACACGTGGGAGTGAGATTGAGTCCATATCTGTCAGTCTCTACTATTGCGTATCTGTGTCGAATTAATTCTGTATGTGTCAATCTATGGCACGGCGTGTGTGTGCTGATTTAATTCTGAACTGTCAGTCTCTGGCACTGTGTGCGTGTCGGATGAAACCTGGCCCTGTCACTTGAATGCACTGCATATGTGTGTGTTGGTTTATTTCTCTAACTGTCAGTCTCTGGCAGAGTGTATGTTTGGCGCACAAATGTTTTATGTAACAGTCTCTAGTTCTGTGTGTGAGTGTGTGATACATTCTGTTCCTTCCACTGTCTGCTACAGAAAATGATTTAAATTCACTGTGTACTTGTTACTATTTGGGACTGTATGTCAGTGTGAGATTCATTCTCCATTTGACAGTCTACAATAGTCGTGTCTGAATGTGTGATTAATTCTGACTCTGACAATGTTTGACACTGTATGTGAATGTTGGAATCATTCTGTCTATTAGCCTCTGATTCTCTATGAGTGATGGATTCAATAGGTATCTGTCACTTTCTTTTACTGTATGCGAGGATGAGTTTAATTCTGTCTCTGTCAATCAAAGGCAGCAGATCAAGAGGTTACGAGGTCGGCACAAGGAAGCCTCTTCTGCAATAGCTTTCCAAACTCGAATACTACACACCGAAGTAAACGTTGTTTTCACTCACTGAGCTGCAGGATATCGGTCACCTCTGGGCTCAGTTCCAATCTCCCTCTGCCTTTTGCACACTCGTCTCCCTCACAGACCCGGAATCTAGCAGTTTTGTTATAATGCTCTTTAACGACTCACCAAACAGCAGTAACAAGGCGGCCGTATCCATGTTCCAGTCTGAGCTACGTTGAGACATGACAGCTGGAAGGAAGGGCGAGTGTGTCACTTGTTCCAGCTCGCAGAACTTCAAACCAGGATGCGTTGAGAGAGCAATTGCAGAAGCAGAGGCTGAGAGGAAGTGAGGTTGACCCACAAACAAAGGAACAGCACTCAGTCTTGTACAACCAGAAATGAAATATGGAGTGAAACATTGCAAGTCTTGCGAGGAGAGATTGGGGAAACAGGGCCTCAATTCTCCAGAGTTCAGAAGAATTAGAGGTGGTCTCATTGAAACTCACAAAATTCTTACAGTGAGTAACAGGATAGGATCTTTCTTCTGGCTGGTGAGTCTAGAACCAGTACACATAGTCTCAGAATAAAGGGTAGGCCATTTAAGACTGAGATGAGGAGGAATTTCTTTGTGCAGAGGGTGGTGAATCTGTGGAATTACCTACCACAGAGGACTGTGGAAGCTCAATCATTAGACATGTTCAAGACAGAACCTATAGATTTCTGGGTATGAATGACATCAAGGAATATGGGGTTAGTGGGGCGAGCGGGGGGTGGGGCGGGGATGGCAGAGAGGTAGATGATCAGTCATGATCAGTTTGAATGGCCGAGAATACCCAACAGGCCGAATGGCCTATTCCTGTTTATCTTTCCTGTATTCCTATGTTCCTAATTTCCAGCAAGGCAGCATTTGAATATTAAAGAGTGAGTTTGCATAGAGTGGTCATAAAAGAAGAGCAACGAAAGATAGTGTAAAAATTGGGAATTTGGTAAGAGTGAGAATTCTGTGGTGGGTTTGTTGAGCGAATCACAAAGCGAAATTTTGCTTGTTATTTTGAATTCAACCTCGTACTTTAAAAAACCGTGAGAGAAACTGCAATCTAGTTAACAGAAACAGTTAGTTGCCGGTAACTGTCAATCAGCTGTAAGATTGCATGAAGAGGTGTGAGCTGGGAGCTGAATCATCACTTGTTACTTGTGTGGCTCAGAAAAGTTTATAATAGTAAATAGTATCTGCTGATACTGAGAGTGATCGCTCAGAGAGGCCCTCAAAGGAGTACAGTGTAAAACCAGCTTGAGAGTTGGGAATATGCTGAAATTAAATTAAGGACTGATGGACACAAAATCCAGCACACTGTTTGGTTTTATATCATGAGGGGTAAAAACAGAGCCGATAGAGAGAAATTGTTTCCATTGGTGGACAGGTCCAGAACTAGATCATTTATATTTAAGGTGATCGAGAAAAGAATCACAAGCGACAGGAGGGAAATCTTCTTTCTCCAGTGAGTGGTTAGGATCTGGAATAAACTGCCTGAGACTGTGGTGGAGTCAAATTCAAGAGTGGCTTTAAAAAGGGAATTGGATAAGCGCCTGAAGATCAAAAGAGATAATTGCAGGGCTAAGGGGAAAAGCCAGGGAAGTGGGAGCAGCTAAATTGCTCTTGCAGAGAGCTGGACGGGTTGAATGAACTCCTTCTGTGCTGTCACCTTTCTATGATTCCATGCCCCAAGACTCCCTCACCCTTTCTGCTTCTCACGCAAATGCCCAACTCTCAGTCTTGCCCCAGCAGTGCCCAGTCTGACATTAGACATTAGATTAGGAAAGTGAGTGGAACAGTGACAGGGGATCCAGCATAAAGCAAAGGTGGACTGCGAGAACGACACTGCACTGAGATACATTCCCGTCTGTGAGCTGTGATGACACTGGACTGCTATCAGCTGAGGTGGACTGCCCAGAGGGTGTGCGATGAAGTCCTGCGACAATATAATTGACTGATTAAACAGATTTATTGCTGCGAATTGTGAACTTAAACATAAAGAACAGCGGTGCAGCACTGCCGTTGCTGCGTAACGTTCCTCTCAAAACTACCTGGAGATGCTGGGGATTGAACCCAGGACTTCATACATGCGAAGCACGCGCTCTACCACTGAGCTACATCCCCAACCCTGACTGCAGTGATTCACAATTGATTCTTTGTATTTATTATGTTCTCAGTCTTCATCAGTATCAGCAGTCTTTCCCCAGTCCTGACACCTGTCCAAATTGCCGATGCCTCTTGTATGAAACAAGGGCAATGAAATGTGTCTTTTACTTTTCTATACATTCCCACAGATGTACTTGGCTTCAGAACGTGGGGTAATTACATAAAAAGGAGAAGATTTTCCCCCACTCTGATCCCAGCGCTCACTATGGTAACGCAAGAGAGCATTTCTGTGGAGTTCTGAATCGTCCTTGCAATTATAACGCATGTTTGAATTCTAAAGCAGTGAAGTTGGGCAAAATCTTTATAACGGACTGTTTAAGCCCCTGTTCACATGTTGTGTCCAATTCTGGGAACTTTAAAATGGAGTCAAGGCCTAAGAGAGGATTCAGAGGAGCTTTGCCAGAATGGTATCAGGGACGAAAGGCATCAGTTATGTGGAGAGACTGGAGAAACACCGGGTTTTCACTCCGTGGAAGCGGAGGTTAAAGGCAAATTTAATGGAAGTGCCCAAGATCATGCAATCTTTAGATGTTATCAGTGAGGAGAAACTGCACCAGTGGCAGAAGTGTGGGAACCAGAGGACACAGATTTCAGGTAATTGACAAAAAGAACCAGCAGAGAACAATTGTGAATTATTGAGATCTGGAATACACTCTGTGAAAGAGCGGTGGAAGCAGATTCGGTAATAACTTTCAAAGGGTAACTGGATAAATACCTAAAGCGGAAAACCTACAGGGCTACAGGGAATGAACAGGGAGGGAGTGGGATTAATTTAATGACGCTATCTAAGAGCCAGAACAGGAACAATGGGCCGAAAAGACTCCAATCTGTGCTTCATCATTGTCTGGTGGTTTTTATTGAGGGGATTTCAGGGTTTGAACCCGGCCACAATGAAGTCGTTACATAGCCAAATCAATATGACATGTGACTTCTGATAATAATATTTCCAACATGTTAATATCTTTGTCTTTCTCGATGATAGAATTTCTGGGTAGACATAGGAACATAGGAGTAGGAATAGCCATTCAGCCCATCGAGCCTGCTCTACAATCCAATTTTCCCACACTATCCCCATATCCCTATTTTCTGAAATTTGTCAATCTCTGCTTGAAACATACTCACTGAGTGAGCTTCCACAGCCAACTGGGGTCGAGAATTCCAAAGATTCACAACGCTCTGAGTAAATAAATGCCTCCTTATCTCTGTCCTAAGTGGCTCCCTACCTATTTTGAAATTGTGTTCCCTGGTTCTAGACTCCCCAACCAGTGGAAGCATCTTACCTGCAGCGACCTGTGCATCCCTTTAAGTCTTTTGCAGGTTTCAATGCGATCACCGCTAATTCCTCGAAACTCTAGAGACTGTAGGCCCACTTTCACAAATCTCTCTTCATAGGACAGTCCCGCCATCCTGGGAAAAATTCTGATGAACCTTCGTTGCACTGCCTTTATGGTGATAATATCCTTTCTCGGGTAAAGGGGGCAAAACTGCACACAGTACTCCAAGTGCGGTCTAACCAAAGTTCTGTTTAATTGAAGCAAGTCTTCACTACTCCTTTACTCTAATACTGTTGCGATAAAGGCTAACATCCCATTAGACTTCCTAATTGCTTGCTACAACTGTATGTTCGCTTTCAGTGACTTATTGACAATGACACCCAAGTCCCACTGCACATTGGAAGAATATATCCCAATCTGTGCTGTATCATTCACTGATTCCCTGGTGGTTTTATGGAGGGAATTACAGGATCTGATCCTGACAAAGATGTAGGAATGTTGATTCATATGCAAATCAATATGACATGTGCCCCAGCAGTCTGCAGCCTGCTATCTGAAGTTAGATTAGGAAAGTTAGAGGAAGAGTGACGGGGCATCGAACATGAAGCAAGAGCGGACTCCGAGCATGACACTTGCACCCGATTGCATTCCGGTTTGTGAGCAGTGTTGGCACTGGACTGCTATCGGCTGAGGTTTGCTGCCTGGGGAGCGTGAGTCTAGTACCTTAACATCCTTCCGAAAGTGTGGTGCACAGAAATGGACAGAATATTCCAGTTGAGGTTGAGCCAGTGTTTTATAAAGGTTTATCATAACTTCCTTGCTTTTGTACTCTATGCCTGTATTTATGGAGCCTTAAAGCCGGGAATTCAGTTTCCCTTGTAAACCACTTTCTCAACCAGCCCCGCCACCATCACCAATTTTTGCATATATTCCCCAGGTCCCTCTGATCCTGAACCTCATTTCGAATTGTGTCCTATATTTTACCTTGCCTCTGCTCGATTTTCAGAATGAAAAAAATCACTTCACACCTCTCTGCAATAAATTTCATCTGCCACTTGCCTTCCTATTTCACCAGCCTGTCCGTGTCCTCTTGAAGATTGTCACTATCCTGCTCACATCTCTCAATACTTCCAAATATTGTGCAATGTGTAAATTGTGCAAGTGTACTTGTCCACCAAAGTCAACGTCATTAATATTGATAAAGAAAGGCAGGGATCCGAACACCATGGGGAACCCCATGATTTACCTTCCTCCAGTCCAAAAAAAAAACAGCTGTTCACCACTACTCTGTGTCCTAACACTCAGCCAACTTCGTATTCACACGGATACTGTCCCCTTTACTCCATGGGCTCTAACCTTGCTGACAATCCTGTTATGTGACACTTTATCAAATCTTTGTGGATATTAATCTCCTCTGTTGCCCCATCAAAAAATTCCATCAAGCAGCATGAATGTGATGATTCCTCCACCCAAGCTATCAACAACATCCTTCCCACACACAGTCGGTACATTATCATTCCCAGCACACAGATACACTGACAGACCATCAGGTCCACAGTCACAGAGAGCAGGGGTAGGCAGGCTCTTACTGCTCTGACTATTGCGAGGAGAATTGAATACAGAAGTAGGGATGTTATGTTTCAGTTATACAGGGAATCAGTGAAATCACATCCGGAGGACTGTGTACAGTATTGGTTCCCTTATTTAAGGAAGCTGTTCAGAGAAGATTAACAAGACTAATACATGGAATGGGCAGGTTGTCTTAGAAGGAATGGTTGTACAAGTTTGGCTTCCATCCAGTGGCGTTTCGAAAAGTAAGAGCAGACTTGATTGAAGTATAGAAGATTCTGGGGGGTCTTGACAGGGCGGATGTGGAAAGGATGTTTCCTCTTATGGGAGAATCTAGAACTAAGGGTCACTATCTAAAAATAAGGGTCGCCCATTGAAGGCAGAGATGAGGAGATTGTTTTTTTTTTTCTCAGAATGTCGTGAGTCTTTGTAACTCTCTTCCTCAAAAGGCGGTGGAAGCAGAGTCTTTGCATATTTTTAAGGCAGAGGTAGATAGATTCTTGTTACACAAGGGGTTAAAAGTTCATCGGGTGTAGGCGGGAATGTGAAGATGCGGTCACAATCAGATTAACCATGATCTTGTAGAATGGTGGATCAGGCCCGAGTGGCCGCGTGTCCAACTCCAGCTCCTAGTTCATATTTTCCCAAGATCCCAAGTGCTACATATATATTTTCAATCCAACGGTCAAACACAGCAGAAGTGCAGAAGTTGTTGCGGGGTAGGGGGATGTTTGGTGGGCGGGGGGTGGGGAGGGGGTGGTGGAAGAGCCATGGCGTTGTGGTCATATCACTAAACTAGTAGTCCAACCATCCAAGCTCATCTCATTGCTACACGGGATCAAATTCCACACAGCAGCTGGTGGAATTAATGTTCAATTAATCAATAAATTCAATTAATTGACACACAAGGTCTAACTTTGAAAGGGAATTTCCCTAATGTTTCCCTGTGCTCTCTGTCGTTAGCTGGTCTCACCTGCATGTGAGTCCAGAACCGCAGCAATGTGTTTGACTCTGAAGTGCATTACTCAGTTGCTGCGCAGTAAGGGATGACCACAAATGCCACCTCCTATAAAATACCTGCTGACAGGTAAATATATAAATTTCAGCCCAAAATCACACGACCTGTCACATTGAAAGACACTGTGCCACTGTTGACTTAACTACACATTTAATATCAGATAGAATTGACACACTATACATGGTTGAAGGGAACCGAATTTATCCCAATAATACATCGCACACGTATCAGTCTAAAAATTTCACTTTGAGTCCGACTGAAAGATGAAATTTCAATCCCATTAGTCCAAACTGAAGCCGACACTCAAGTACATTATTGTCGATAGAAGAGAGAGAATGAATCCCACACTCATATTCAGTACCACAGACTGGCAGATGCAAAGTGAAGCCATTACTCAAATATCGTTGCGGAGACGGACAGACGCAGAAGGAGTCCCATATTCATATACAGGACCACAGTCTGTCAGATAAAGAATAAATCACCCAGTGAAGAACAAATCAATCGAGTCTTGATAAAACTGCATTGCTTGGCTCTTTGTAAATGTGCCCTGTTATATTTTACTCTACATTGTTTACATCAGTTCAAATAAACAAAACATAAATACACGATGATCTGAGCACAACGCTGGTCGTTTCACAGAAACCATTACAAGGGGAAAGGGATGAAATACAGACAGAAATAAGATACAAATCAAAGCTTAAAATGCTGGAAAGACCCATCAGCTCCCATAGTTTCTTTGTGGGAGGGAAGCTCGGGTAAAGGGTTAAGATCGGTGACACTACTCTGGACCCGAAACGTTAATCCCACCTTCCTCCCTCCACAGATGCTATGTGGCCTGCTGAGTCTTTCCAGCATCTTCTGTTATTACTTTAGCTTTCCGGCGTCTGCAGGATTGATCTTTCTGAAGGGAAACCCACCTCTGGTAGACAATGGACATTTAAATAAGAAACGGGAAGCAGCAGAGGGAAAAAATCCAAGAAATGAATGAAGTTCACTGAAGCCGTACAATTTTATTGCTTTTCCAATGTAGTTCAGGACAGATAATAAGCAGCAATAGAAAAGCTGAATATGGAACTAAACGTAATGTGATATGAAAGAGAAAGCATTATAAAACTTTATTTCATTCGTGTGAAACACTTTTCCATTATAGACACATAATCCCTGGAGGCAGGATGAAATTCCGTTCAGATCTTGAGTTTCTGATATAAAAGGCATTAAAAGCTGGGGATTTGCGATGGCCAAGGATCGATGCCGGATCCACTGCTTGGAAGGCAACTGTGTGCACCACCATTACACCATCCCTTACCTCAGACATTACCTGGAGTATTTTAAACAATATTTACCGTTAAATTGTTCAGGTCTTTGCACATGGAGCTGTATTGATTGAAGTAAAGATACAAGTTAGTCTCTCTCTGTCCCTCCAGCCCCTCTGCTTTTCTCTCTCCTCCAGCACTGACTGATAGATGAACACTAACTGCTGTCTTAAACACGCCATCTTCAATATTCAGAATTGGAATATAAATAAATGGATAGACGCTGCTTCCATGTCACCGCAACTCAGCCCCACTGACAGGCAGAAACAGAAACCCCAGTCCAAACTCACTATCAAATTGTCACTGTGTCAATCCCACAATAGTGCAGCCTGAGTTCCAAGTTAGATACCAGATGGTGACTGTTTGAATCCCAATAATGTACCCCTAGATTCTCATTAAATATCACTCCAACATTCAGACACATTATGGGTTTAAAATTGGCGGTACTAATTCCCATAGTATGTCCTGACGTATAAATTGGAAACAAGTCAAAATCTATGTCTGTGATCAGATTGAGATTGAGATGTGGAAATACAGTAAACCAACTCAGATACCAGTTTAAACTTACCCATATTATTCAACTAAAATATCAATTCCCTTAGTCCAGCCTGATATAAACTGCAAAACCAGTCCTGAAACAACATACAGTATCTATGTGAAATATATTGTATTAATTCAATGAGAGCAGGCTGGGCTCGACATAACATGTGAGATCTCAATCACATTCTGAGTGAATGACACAGTATCAATGAAAAACACAGATCCTTAGAAATTCCACGCACAGACATAGGCCATGCGGCCCAGTGTGTCCACGCTGGCCACATAAGTGCTATCCAGTCTCATCTTACTTTCTGTCTTTTGGTCCATAACCCTGTATGCTACAATACGTCAAGTGCATGTCTAAGATTGTGTTACATGTCATAAAGGTTTCTGCCTCTACCATGCTTTTGGGCAGTGAGTTCCAGGCCACCCACCGCCCTCTGGGTGAAATAAAATACACCTGAACTCTCCTCTAATCCTTCTGCCAATTACTTTAAATGTTTGCCCCATTGATATTGACCTTTCTGTTAAGTGAAATAGTTCCTTCCTGTCCACTCTATCTCGGCCACTCGTAAATTTTGAACACCTCCAATATCCTGTCCCCCCCCCGCCCCCAAAGTTCCAAAGATAACAGCTCCAGCATACTCAGCAAAGATTGGACAGGCTGGGGTTGTTCTCCATGGAACAGAGGAGGCTGAGGGGAGATTTGAAACGTACAAAATTGTGAGGCGCCTGGATAGAGTGAATGTAAAGGACCTATTTACCTTATCAGAGAGGTCAGTGACTGGGGGCATAGATTTAAAGTGATTGGTAGGAAGACAAGTGGAGATATGAGGATTTGTTTTTCTCCTCGAGCATGGTGGGAGTCTGGAACTCGCTGTCTGACAGGTTATTAAAGGTACAAACCCTCAATTTATTTGAACGATGTCTGGATCTGCACCTCAAATGCTCTAACCTGCAGGGCTATGGACCAAATGCTGGAAGGTGGGATTAGACTGGATGGCTTGTATTTTGTCCAACGCAGATACAATGGGACAAGTGGCCTCTTTCTGTGCCATAAACTTTCTATGATTCTATGTTTCGATTTTCTCACAGCTAAAATTCTCCAATCCTGCCAAGATCCTCACAAATCTCCTCTGTGCTGCCTCTAACAGGATCACATCCTTACTGTAAAGCAGTGACCAGAAATACACTAGCTGCACTCCAACTAGTGTTTTATACTGCTTTAGCATCATGTCCCGGCTCTTGGACTCTAGGGCAGTGTGTGAACTTATAAATAAAAGCTGAGTTATAATTCTGTCAGTCTCTGGTAGAGTATATGTGCGTTGTATTGATTTTCTGTCTGTCAATCCCTGGCACACAATGTGGTTGTAGGATTAATGATGTAACTAACAATCTCTGATACTGTAAAATAAAAGCAAAATACTGCGGATGCTGGAAATCTAAAATAAAAACAAGAAATACTGGAATCACTCAGCAGGTCTGCCAGCATCTGTGGGAAGAGAAGCAGATTTAACGTTTCGGCTCAGTGACCCTTCTTCGGAACTGGAACTTTCCGAAGAAGGGTCACTGAGCCGAAACGTTAACTCTGCTTCTCTTTCCACAGATGCTGCCAGACCTGCTGAGTGATTCCAGCATTTCTTGTTTTTAATCTCTGATACCGTGTTTGAGTGTGGAATATATAATTTGCATATGTCAGTCTCTGTTACTGCATGAGACTGAAGCCTTCATTCTATATCAGTCAGTCTCTGGGATTGTATGTGAGTGTGAGATTCATTATTTTTCTGTTATTTTCCGGTGGTGGTGTGTCAGTGTGCGATTAATTCTGTATCTGACAGACTGTGGGAATGTGGGACTCATTCTGTTCCTATCAGTCTCCAGTTCTGTATGTGAATGATGGTTTCACTTTGTATCTATCAGTCTCTGGTACTGTATGTGAATGTGGGACTCATCTAGTTACTTTCAGTCTCCAGTTCTAAATGTGAGTGATGGCTTCACTTTGTAGATATCAGTCTTTTAAAAAAAAATACTTTCATGGGATGTGGGCGTCACTGGCAATGCCAGCATTTGTTGTCCATCCCGAATTGCCCTTGAGAACTGAGTGACTTGCCAGTCCATGTCGCAGGGCATTTAAGAGTGAAGCATATTGCTGTTGCTGTGGAGTGGAGTGGGCAGGGGGCGGGGTACTGGAGATGTGGGGGAGGGGGGCGACGCCCCCACCAGGAAATTAATGCATTTTGCTGAATCCATGCAATTTTCTCACGATTCCAATGTACAGTTCAGGCCAGATAATAAAGACCAATAAAAATGCAGCAATTCCAGAGATAAAATTAATGTGATATAAAAGTGAGCATATTGTGATGGCAATGGTTATTTCATTCGCATAAAACACTTTCCCATTCTGAAGACACAATCGTTCCAGGTGGGAGAGGATTCCATTTCAATTTTGGAATCTCTGATGTAAATTCATTAAAAAAAGCAACGCAGTGCGTTGGTCAGGAATCGAAACCGGGTCAACTGCTTGGAAGGCAGCCATGCGCACCACTATGCCACCACCGCCAGCTGTAAGCATTTGCTCCATTCCTTAAAACAATATCTTACTTTAAATTGCAATATAATTTTAACATGGAACTGAATTTGATTGATCTAACGATACAATTATTCTCTCTCTGCCTCTCCAGCCCCTCTGCTTGGCTCTCTCATTTCACACTGAATGACAAATCAACACTAACTTCTGTCTTCACCACGCCATGTTCAATACCCAGAGAAGGTCACTGATACAATAATCCCATTTCCACATCCTGTGGAGTTTATTACAGTAATAAAAGCAAGAAATGCTGGAAATACGCAGCAGGTCTGGCAGCATCTGTTTAGCGAGAAGCAGATTTAAAGTTTCAGGTAGTGACGATTCATTTGAACTGATCTGAAATGTTAACACTGCTTCTCTCTCCAATAGATGCTGTCAGACTTGCACAGTATTTCCAGCATTTCTTGTTTTTATTTCAGATTGCCAGCATCTGCAGTATTTTGCTTTTATTTTGGAGTTTCGGACACTGATGGGCTATTTCTGATGAGAAGGTTAAGAGGAGATTTGATCGAAGTGTTGAAGCTCAAGAGAGATCTAGACAGAGTAAATGGGGTGAAACTGTTCCCATTGGCAGAAAGGTCAACAAGCAGATAGCACCGATTTAAGGTCAATGGCAAAATAAACACAACGGTGACATGGATGTCTAAATAGACCAATCAGAGTGGAACCCTGAAATAAGACACTGCCAGAACTTTCAAACTGCCAATCACAATCAGCCCCTTCACCAATCCTCCATCAGCACAGGGCTGTGGGAGCTCCCTGTTTAATCCCGGTGTGGAGGGGTTTGGGATGATTTCCAGGTCTGAAAGTGGTTTGAGGACTGTCTGATCCGGTACATTTCTACTCGAATCATTTTAATACAATTATGCAAGCACAGCCTAATAATCTAATAACTGACCCACTTGAGTGCTTGTGTCTCTTTTACCATAGAGTGAAGTCAAGTCTATAATCCACTTAGACCTTAAAGAGGCTGTTTTAACCATAATGGCGAGAGTTATTCCTTCTGACAGAATTGCAGAATTGTTACAGAGCAGAAGGAGGCCATTTGATCCATCCTGTCCACACTGGCTCTCTGAATGAACAATTCACTTAATGCCAATCCCCCGCCTTCTCCCCGTAACCCTGCCCTTTCTTCCTGTTCACATAAGTGTATAATTACCTTTAGAATGCCTCGATTGAACCTGCCTCCACCACAGTCTCAGGCAGTGTATTCCAGATCCTAACCACTGGCTGTCTGAAGAAGTTTTTCCTCACGTCGTTTCTGCTTCTTTTGCCAATTACTTTAAATCTGTGCCGTCTCGTTCTCGATCCTTTCATGAGTGGGAAGCTTCCCCCTAACCACTCTGTCCAGACCCCTCATGATTTTGAATATCTCTATCAAATCACCTCTCAGCCTTCTCTTCTCCAAGGAAAACAGTCCCAACTTCTGCATCATATCTTCATCACTGATGTTCTTCATCCCAGTGCCATTCTCGTGAATCTTTGCTGTACTTCTCCAATGCCTTTACATCTTCTTGGAGGGTATCTTTCTCCTCCCTCAGCCACTCACTCCATACCTCGCTGTTCCCCCAATCCCCTGGCCGATTGTTCCCACTACTCGCTTCGTGACACCCCGGTCTCTGGCTACCCCTCCCCCCCTCCTTCCACCCCAGCTCTTGACAGTACCGCTTCCCTACTCTCGTCCACTCGCTCCTCCATCAACCCATCACCCCTCGTGGCATGACTTTCTTCTTCGGGGCGCATGCAGAGATCGATTAAATGTGGGAGCGAGTGGCTGAGAGGAGGGAACCGGCGCGGCCCATAGCTGGGGCATTGGGGGGAGGAGGGGAAGTGGAAAGTGAGTTGCCGGAGAGTGGTGTGGCGAGGAGCGGGGATCAATCAACCAGGGGAGTGGAGGAGAGAAGCAAGGTCTGGAGCGAGCGCTTCAGTTGGGGTGACATATAAAAAGTGGATAACGAATTGCCAACACATTTTATACTCTGCCCGATTTTCTTCTCCATCGATCGGGATGCCAATTCACTGTCTCCCTAAAATATCAGAACATGGAAATTCAATCATAACATTCCTTTTGTACTTAATGGTATTACTGTAATATGAAATAACTCTGAGGATTACAGTTAGCATCCTATTCACCATACTAGTGTCGTATTGGACCTCCATCCAACTTCGTGGAAGGTGAGCTTGCTGGAACTAAACAGCTGGAAGCATTTCCTGTGAGAAATTGAGCAGCGCTATCTTTCATCCTGGTAGTTGCGTGAATGTCGCAGACATTTCGGTGTCAGTGGAACAAGCTGCAATTCCGCATGTGCAAATACAGCGCCACCTAACGGTTGCATTGTCAGCAAATGCAGCCTTCACTCACAACATCTTATTGCAGTGTAATACCTCAGAGTGCAATTATTACAGTGCAGAATAAGGGGCAGTTTGAGGGCATTGCCCGGCTCTCGCTTTTCACAAAATGATGCTCACTTCTGATTGGAACCGTTGTTTAACTTCCTTTTGTGACTTTGAGATAGACAAAACTAAACATTGATAAAGAGGAGGAAATGGATATGCTAGCTGTATGTAAAATTGATAAGGCACCAGGACCAGACGAGATGCATCGAAGGATACTGAGGGAAGTGAGGGTGAAAATTGCTGAGTCACTGATCATAATTTTCCAGTCTTCCTTAGACTGGTGGTGCCAGACGACTGGAGAATTGTAAATCTTACACCCTCCTTCAAAATAGGGTGTAAAGTTAAGCCCAGCACCTGCAGGAAGACCAGCTAACTTCGGTGGTGGGAAAGTTTTAGGAACATAATTTGTGAAATATTTAATAGTCATTTAAACAAACGTGGACTAATTAAAGAAAGTCAGGAGGGATTTGTGATGGAACAATCGTATTTAACTAACTTGCTTGAGCTTTTCGAATGCGGTAACAGAGAGGGTTGATGAGGGGAATGTAATGGATGTGGTGTACATGGACTTCCAAAGGCATTTGATAAAGTGCCACATAACAGGCTTAAAGCAAAGTTAGAGCCGAAGGATTAAAAGGGAAATGGCAGCCCGGATATGAAATTGGCTGAGCAACAGGAAACAGAATGTCGTGATGGATAGATGCATATCGGACTGGACGACTTTATCTAGTGGAGTTCGCCATGGGTCGGTGTTGGGACCCTTGCTTTTCCTGATATATATTAACGGCCTATACCTGAATTTACAGGGCACAATTTCAAAATTTGCCGGTGAAACAAAACATGGAAGTATTGTGAACTGTGAGGAGGAGAGTGGTAAACTTGAAAGGGAACATCGGCAGGCTGGTGGAATGGGTGTAGAAGAAGCAGGCGATGTTTAATACAGAAAAGTGAGAAGTGACACATTTTTGTTGGAAGAATGAGGAGATGCAATTTAAAATAAAGATTACAATTCTAAAGAGGGTGCAAGAACAGAAGGATCTGGGGCTTTAAGGACACGTATCATTGAAAGTGGCACAGCAGGCTGAGAAAGTAGTTAATGAAGTAGACAGGATTCTGGGCTTTATAAAATAGAGTACAAAATCAAGGAAGTTATGATAAACTTGTATAAAACACTGATTCGGTCTCAATTGGAGTATTAAATTCAGTTCTAGACACCACACTTCAGGAAGAATGTTAACCCATTGGAGAGGTTGCAGAAAAGATTTGTGAGAATAGTTCCAGGGACGAGGAACTTAATTTACCTGGATAGAATGGCGAAGCTGGGTCTCTTTTGCTCGGAGAAGAGAAGGTTGAGAAGAGGTTTCATCGATGATTCAAAATCATGAGGAGCCTGGACAGAGTCGATAGGGAGAAACTGTTTACATTTGTGGAAGTGTCGAGAATGAGTGGACACCGAGCTAAGGTGATTGCAAAGAAGCAATAGCAACCAGGAGAAAAAATGGTTTCACGTAGCTAGTGGCTAGGATCTGGAATTCACTGTCTGAGAGTGTAGTGGAGGCAGATTCAATTGAGGTATTCAAAAGAGAATTGAATAATTCTCTGAAGGGAAGAAAAATAGATGGTTATGGGGAAAAGACAGGGGAGTGAGAATAGATAAGATAACTGTCAAGCTTTGTTTGAAATAAAACCAGGCGCCTTGACTCTGATTGGCAGTTAACTGTCAGTCACCATAAACTGGTGCATTCTCCATGGCAACGTCTCTACCAATCAGAATCCACTTGCCAAGCAATCAGCACTCTCTTACATAGTATAAATGTATTGTTTATCTTTCCATTGGTATTCTACAGATTTGTCCTGATGAGTGAAAGATGAAAATGTTCGCCAAATGTCTTTGTTTGCAGCAATACTCAAAAAAATTAATAAGTTTATCGTCAGTATTTACATTAGAGAAAGAAAATGTTGCCGAGGAGAATACTGAGATTCAGATTACTAGGCTAGATGGGATTGAGGTTCACAAGGAGGAGGTGTTAGCAATTTTGGAAAGTGTGAAAATAAATACGTCCCCTGGGCCAGATGGGATTTATCCTAGGATTCTCTGGGAAGCCAGGGAGGAGATTGCAGAACCTTTGTCCTTGATCTTTATGTCGTTATTGTCGACAGGAATAGTGTCGGAAGACTGGAGGATAGCAAATGTTGTCCCCTTGTTCAAGAAGGGGTGTAGAGGCAGCCCTGGTAATTATAGACCTGTGAGCCTTACTTCAGTTGTGGGTAAAATGTTGGAAAAGGTTAAAAGAGACAGGATTTATAATCATCTTGAAAAGAATAAGTTCATTCGCGATAGTCAGAACGGTTATGTGAAGGGTAGGTCGTGCCTCACAAACCTTATTGAGTTTTTCAAGAAGGTGACCAAACAGGTGGATGAGGGTAAAGCAGTGGATGTGGTGTATATGGATTTCAGTAAGGCGTTTGATAAGGTTCCCCACGGTAGGCTATTGCAGAAAATACGGAGGTATGGGGTTGAATGTGATTTAGAACTTTGGATCAGAAATTGGCTAGCTGAAAGAAGACAGAGGGTGGTGGTTGATGGCAAATGTTCATCCTGGAGTTTAGTTACTAGTGGTGTACCGCAAGGATCTGTTTTGGGGCCACTGCTGTTTGTCATTTTTATAAATGACCTGGAAGAGGGTGTAGAAAGGTGGGTTAGTAAATTTGCGGATGACGCGAAGGTTGGTGGAGTTGTGGATAGTGCCGAAGGATGTTGTAGGGTACAGAGGGACATAGATAGGTTGCAGAGCTGGGCTGAGAGATGGCAAATGGAGTTTAATGCGGAAAAGTGTGAGGTGATTCACTTTGGAAGGAGTAACAGGAATGCAGAGTACTGGGCTAATGGGAAGATTCTTGGTAGTGTAGATGAGCAGAGAGATCTTGGTGTCCAGGTACATAAATCCCTGAAGGTTGCTACCCAGGTTAATAGGGCTATTAAGAAGGCATATGGTGTGTTAGCTTTTATTAGTAGGGGATCGAGTTTCGGAGCCACGAGGTCATGCTGCAGCTGTACAAAACTCTGGTGAGGCCGCACCTGGAGTATTGCGTGCAGTTCTGGTCACCGCATTATAGGAAGGATGTGGAAGCTTTGGAAAGGGTGCAGAGGAGATTTACTAGGATGTTGCCTGGTATGGAGGGAAGGTCTGACGAGGAAAGGCTGAGGGACTTGAGGTTGTTTTCGTTGGAGAGAAGGAGGAGGAGAGGTGACTTAATAGAGACATATAAGATAATCAGAGGGTTAGATAGGGTGGATAGTGAGAGTCTTTTTCCTCGGATGGTGATGGCAAACACGAGGGGTAATAGAGTATAGGACAGATGTCAGAGGTAGTTTCTTTACTCAGAGAGTAGTAGGGGCGTGGAACGCCCTGCCTGCAGCAGTAGTAGACTCGCCAACTTTAAGGGCATTTAAGTGGTCATTGGATAGACATATGGATGAAAATGGAATAGTGCAGGTCAGATGGTTTCACAGGTCGGCGCAACATCGAGGGCCGAAGGGCCTGTACTGCGTTGTAATGTTCTAATTCTAATTGTCTCAAAAGTAAAACTTTATATTAATTCACTTCTGTCCCACATCGGAATTGGCGGGCTTTTATTCTACGATTCGTAAATCGAAACCAATGTCTTAATTGATCGTTTTGAACGTGGCTCTCTGATAGGTTGTGAAATCTCCCATTTCAGATCCCGCCAGTCGGAGGATTGCTGCGCTGCTGATTTTATCATGAAGGCAATTTTGTGTGGTCACTTGGCTCCCGCTTTGCCCAGTCCTTTGACTCTTTCCCCTCTCCCAGACGTGTCGCCTCCTCACTCGAATCACTCTTGAATGAGAAGGGAACTTCTCCCGGCTTCTTTATTTCAATACAGCCTGCCGCGAACTGCATTCGAATAAGGACAGATAGAGAGTAGGAAGGGGAGGAGAGCAAGTGAGGATTAAACAGAGAGTGGTAGAGGAGCGAGACAGTGCAGAGAATGGTCTCTGATCGCTCTGCGCCCCCATCTCCAGCTTAAAACGTTTTCTCAATCATAGAACCGAAGTATAAACCCTGACAGACTGCGACTCCATCACCATCACTCCATTTTCAGATGCCCTGAGCTTTTCACTAAGCTCGTGTTACAATGAACAGACAGTAATATTCCTGTCTAAATATCTTCTATCTCAAGTCAACCTGCCTCCTTCCATTCCAGTCTGCAGTCTACTCCAGTTACTGTGCTCCTAACTCCACTGGCTCGAATTTCAACAGGGTTCCCGCTTGCACTGAATTCCCCAGAGCAGAGGGAATTTCTCTGCAGCTTTTGTGTTGCATCTGGGCGTCACTGGCAAGGCCAGCGTTTGTTGTTCATCCCTAATTAACAACTGAGTGGCTTTTGAGGCAATTTCAGAGGGAAGTTAAGAGTAAACCACGTTGCAGTGGGCCTGGAGTAACATGTAGGCCAGACCAGGTAATGATGGCACATGTCCATCCCTAAAGGGCATCAGTGAACGAAATTTCTTATTTTGCTGACAATTGATGATAGTTTCCTGGCACCATTACTGAGCATAGCTTTCATAGAATCATATAATAGAATCATAGAAAGTTTATGGCACAGAAAGAGGCCACTTGACCCATCGTGTCTGCACCAACGTTGAATCGAGCCACCCAGACTAACCCATTTTCCAGCATTTGTTCCATAGCCCTGCACATTACAGCACTCGAGGTGCATATCCAGACACCTTTTGAATGAGTTGAGCGTTCCTGCCTTTACAACCCTTGCAGTCAGCGCGTTCCAGAGCCCCACCACCCACAGGGTGAAAAACATTTCCTCCTCTCCCCTCGAATCTTTCCACCAATCACTTTAAATCTATGCCCCTCTGGTCATTGACCTCTCTGGTATGATAAATAGGCCCTTCACCTCCACTCTATCCAGCCCCCTCAAAATTCTGTACATCTCTATCAGATCTCCCCTCAGCCTCCTCTGTTACAAGGAGAACAACCACTGCCTATCCAATCTTTCATCACAGCTGAATTTTTCCAGTCCTGGCAACATCCTCATCAATCTCCTCTCTGCCCTCTCTGGTGCAATTTCTAAAATGAGGTGACAGATTTTTCATTTCCAGAATTTTTTTTCTATTAACTTATTGAATTTAAATTCCACCAGCTGCAGTGGTGGGTTTTGAAATCATGTCCCCAAAATATTATCCTGGACTTCTGGATTACCAGCTCAGTGACATCAGTACACCAACGTCTGCCCTTCAACAGAGGGAATGGGCGCGCAGTTCTCAGTTCCTCCTCAGGCTTTCAATCTGACTCAAACAAAGCCACTCTCTCTCTCTCTCCATCCTCAGCTCCTTCTTCTAACCCCCAGCACCACATACACACACACACACACACACACACACACACACACTCACAAACATACACACACACATTGATCTGAAACGTTACCTCGGGTTCTCTCTCCAGGGATGCTGCCAGAGCTGCTGAGTGTTTCCAGCACTTTCTTTCTCCACTTCGCCTTGAATGTTGTTTCCTTCTCCACTTTCCTCCCGTCGCCATATTCCCTGATTCTGTGAGAAAACAAAAATCTGTCCATCCCAGCCTTAAATGTATTCAATGATAGAGAATCCACAACACTATTGGGTAGAGAATTCCAAAGTTTCACTTTGTGTCTACCCGATCCAGTGCCTTCAGAATCTAGCATGTTTCAATGATATTGCATCTCATTCTCTAAACTCCAGACAGTAAAGACTCAATATGCTCGGCCTCCCTTATTAGTAAAACTCCCTCACCCGAAGGTTTACTGTACCGTCACTGAACCGGCTCCAATACAAGTCTCCCCTTTCTTAAATGTTGAGATGAAAACTGCACACAGTACTCCAGATGTGGTCTCACCACGAGCGTGTAGAATTGAAACAACACTTCTTTATTCCTTTTCTACAAACCCCTTGTAATAAAGGCTGACATGCCATTTTGCCTTCCTAATTGGTTGACGTGCCTGCACGCGAAATGTATGTATTCCTGTACAAGCACATCAAAGACTATTTGAACAGCAACACTGACAAGTTTCAGGGACGGGTTACTGAATAATCCGCGCTCTGCCAGACAGTGCACAGTCAGGCACTGACAGTTAGGTTACCTCCTGATGTCCAGGCAAATCTAGGATGGATAAACTCACCAGGACATCACAGGAGCGAACAATATCTGTCTCACACACAGCACTGAAGGTGTGCTCTCAGACACAGTAACTGCCCACCTGTCCATACAGTCCAGGGAAACAGTCCAGGTGAGACACTGCCCCTCCGATCTCCCAACAACTTTCCATTAACAGAGAGAAAGGCAAGAGAGAGGACAAGAGCAGTCCCAGATTCAGCAGAATACCCTTCCAATTGGTACTGCACTTTGAAGAGACAAGAGATTTAGTCTTGTCCCTCACAGATATTGTACCAGATACAGGGACATTATTAATCCCACACTTTGGAAAAGTGCCAGAGAGTGAGAAATAACAACGTTCCAGATTAACCCGCTCTTGCCTGTTGAGCTGTCTGCAGTCTGGCAGCTGAGGGCAGTTGGTTAATACTCTCAGTGACCGTGTGTATCATTCTGATTAAATTATTCTGATACTTGAGTCATGATGAAAATTTCAAACTAAGTTAACAGTCATTCACCATAAACTGTTGTATTTTCCATGGCAACAACTCTAACAATCAGAGTCCACCTGCCAACCAATCAGCACTCTCTTCTTATGCTGTATAATTTGTTGCTTCTCCTTACATTGGTATTCTTGCGGCTTGTCCTGACGAGTGCATGACGAAAAGCCTCAACAATGTGTCTCTATTTTCAGCAATACTCAAGCTCTGTGCAGCCAATCCACTATTTTTATCTGCGAATGTTGCCTCAGAGATAAACTCCTGCACAATCCCAGCAAATACACTGAGACCCTCTTCCCTCTCACCTCTCACCAGGATTGGTTTGAGAAATTTCCCTTCAGGAAATTTCCCTTCAGGGTCACTGTCGGTAAAAGGTTATTTCCATCAGAACATACTGAGAGACACTGAGAGAAGGGTTCTATCTGGTTGAATAGTTCTAGATTGTAATGTCAGTTTCAATTACAAACACTCAGTTGGACGGCGGTGAATTCAATTTCAGTCGGAAATTTCGGTGTACACTATTGTGCCAGCACTGAGGGAGCGCTGCTCTGTCAGAAGTGGCGTCTACCAGATCAGACATTAAAATAAGACTCCGTCTGCCCTCTCAGGTAGATGTAACAGATCCCATGACATTAGTCTGAAGAAGAGCAGTAGTGGTGGTGGGGGGGGTGGAGTATCCCCGGTATCCTGAGGTCTAATATTTATCATTCAACCAACACTACTTCAGCAAATTATCTGGGTTTTGGAATATGGCTTTTGTGGGATCTTGCTGTGCACAAACTGGCTTCCGATTTTCCGACCTGACAACAGCGACTACACTTCCCGTATTACTTCATTGGCTGTTGAGTGTTAGGTGACGCACTGAAGTAGTAAAGGGCGCTATCGAAATGCAAGTCTTCCTTCACTGCTGACAATACATCCTTCCGGTAGTACAGAGTCTGAATTTCAAAGATGTAATATTTAAATCACGGATACAAAAACCGTGTGCCAACATTATTAACAATATCTCAACACTCTTTGCTACTCAAGTCCTTCCCAAAGGAGCTCCCATGGTTTCAGTATGAGGATTGTCAGTGTATTGTCATCAGTCAGGTTTTAATAGATGCTCATCATCTGTGGTCTCTCGAAACCCGAGTCTGAGGGGTCTTGCTCACAGTCTGCAGTCTCAATGCTGTCCCCAGTTCAGTCTGGTCTAGCCCGCTTCCTGGCTGTATGGCCTCACTGGGTTGTGGAATGCACGCGGGCATAATGGATGCAATGTCATCCCGCGAGAGGGCAGAATGCACCAGGTGCACGGTGCCAGTCCCATGGAGCCAAGACTCAGCACTGACCGGTGGGGGAATGAATGCAGCAGAGCTGTGACACGACCGAAGCCACGGTCAATATATCCAACCAGCCTTTCCAAACCGGAGGAGACGGTGCAGGTTAGAGCCTGAAAGGTGCCGATTTGAGCCTCGATCAACGATGCTAGGGCGGGGACTACCAGCTCCTGGGCAGGGGGCATCACCCTGGCATCCGTGGAGCTGACCACAGGCTCCTTGGTGGACTGCAAGGCGGTGAGGTCTTGTGACATAGCATCACCCGGTATGGATACAGACTCCTCCATCCTCTCAGACAGGGTGAGGCAGTTCCTGGACAGGTTGTCCAGTGCCTCCAGCAGTTGATGATGCACATGGAAGATCCTCCTTTTAAAGGCTGGGCTGGTGAACTCTCCATCCTTGTCCTCTTCTTCAGAGCTGGAAGCTAAGCCTGTCCTTCGGCCATCCATCTCCTGCACTCTCATTTCCACTGTGGCCAGCTTCTGCTCACCATTCCTGAATGATTCACTCTCCATGCATCCTGACAATTGGACATCTCTTCCACCAGCGAATCCCGTGTTGGTGTACTGGAAGTTTGGAGCCGCTGACAAAGCCTTTTCTGTTCGCTGGTCCCCTTCCATCTCATACACAGCAGTACCCAAGTAATGGCTTAGACCTGGAACAGAGGGGAGAGGGGCAAGTGTCAGTGTGTGATGGGAAGGTCAGATAGCAGCAAGGTGAGGGGGCAGCACAATGTAAGTGCAGGGGCGGCACAACGTCCACGCGATTGGTTAATGGAAGACAGATGATAAGAAAATTAGATCTCCACCCTGTGTCAACCGGCCTCCAACACTGTCATTCCGCATTCTTCTCCAGCTGCTGAGACATATGATGTCCAGAGCTTCTTGCTCCATCTGGGTGAGTTCCTGAATACAGGTCCTCTTCCTGAGCTTGTGTGACAGTTTGTCCTGTGGAGAGAGTGGGAGGGATTTAGTGTCTGCTATCTGAGCCTGTAATCTGCAGAGGTGTTGTGGCAACTCCAGATAAAGGAAGAAAACGTGCATTTTTATCGCACCAATCAGGACTCAATATTTCCCAACACTCTGCAGCCAGTGGAGGACTTTGGAAATCTCGTCACTGCTGTAATGTAGGAAATGCTGCAGCCAATTTTCAAGCAGCGTGGTCCCACTTTGTGATCAATGACCAGATAATGTGTTTCAGTGCAGTTTGTTAACGGATAAATGTTCGCTCTCTTGTTCTCCTTCAAAATCGTGCAATGGGATTGTTTACACCCTCTGAGAGGACAGGACTGTGGTCCGACATCCAGGGCAATTTGGCAAATGGGATCCAAAATTGACTTCGTGGCAGGAAACAGAGGGTAATGGTTGATGGGTGTGTTTGCGAGTGGAAACCTGTGACCAGTGGTGTACCACAGGGATTGGTGCTGGGACCCTTGCTGTTTGTAGTGTACATTAATGATTTAGACATGAATATAGGAGGTATGATTAGTAAGTTTGCAGATGACACGAAAATTGGTGTTGTCGTAAATCATGAGGAGGGAAGCCTTAAATTACAGGACGATATAGATGGGCTGGTAAGATGGGCGGTGCAGTGGCAAATGGAATTTAATCCTGAGAAGTGTGAGGTGGTGCATTTTGAGAGGACCTGCAAGCCAAGGGAATATACGATGGATGATAGGGCCCAAGGAAGTGCAGAGGGTCAGAGAGACCTCGGTGTACTTGTCCATAGATCACTGAAGGCAGCAGCACAGGTAGAGAAAGTGGTTAGGAAGGCAGAAGGGATACATGCCCTTATTAGGCAAGGCATAAATATAAGAGCAGGGAAGTTATGATGGAGCTGTAAAAACGCCAGTTAGGCCACAGCTGGAGTACTGTGATCAGTTCTGGGCTCCACACTATTGGAAGGATGCGATTGCACTGGAGAGGGTGCAGAGGAGATTCACCAGGCCGTTTCCTGAGCTGGAGCATTTCAGCTATGAAGAGAGACTGAAAAGGCGAGGCTTGTTTTCCATGGAGCAGAGATGGCTGAGGGGGGACATGATTGAGGTATACAAAATAATGAAGGGCATTGATAGGTTAGATAGAAAGAAACGTTTTCTCTTGGTGGAGAGGTCATAAGCAGGGGCACAGATTTAAGCTACAGGGATGGAGGTTTAGAGGGTATTGAGGAAAAATGCTTGCACCCAGAGTGTGGTTGGAATCTGGAATGCACTGCCTAAAGGTGTGATGGAGGCAGAGACCCTCACAACACTTCAGAAGAATTTAGATGAGCACTTGAAACGCCATAGCGTACAACGTTATAGGCCAAGTGCTGGAAAATGTGATTAGAATCGTTAGGTGCTTGATGGCCGGCACAGACACGATGGGCCGAAGGGCCTGTTTCTGTACTGTATAACTCGATGACTATCTCACCTAAAATGCAACAGCATCGTTAACCTAGACAATGCTCTTCAGTCTGTGGAATAGGACTGGAATCCACCATCTCTGACCCTAATGTGACCTACTGAACTATGGAAGATACAAACAAAGATAAGGGGCTGCATTTGTATCGCAACTTTGAAGACCAGATAACGTTGTCAAATGCTTCATCGCCAATGCAGTACTTTGAAGTGTATTCGCTGTTGGAATGGAGGAAATGCGGCAGTCAATGTGTACACAGCAAGATCCCAATTATGGCAATGTTATTCAGACCTGATCATCTGATTTTGTGATTTTGATTGAGGGATTAATATTGGGGAGAATTGTCCCTCTGCTCTTCCTCCACATAGTGGCCATGGGATCATTTAAATCTACCTGAAAGGCCGGACGGGATCTCTCTTTGTCATTGCATCAGAAACGTGGCACCGCTGACTGTCTTACCATTGTATGGGGACCTGGTGAGACCGCACCTGGAGTACTGTGTGCAGTTTGGTCTCCGCACCTATGGAAGTATATATTTCCCTGGAGGTAATTCTGGTTTGGTACCTCGGATGAGAGGGTTGTCCTACGTTGAGATACTGAGCAAATTGTGCTCATACTCGAGGCAGTTTAGAAGAATGAGAGGTGGTGGCTCACATTCGTACCAAAACCATAGGTAGAAAGAGGGATGAGGTCCTGCAACAAGAATTTAGGGAGCTAAGTGGCAGATTAAAAAACAGCACGTCAAAGGTTGTAATCTCTGGATTACTCCCGTGCCATGTGCTACTGAAGATAGGAATAGAAGGATAGAGCAGAGGAATGCCTGGCTGAAGAAATGGTTCTGGAGGGAGGGCTTTAGTTTCCTGGATCTCTGTGTCTGTTTCTGGCGAAGGTGGGACCTGTACTAGTTGGACAGGTTGCACCTGGCCCGGAACGGGACCAACATACTTGCTGGGAAGTTTGTTAGTGCTGTTGGTGGGGTGGTTAAATTAATTTGTCAGGGGATGGGATACAGAGTGGAAGTACAGCAAGGGGTGATACACAGTCTAGTATGGAAGAGCAATTGAGTCAGTCTGGGAGGCAGTGCAAGTATAGACCTGTTAATGCACAAGCGAATAAATGCAAGGCTGGATTACATCTGTTTTAAAGCATGGATTCTTACCAGTAAGGCTGATGAATTGAGGGCGTTGATTAACACATGGGAATATGATATTATTGCGATCACAGTGACACAGTTGAGGGAAGGGCAGGACAGGCAGCTCAATATTCCAGGGTATAGAATCTTCAGGCGTGACAGGGGAGGGAGTGAAAGAGGAGGTGGCATTGCACTGTTGATCGGGGAGTCAATTAGTGCAGTAAGGAGGAATGATATCTTAGAAGGTTCCTCAAAAACTGGTCAATAACCAGTAGGCATAGATTTGAGGTAAGGGGCAGGAGGTTTAGACGGGATTTGAGGATAGAAACATTCACCCAGAGGGTGGTTGGAATCTGGAACACACTGACTCAAGGGGTGGTAGAGGCAGGAAACCTCACAACATTTAAGAAGTATTTAGATGAGCACTTGAAACGCCGTAGCGTAAAGGCTGTGGGCCAAGTGCTGGAAAATGGGATTAGAATAGATAGGTGCTTGATGGCCAGTACAGACACGATGGGTCGAATCACCTGTTTCTGTGCTGTGTAACTATGATCTCATTGAAACATATATAACTCTGAAGGAGGTTGATAAGATAGACACTGAGAGGGATTATCCTCTAGCTGGGGAATCTAGACACAAGGACACAGCCTCAGCATTAGGGGTCAATCGTGTAGGACTGACAGGAGGAGAAATATATTCACTCAGAGAGTGTGAAATATTGGAATTCTTCATCTCAGAAGGTTGCAGACGCTTCATCTTTGAGTATTAACAAGACTGTGATTGATACTTTTATAAACTCTCAGGGAATCGAGGAATATGGGGAGTAGGTGGGAACATGGAGCTGAGGTAGAAGATCAGCCGTGATTGTATTGAAGGTTGGAGCATACTTGAGGGGCCATATGGTCTATCCCTGCTTCTCATGGCCTTAGGCAGCACTTGCTCATTGGTGGGTCAAGTTAGTTTGTTGTGCTCAGATCCTGGAGTGGAACCTGAACTCACAAAGTTGTGACTGAGAGGTCACAGTGTTCCCAACAGAGCCGGAGAGCCATGTACCAGAATGACAGCAGGAATGAGGGTCTTCAGTTAATGTGGAGAGACTGGAGAAGCTGGGATTGTTCTCCTCAGAGCAGGGAAATATAATGGGAGATTTAATAGAGGTGTTCAAATTGGGCGGGTTTGCATACAGTGAATAAGGAGAAACTATTTCTCTGCTCCTGTTCAAATCCAGCAGTGAGATCGTACATGTCAGATGTGACTTATTTTACCCAATCATGGTAAGGACGCACTTCTGACCGTGTCGAACTCCCTGAGCAGTGACCTGGAGTCTTACCCTTGCAGTGCGGGTGATGTCGTTGAACTTCTTGCGGCACTGCCCCCCTCTCCGGATGATATCAGTCCTGGCATTCACATTGAGGGCCACCTCGTCCCAGGCCTGGCGTAGTGTCTGTCTGGGCATCTTCCTCCCGTCCGAGGGGAAGAAGAATTCCTTGCGGGACCTCACCTGCTCCACCAGAATCTCCTCTGCTGCATCGCTGAATCTCGGAGCTTTGGCTTCCGACGTGTTTCAGGGACGGAGGCAGCGAAGAAGCAGCGACTTCAGACAAAGTGAAGGAGGAGAGAGAGGTTTAAAGAGCACCGGGCCCGCCGGAAATCCCAGTCGCCGGAAATTCCCAACCTTCCAGCTGGGCGAGCAGTCCGTCACTGCACCGCACGCTGGCTCATTGTCCCAATCCCATACAAAGACAGGCCGCCAGTCAAAGTGATTCCTGTCAATGACAGGAGCTTTCAACAGTCCCGCCCGACATCCGCCCGCAGTCAAAATGCTCCCTGGCTCTGACAGCAGCTGTGCTGCTCTATGAAGAGCTGTGTTAAAGCAGCACAAACAAAGTTTGAAATGCAACTCTTATTTAATGTTGAATTCCTTGTTTTAACATTTGCAGCTCATCACACAGACAGTATTCTGCCGGTATTCTGTTCAGTACAAACTTGCGGACTGATTTATTTGAACAGGAGATAAATACACCATACTCAGATTGTCAAATAGGTGATTAATTCTGTATCTGTGACTAACTACTGTGTATGAATGGAATATTAATTCTGTATCTGTCAGCATCTGATTTTGCGTGTGAATGTGCTGTGAATTTTCTATCTGTCACTATCTGGGACTATGTGTGAATGCGGCATTAATTCTGACTCAGATGAAAACAGAAGGTGCTGGAAATACTCAACAGGTCTGGGAACATTTGTGGAGAGAGGAACAGAGTTAATATTTCAGGCCTGGGACCTTTCATCAGAACTGTTAAAGGTTAAAGATGTAACAGACGATGAACAAGCGTAAAGTGGGCGGGGTGGAGGGGAAGAAGAACACAAGGGAAGGTGTGTGAGAGGCCTGAGGGCAGCAGAGAATAAATGATAAAGAGGTCATGGAACAAAGGCAAAGGGAGTGTCAATAGTTGTATTAAAAGACAAAGCATTAGTCTGGAGAGAGTGTTAATGACAGAATAATGAACAGATCTGTTCAAATGCAAACATCTGAAAAAAAGGTTGATGCAGGCCCATGGTTAAAATAAAATGAAGTACAAAAGTCAGCCATACTCTGAACTTTTTGGGCTCACTGTTGAGTCCAGGAGGTTGTAGTGTGCCAACATTCTGTCCCTGTCACTCTCTGCTACTGTGAGTGCATATGGGAATAATTCTGTTATCTGAAACTTCCTGACACTTGAAACTTCCTGATATTATGCATGAAGGACGGAGGCACTCTCTACCTGTAAGTCTCTGCTACAGAGTGTGAGTGTGTGATTCATTCGACCCTCTCTGGTACTGTCGGTGATGTAATCATTCTGTATCTGGTCAGTTTCTGGTACTCTATGTTATTGTGGGGTACATCATGTAAATAATGTATCTGTCAGTCCCCGATAAAATATGATTTCTGGATTCATTCTGCATTGGTCTGATGGTGTTACTGTATATGAGTTTGGGATTCATCCTGTACTTGTCCGTTTCTGGTACTGTGTGTTTACGGGATGTCGTCTGTTTCTCTTCACTCTGATATTGTAAGTGTGAGTTTAATTCTGTACCTGAGGTTGAGTTATTTTTGATGTTGTTGTTCGTAACAATCTCTGGTATAACGGGCAACTGAGAGATTATTTCTGTGGCTGTTTGCACGTGGTACTGTGCAGTAGTGGGATTCATTCTGCATTCATTCTTCGTCTGCTTGGGAGTCTTGACATGGGTGGCGCTGGCTGGAGGAGCCGTTTCGGCGGCTGCTGTATTGGTCACCTTAAATCGGTGTCCTCTAGCTCTTGCCGCTTCTTCCAATGAAAACAGTTTCTCTCTATCTACTCTGTCCACATCCCTCATCATTGTGAACACCTCTATTGACTCTCCTCCCAGCCTTCTCTCCTCGAAGGAGAACAAACCCAGCTTCTCCAATAAATCCACATTAACTGAAGTCCCTCATCCCTGGAACCATTCTTGTCAATCTTTTCTGCATTCTCTCTGAAGCCTTCACTTCATACTTAAAATGTGACCAGAATTGGACACAATATTCCAAGTGAGGAAGAACCAGAGTTTTTCAAAGGTTCACCGTAACTTCCCTGCTTTTGCACCCTCTGCTCTATTTATGAAGCCCAGGATCCTTCTGCCTTATTAACCTCTTTCCCAATCTATCCTGACACCTTCAATGAATTGTGCACATATACCCCTCCGTTCCTTCACCTCCTTTTAGAAATATAGCCTTTAGTATATGTTGTCTCTCCCACTCACACACAGTCCAGACCCAGACAATGATAGGATGTTTCTGTTCATCTTTCCATCAATTATTGGGGTTAATTAATGTATGATATACAGTTTACCATCAAAACATCCTGGCCCAAACAGCATTCGACCGAGTATGGCATCAAGGAGCCCTCGCAAAACTGAGGTCAGTGGGAATCAGGGGGAAAACCCTCCGCTGGCTGGAGTCATACCGATCACAAAGGTATGGTCGCCTCATCATAGGAAGGATGTGGAAGCTTTAGAGAGGGTGCAGAAGTGATTTACCAGGATGCTGCCTGGACTGGAGGGCATGTCCAATGAAGAAAGATTGAGGGAGCTGGGGCTTTTCTCATTGGAGCGAAAAAGGATGAGAGGTGACTTGATAGAGGGGGACAAGATGATGAGAGGCAGAGATAGAGTGGATAGTCAGAGACTTTTTCCCAGGGTGGAAAGGGCTATCACCAGGGGGCATAATTTTAAGCTGATTGGAAGTAGGTTTCGGGGAGATGTCAGAGGTAGGTTCTTTACACAGAGAGTGGTGGGTGCATGGAATGCGCTGCCAGCGGTGCTAGTAGAAGCAGATACATTAGGGGCATTTGGGCGACTCTTGGATAGGTACATGGATGATAGTAGAATGAAGGGTAGGTAGTTACTTAGATCTTAGAATAGGTTAAACGTTCGGCACAACATCGTGGGCCGAAGGGCCTGTACTGTGCTGTACTGTTCTATGTTCTAAAGGAAGATGGTTGTGGTTGTTGGAGGTCAATCATCTGAGCTCCAGGACATCACTGCAGGAGTTCCTCAGGGTAGTGCCCTGGGCCCAACCATCTTCAGCGGCTTCATCAATGACCGTCCTTCAATCATAAGGTCAGAAGGGGGATGTTCGCTGATGATTGCATAATGTTCAGCACCATTCGTGACTCCTCAGATACTGAAGAAGTCTGTGTAGAAATGCAGCAAGACCTGGACAATATCCAGACTTGGGCTGATAAGTGGCAAGTAACATTCGCGCCACACAAGTGCCAGGCAATGACCATCTCCAACAAGAGACAGTCTAACCATCTCCCTTTGACATTCAACGGCATTACCATCGCTGAAACCCCCACTATCAACAACCTAGGGGCTACCATTGACCAGAAACTGAACTGGAGTAGCCAAATAAATACCGTGGCTACAAGAGCAGGTTAGAGACTAGGAATCCTGAGACGAGTAACTCACCTCCTGACTCCCCAAAGCCTGTCCACCATCTACAGGGCACAGGTCAGGAGTGTGATGGAATACTCTCCACTTGCCTGGATGGGTGCAGCTCCAACAACACTCAGGAAGCTCGACACCATCCAGGACAAAGCATCCCGCTTGATTGGCACCCCATCTTCAAACATTCACTCCCTCCACCACCGACGCACAGTGGCAGCAGTGTGTACCATCTACAAGATGCACTGCAGCAATGCACCAAGGCTCCTTAGACAGCACGTTCGAAACCCGCGACATCGACCAACTAGAAGGACAAGGGCAGCACATACATGGGAGCACCACCACCTACAAGCTCCCCTCCAAGTCACACACCATCCTGACTTGGAACTACATCGGCGTTCCTTCACTGTCGCTGGGTCAAAATCCTGGAACTCACTTCCTAACAGCACTGTGGTTGTACCTACCCCACATGGACAGCAGCGGCTCAAGAAGGAAGCTCACCACCACCTTCTCAAGGGCAATTAGGGATGGGCAATAAATGCTGTCCTGGTCAGCGAAGCCCACATCCCATGAAATGATTTTTAAAAAGGTGGCAACAGCTGGTTAGCTAACAAAGCTAACATCTGTATTAATCTGATTAATCTATCTCCCCCCCTTCACATCATTGTTAACCAGTTGCTTTGCAACCATAGCTCAGTGGGTCGCACACTCTGTGAATCAGAAGACTGGTGTACAATTTCCACACCAGGACTTGAGCACAAAAATCTATGTTGACACTCATTTCCCGGCGGAGCAGCAGGAGAAGGTAGCGACTCTTCGGTGGGTGAGTGAAGGCATCAGGAGCTGTGTTTTAAAAGTAAGTACTTACTGTTTTACTTACTGTTTTCCTTGTCTTTGAGTTTCTTTTGGCGCCGGAGGAACCGGAAGCTGGTCGGCAGCGAGGACTCCTGGGTAGGTATTTTCCTTAAAGGTGCGGAGCTGAGTAAACCCGAGCCACTACACATGTAGTGTCTACCACCCATCCTCCTCCTCTAACCTAATAATAAGACCCTTTTTACCCTCCTCCTCTAACCAAAAAGGACTGAGCAGGTAAGCTATTTACTGTTTTTGTTAATATCTATAGTTGTACTTAACTAAGGGGTAATTGAATAAAAGAAATGGCAGCCAGTGTAGTGTATTGCTCCTCCTGCAGAATGTTCGAGGTGAGGGAAACCTCCGGTGGCCCTGCCGACTTCACCTGCTGGAAGTGCATCCGTCTCCAGCTCCTATCAGACCGTGTTAGGGAATTGGAGCTGGAGCTGGATGAACTGAGGATCATTCGGGAAGCTGAGGGGTTGATAGATAGAAGCTACACGGAGGTCGTTACTCCACAAATCAAAGGCAGCTGGGTAACAGTTAGAGGTGGGAAGAGGTCAGTGCAGGGATCTCCTGTGGTCGTTCCCCTCAACAACAAGTATACAGTTTTAGATACTGTTGGGGGGGACGGCCTATCGGGGGCAGGCTGCAGTGACCGGGCCTCTGGCACGGGGTCCTGCACTGTGGCTCAGAAGGGAAGGAGGGAGAATGGGAGAGCACTAGTCATCGGGGACTCGATGGTGAGGAGTACGGACAGGCGGTTCTGTGGGCGCAG
The DNA here is from genome assembly GCF_036365525.1 of Heterodontus francisci. Classification (NCBI taxonomy): domain Eukaryota; kingdom Metazoa; phylum Chordata; class Chondrichthyes; order Heterodontiformes; family Heterodontidae; genus Heterodontus; species Heterodontus francisci. The sequence goes on from NC_090391.1 coordinate 11,734,809, forward strand.
GCGAGACGCACGGATGGTTTGTTGCCTCCCTGGTGCCAGGGTCCGTGATGTTTGTGATCGCGTCTTCAGGATCCTTAAAGGGGAGGGGGAGCAGCCAGAGGTCGTGGTGCACATTGGCACCAACGACGTAGGAAGGAAGGGTGGCACAGATGTTAGAAGTGAGTTTAGGGAGTTAGGCTGGAAGCTGAAAGCTCGGACGGACAGAGTTGTTATCTCTGGTTTGTTGCCGGCGCCACGTGATAGTGAGGCTAGGAATAGGGAGAGAGCACAGCTGAACACGTGGCTGCAGGAATGGTGTAGGAGGGAGGGCTTCCAGTTCTTGGATAATTGGACTGCATTCTGGGGAAGATGGGACCTGTTCAAACAGGACGGGCTGCATCTGAACCAGAGGGGCACCAATATCCTGGGAGGGAGGTTTGCTAGTACTGTTCGGGAGGGTTTAAACTAGTTTGGGAGGGGGATGGGAACCGGACTTGTAATCCAGGGACCAGTGGGTCCACTCAGAAAGACAAAGAGTGTAGTGAGGTATTGGGGAAGGTAGCACTGTCACAGAGGACAGATGGGCACGGAGAAGGGTTAAAGTGCGTATACTTCAACGCAAGAAGCATCAGGAATAAGGTGAGTGAATTGAAGGCGTGGATGGGCACTTGGGACTACGATGTTGTGGCCATCACTGAAACGTGGATAGGTGAGGGGGAGGAATGGTTTTTGGAGGTACCTGGTTATAGATGTTTTCATAAGATTAGGAATGGTGGTAAAAGAGGTGGGGGGGTGGCATTGTTAGTTAGAAATAGTGTAACAACTGCTGAAAGAATTTTCGAGGAGGATCTGCCGACTGAGGCACTGTGGGTTGAGGTCAGGAACAGGAAAGGAGCAGTCACCTTGATGGGAGTTTTCTATAGGCCCCCCAATAGCAGCAGGGAGGTGGAAGAGCAGATTGGGAAACAGATTTTGGAAAGGAGCAGAAGTCACAGGGTAGTAATTATGGGGGATTTCAACTTCCCAAATATTGATTGGCAACTCTTTAGATCGAATAGTTTGGATGGGGTAGTGTTTGTGCAGTATGTCCAGGAAGCTTTTCTGACTCAGTATGTAGACTGCCCGACCAGAGGGGAGGCAATATTGGATTTGGTACTAGGTAATGAACCAGGGCAAGTGATAGAGCTGTTGGTGGGCGAGCACTTTGGAGATAGTGATCACAATTCTGTAGCATTCACTGTGGTAATGGAGAGGGATAGGTATGTGCAACAGGGCAAGGTTTACAATTGGGGGAAGGGTAGATATGATGCTGTCAGGCAGGAACTGAGGAGCATAAGTTGGGAGCATATGCTGGCAGGGAAGGGCACGGTCGAAATGTGGAACTTTTTCAAGGAGCAGATAGTAGGGGCCATTGATAAGCATGTCCCTGTCAGACAGGGAAGGGATGGTCATGTGAGGGAACCGTGGTTGACAAGAGAGGTTGAGAGTCTTGTTAGGAAGAAGAAGGATGCGTATATAAAGTTGAGGAAAAAGGGCACAGGCATAGCTCTGGAGGGATACAAGATGGCCAGGAAGGATCTGAAGAAAGGGATTAGGAGAGCTAAGAGAGGGCATGAAAAATGCTTGGCGGGTAGGATAAAAGAAAACCCCAAGGCCTTTTACGCGTATGTCAGAAATATGAGGATGACTAGGGGGACCATAGGTCCGGTCAAGGACAATAGCGGGAGACTGTGTGTTGAGCCGGAAGAGATAAGTGAGGTTTTGAATGAGTACTTCTCTTCGGTATTTACGAATGAGAAGGGGTGTATTACTGAAGAGGACGGTGTGAAACAGACTGGTAAGCTCGAGGAAGTGCTCGTTAGGAGGGAAGATGTGTTGGGGTTTTTGAATAACTTGAAGATAGACAAGTCTCCCGGGCCTGACGGGGTATATCCAAGGATGTTATGGGAAGCAAGGGATGAAATTGCAGAGCCGCTGGCAATGATCTTTTCATCTTCTCTGCTGACGGGGGTGGTACCAGGTGATTGGAGGGTGGCAAATGTTGTGCCCCTGTTCAAGAAAGGGAATAGGAACAACCCTGGGAATTACAGGCCAGTTAGTCCTACTTCGGTGGTAGGCAAGTTGATGGAAAAGGTGCTGAGGGATAGGATTTCTGAGCATCTGGAAAGACACTGCTTGATTCGGGACAGTCAGCACGGTTTTGTGAGGGGTAGGTCTTGCCTCACAAGCCTGATTGAATTCTTTGAGCAGGTGACCAAGCAAGTGGATGAGGGTAAACCAGTGGATGTGGTGTACATGGATTTTAGTAAGGCATTTGATAAGGTCCCCCATGGTAGACTTATGGAGAAAGTCAGGAGGCATGGGATAGTGGGGAATGTGGCCAGTTGGATTAAGAATTGGCTAACTGATAGAAGGCAGAGAGTGGTCTTAGATGGTAAATACTCAGCCTGGAGCCCAGTTACCAGTGGCGTGCCGCAGGGATCAGTTCTGGGTCCTCTCCTGTTTGTGATTTTTATTAACGACTTGGATGAGGAAGTCGAAGGGTGGGTCAGTAAATTTGCAGATGATACAAAGGTTGGTGGAGTTGTGGATACCGAGGAGGGCTATTGTCGTCTGCAAAGGGACTTGGATAGGTTGCAGTGCTGGGCTGAAAAGTGGCAGATGGAGTTTAACCCTGAAAAGTGTGAGGTCGTCCATTTTGGAAGGACAAACATGAATGCCAAATACTGGGTTAACGGTAGGGTTCTTGGGCATGTGGAGGAGCAGAGAGACCTTGGGGTCTATGTGCATAGATCATTGAAAGTTGCAACTCAAGTGGATAGGGCTGTGAAGAAGGCATATGGGGTGTTAGCGTTCATTAGCAGAGGGATTGAATTTAAGAGCCGTGAGGTGATGATGCAGCTGTACAGGACCTTGGTAAGGCCTCATTTGGAGTACTGTGTGCAGTTCTGGTCGCCTCATTTTAGGAAGGATGTGGAAGCCTTGGAGAGGGTGCAGAGGAGATTTACCAGGATGTTGCCTGGAATGGAGAATAAGTCTTACGAGGAAAGGCTGAACATTCTAGGCCTCTTCTCATTAGAAAGGAGAAGGATGAGGGGTGACATGATAGAGGTTTATAAGATGATCAGGGGAATAGATAGGGTAGACAGTCAGAAACTTTTTCCCCGGGTGGAGCAAAGCGTTACAAGGGGTCATAAATTTAAGGTGAAGGGTGGGAGATATAAGGGGGATGTCAGGGGAAGGTTCTTTACCCAGAGAGTGGTCGAGGCATGGAATGCCTTGCCCGGGGAAGTTGTTGAGTCAGAAACTTTAGGGACTTTCAAAAGGCTTTTGGATAGGTATATGGATAAAGGAGAATGATGGGGTATAGATTAAATTGTCCTTGACAGAGGACAAAGGATCGGCACAACATTGTGGGCCGAAGGGCCTGTTCTGTGCTGTATGTTCTATGTTCTATGTTCTATATGTTCCAGTGCAGTACTGAGGGAGTGTGTCACTGTAGGCGGTGCTGTCTTTCCAATGGGACATCCAACCAAGGGCTTCATATGCTCTCTCTGGTGGATGTAAAATGATCCTATGGCAATATTTGAATGAAGGGCAGGTGGAGTTACCCTGGTGCCTTCTCAATATTTGCCCCTCAATCAATAGCACTAAAAACAGAAGATCTGGGTCATTATCACATTGTTGACGGTGGGATCTTGCTGTGCACTAATTAGCTGCTGTGTTTCCGACATTACAACAGTGATGACACTTCAAAGGTACTCAATTGGCTGGAAAGCATTTTGGGACATCATAAGGTCTTAACTGATGTTACATAAATGCCAGTGTTTCTTTGGTTTCAAATTTGTCCCTGTGTCCGTTTCCGCCCAGGATATTTGGGAAGACTGAAACGATTGTTTTTGATAGACGCTCCAAACTCTATTCCCCAGTTACCAACTCCATTCCCCTCCCTGACAAATGTCTCTTGTGTGCAACTTTAGTGACATATTTGACTCCGAGATGAGCTTCAGATCACGCTTCACTAAGAATGTCCACTTCCACCTCCATAACATCAACTGACATTGTCCCTGTCTCAACTCATCTGTTACTGAAACCCTCATTCATGCCTTCGTTACCTCTAGACTTGACAATTCAACACACTCCTGGCTGTTCTCCCACATTCTGCTGTGCATAAATTTGAGCTCATCCCACATCGAGTCCAGTTCATCCCTCACCCCCAGTGCTCTCTGACCCACACTGGCTCCAGGTCAAGCAATACCTGCATTGTAAAATTTTCAGCTTTGTTTTCAAATCCCACCATGTCCCCTCATCCTCTCCCTATCCCTGTAACCTCATCCAGCCCAGACAATTCTTACCCTCCTGTTTAAATACCTCTCTTTCCCCTCGCTCCTTCCCTATCTCTGTAACCTCCTCCAGCAACCTCCACAACCCTCTAACTTAACTGCATTCCTCTAATTCTGACCTCCTGAGCCTCCCCCAATTTTTATATATTTATTGATACAGGCCCTTCTGCCCACCGAGTCTGTGCCGACCAAGAACTACACATTTATGCTAACCCCACAGGATACCAAATTCCCTGCTAGGGGCAATTTACCTAGCACCTGCAAGTTATTGGTGGTGGGAGGAAATGCAGCAGCCGGAGAAAACCCACGCGATCACAGGGAGAACTTGCAAACTCCACACAGGCAGTACACAGACTTGAACCCGAGTTCCTGCAACTGTGAGGCTGCGCTACTAACCACTGCGCTACCATGCCACCCTAATTTTAGTCTCTCCACCATTAACACACTCCTTCAAACTCACGTAAAACCTACCAGCTGTTGGTCAACTGTCCTTAATATCGCCTTATGTTACTGAGTATTATGTTTTGTGTTATAGCGACCACCCTGAAGCTGCTGGGGATGTTTTCTTACGTTGGAGGCGCTCGGAGAATGCAATTTCTTGTTGTTGTTAATCCTGTTCAGTGCGCATGCGCGATGTAGCTCCGCCCCCCCGTCCCAGCTGATGAATGAAGGGAAAAGCGCATGTGCGATGCCCTCCCCTGCAGCCATTCACAGAGTCAGCAGCAGCAGAGGGTTTGAAACAGTGGCGAATGGAGAGATCCTGCTCCCCGGGGGGAATGGACCAAATTGCAGCCTCCTTCCAGCAGCACATGGCGCTGGGAGAGTGTGTGCACAGTGGCTCAGGTCAGCATTGAGTCCGGGGCAAGTTCTGGAAGGGATGTGGGGCTGAATTGGAAGAGGCAGAGTGGAGCAATAAATGGTCCCGGTGCAGAGAGTGAGCGGGGCTGGGGGAGGGAATTCTCGGTCTGTGTGTGTCTGAGTGTGTTTCTGTGTCTGTCTGTCTGAGTGTGTCTGTGTGCATGTGTGGATAAAGGCGACATGAGTGAATACAAAATTTGACATGGAATACAATATGGAGAAATGTCAGGTTATCCACTTTGGGAGGAAAAAGAGAAATACAGAATATTTTATAAATGGTCAGACGTTGGGAAATGTTGAATTACAAAGGGATTTTTTCGTGAGACACTGCAAGCTAACATGCAGGTATTACAAGCAATTAAGGTACATGGTATGTTGGCGTTTATTGAAAGAGGATTTGAGTATAGGAGTAAAGATACCTTACTGCAGTTACATAGAGCCTTGGTGAGACCGCACCTGCAGTATTGTGTGCAGTTTTGGTCTCCTGAAATGTAAAAATGTATACTTGCCATGGATGGAATTTAAATGAAGGTTCCCCAAGCGAAATCCTGGGATGGAGGGATTTCCCGATGAGGAGAGATCAAATAGACTGGGCCTGTATTGACTTGGGTTTAGAAGAATGAGAGGTGATCTCATTCAAACATACACAATTCTTACAGGGCTCGACAGCTTGAGGCAGGAAGGATGTTTCCCCTGACTGGGGATCTGGAACCAAGGGACACAGTCTCAGAATAAGGGGCAGGCTGTTTAGGATTGCGTTGAGGAGGAATTTCGTCACTCACAGGCTGGTGAATTTTTGGAATTCTCTACCCCAGAGGGCTTTGGAAACTCAGTCATTGAGAATGTTCAAGACGGCGATCAATAGATTTCTGCATATTAAAACATCAAGCGTTACAGTGATAGTGCAGGAAAATGGTGTTGAAGTAGATCAACCATGATCTCAGTGAATGGTGGAGGGGGCTAAAAAGGCTGAATGGCCTACTCCTGCTCCTAGTTCTTATATTCTTGTGCTGTGGTCAGGGTAAGGAGGAACAAAACTGTGCTGCTGTACTACATTGCTGTCCAACACTGACACTTTGTATCACCGGGTTCCCACTGTGGAAATGACAATGATGAAACTGTAAAGTTCTAATCCTCACCTCTTGTCTTACAATGAATACTTCACCTTTGTGCAGGAGCCGGAATAGATGTGATGTTTCTCAGGACCAAGGAACCGTGCAGCCCATTTTCTCTGACTCCACGCATAATTTTCCTCCTTTGTCCTTGAGTGGGCCAATCCTTTCTCCAGTTACCCTCTTGTTCCTTATATATGAATAAAAGGCTTTGGGATATTCCTTAACCCTGTTTGCTAAAGATATTTCATGTCCCATTTTAACCCTCTGAATACCTCATTTCAGATTACGGCGACAATCCCGAAAGTCTTTCAAAGCTTCGTCTTTCTTCAGCCGCCTAGACCTGATGTATGCTTCCTTTTTACTCTCAGCTAGACTCACAATTTCACGTGTCATCCATGGTTCCCTAATCTTGCCATTTCTACCCCTCATTTTTACAGGAACATGTCTCTCCTGCACACTAATCAACTTCTCTTTAAATGCCTCCCACATATCAAATGTGGATTTACCTTCAAACAACTGCTCCCACTCTGCATTCGCCAGCTCCTGCCAAATTTTGGTATAGTTGGCCTTCCAACATCCAATGACAGATACAGAATTAAATCCACACTCACACAAAGTAACAGACACTGACAGATACAGAATTAATCCCACAATCACACACGGTAAGAGACACTGACGGATGCAGAATTAATCCCACATTCACACACAGTAACAGACACTGACAGATAAAGAACTAATCCCACACTCACACACAGCAACAGACACTGACAGATACAGAATTAATCCCACACTCACACACAGCAACAGAAACTGACAGATACAGAATTAATCCCACACTCACACAAAGTAAACAACACTGACAGATGCGGGATTAATCCCAAAATCACACACAGCAACAGACAATGACAGATGCAGAATTAACGCCACAGTAACACAAAGTAACAGACACTGACAGGTACAGAATTAATCCCACACTCACACAGTAACAGACACTGATAGATACAGAATTAATCCAACGCTCACACACAGTAACAGACGTTGACAGATACAAAATAAATGCCACAATCTCGCAGGAACAGACTCTGACAGATACAGAATTAATCCCACATACACACAGTAACAGAGAATGACAGAACAGAACTAATCCCACACTCATACACAGTAACAGACACTGACAGATGCAGAATACATCTCACACTCAGACACAGTAAGACACTGACAGGAACAGAATTAATCCCACACTCACACACAGTTACAGACACTGACAAGTACAGAATAAATTCCACACTCACACACAGTAAGACACTGATAGTTGCAGAATTAAGCCCACACTGACACACAGTAACAGGCACTGACACATAGAGAATAAATTCCACACTCGCAGAGACTAACAGACGCTGACAGATACCGAACTAATTCCAAAATCGCACACAGTAACAGACACTGACAGATGCAGAATGAGTCCCACACTCAAACACAGTAACAGACAATGACAGATACAGAATTAATCAGAATAGATCATTCAGTTGCTGTTACTTTCTGTGAGTGTGGGATCAATTCTGTATCTGTCAGTGTCTGTTACCGTGTGTGACTGTGGGATTAGTTCTGTATCTGTCAGTGTCTGTTACTGTTTGTGAGTATGGGATTAGTTCTGTATCTGTCAGTGTCTGTTACTGTGTGTGAGTGTGGGATTAATTCTGTACCTGTCAGTGTCTTACTGTGTGCGAATGTGGGATTTATAATGTAGCGGTCAGTATCTGTTACTGTGTGTGAGTGTGGGATTCATTCTGTACCATTCAGCGTCTGTTACTGTGGGTGAGTGTGGGATCAATTATGTATCTGTCACTGATTGTTAATGTGGTGAGTGTGGGGTTAATTATGTATCTGTCACTGTCTGTTACTGTGTGTCAGGATGGGATTAGTTCTGTTTCTGTCACTGTCTGTTACTGTGTGAGTGTGGGATTAGTTCTGTATCTGTCAGTCTCTGTTACAGTGTGTGAGAGTGGGATTAATTCAGCATCTGTCAGTGTCTGTTACTGTGTGTGAGTGTGGGATTACTTCTGTATCTGTCAGTGTCTGTTACTGTGTGAGAGTGTGGGATTAATTCTGTAAATATCAGTGTCTGTTTCTGTGTATGATTGTGGGATTAATTCTGTATCTGTCAGTGTCTGTAACAGTGTCTGAGTGTGGGATTAATTCTGCATCTGTCAGTGTCTGTTACTGTGTGTGAGTGGGGGATTAATTCTCTATCTGTCAGTGTCTGTTACTGTGTGAGAGTGTGGGATTAATTCTTTATCTGTCAGTGTCTGTTACAGTGTGTGAGCGTGGGATTAATCCTGTATCTGTCATGTCTGTTACTGTGTGTGAGTGTGGGATTAATTCTGTATCTGTCAGTGTCTGTTCCTGTGTGTGCGTGTGGGATTACTTCTGTAAATGTCAGTGTCTGTTACTGTGCGAGAGTGTGGGATTAATTCTGTATCTATCAGTGTCTGTTACTGTGTGAGAGGGTGGGTTAATTCTGTATCTATCAGTGACTGTTACTGTGTATGATTGTGGGATTAATTCTGTATCTATCAGTGTCTGTTACTGTGTGAGAGTGTGGGATTAATCCTGTATCTGTCATGTCTGTTACTGTGTGTGAGAGTGGGATTAATTCTGTATCTGTCAGTGCCTGTTACTGTGTGAGTGTGGGATTAGGTCTGTATCTGTCAGTGTCTGTTACTGTGTGTGAGAGTGGGATTAATTCTGTATCTGTCAGCGTCTGTTACAGTGTGTGAGAGTGGGATTAATTCTGCATCTGCCAGTGTCTGTTACTGTGTGTGAGTGTGGGATTAATCCTGTATCTGTCATGTCTGTTACTGTGTGTGAGAGTGGGATTAATTCTGTATCTGTCAGTGCCTGTTACTGTGTGAGACTGTGGGATTAATTCTGTCTCTGTCAGTGTCTGTTACAGTGTGTGAGTGTGGGATTAATTCTGCATCTGTCAGCGTCTGTTACAGTGTGGGAGTGTGGCATTAATTCTGCATCTGTCAGTGTCTGTTACTGTGTGTGAGAGTGGGATTAATTCTGTATCTGTCAGTGTCTGTTACTGTGTCTGAGTGTGGGATTAATTCTGTATCTGACACTGTCTGTTACTGTGTGAGATTGTGGGATTAATTCTGTATCTGTCAGTGTCTGTTACAGTGTGTGAGTTGGGATTAGTTCTGTATCTGTCAGTGTCTGTTGCTGTGAGTGAGTGTGGGATTTATTCTGTATCTGTCAGTGTCTATTACTGTGTGAGTGTGGGATTAATTGTGCATCTGTCAGTGTCTGTTACTGTGTGTGAGCGTGGGATTAATTCTGTATCTGTCAGTGTCTGTTACAGTGTGTGATTGTGGGATTGATTATATATCTATTAGTGTCTGTTACTGTGTATGAATGTGGGATTAATTCACGATCTGTCAGTGTATGTTACTGCGTGAGAGTGTGGGATTAATTCTGTATCTGTCATTGTCTGTTACAGTGTGTGAGTGTGGGATTAATTCTGCATTTGTCAGTGTCTGTTACTGTGCGTGACTGTGGGATTACTTCTATATCTGTCAGTGTCTGTTACTGTTTGAGTGTGTGGGATTAATTCTATATCCATCAGTGTCTGTTACTGTGTGAGAGTGTGGGATTAAACCTGTATCTATCAGTGTCTGTTACTGTGTATGATTGTGGGATTAATTCCGTATCTGTCATTGTCTGTTACAGTGTGTGAGTGTGGGATTAATTCTGAATTTGTCTGTGTCTATTACTGTGTGAGAGTGTGGAATTAATTCAGTATCTGTCAGTGTCTGTTACTGTGTGTGAGAGTGGGATTAATTCTGTATCTGTCAGTGTCTGTTACTGTGTCTGAGTGTGGGATTAATTCTGTATCTGTCACTGTCTGTTACTGTGTGAGATTGTGGGATTAATTCTGTATCTGTCAGTGTCTGTTACAGTGTGTGAGTTGGAATTAATTCTGCATCTGTCAGTGTCTGTTACTGTGTGTGAGTGTGGGATTAATTCTGCATCTGTCAGTGTCTGTTACTGTGTGTGAGTGTGGGTTTAATTCAGTATCTGTCAGTGTCTGTTAATGTGTGTGACTGTGGGATTAGTTCTGTATCTGTCAGTGTCTGTTACTGTGTGTGAGTGTGGGATTAGGTCTGTATCTGTCAGTGTCTGTTACTGTGTGTGAGAGTGGGATTAATTCTGTATCTGTCAGCGTCTGTTACAGTGTGTGAGAGTGGGATTAATTCTGCATCTGCCAGTGTCTGTTACTGTGTGTGAGTGTGGGATTAATCCTGTATCTGTCATGTCTGTTACTGTGTGTGAGTGTGGGATTAATTCTGTACCTGTCAGTGTCTGTTCCTGTGTGTGCGTGTGGGATTACTTCTGTAAATGTCAGTGTCTGTTACTGTGTGAGAGTGTGGGATTAATTCTGTCTCTATCAGTGACTGTTACTGTGTGAGAGGGTGGGATTAATTCTGTATCTATCAGTGACTGTTACTGTGTATGATTGTGGGATTAATTCTGTATCTGTAGGTGTCTGTTACTGTGTGTGAGTGGGGGATTAATTCTGTATCTGTCAGTGTCTGTTACTGTGTGTGAGTGGGGGATTAATTCTGTATCTGTCAGTGTCTGTTACTGTGTGTGACTGTGGGATTAGTTCTGTATCTGTCAGTGTCTGTTACTGTGTGTGAGTGTGGGATTAGGTCTGTATCTGTAAGTGTCTGTTACTGTGTGTGAGAGTGGGATTAATTCTGTATCTGTCAGCGTCTGTTACAGTGGGTGAGAGTGGGATTAATTCTGCATCTGCCAGTGTCTGTTACTGTGTGTGAGTGTGGGATTAATTCAGTATCTGTCAGTGTCTGTTACTGTCTGTGAGTTTGGGATTAGGTCTGTGTGTGTAAGTGTCTGTTAATGTGGGTGAGTGTGGGATTAATTATGTATCTGTCACTGATTATGAATGTGTGTGAGTGAGGGATTAATTATGTATCTGTGACTGTCGGTTACTGTGTGTCAGTATGGGATTAGCTCTGTTTCAGTCACGGTCTGTTGCTGTGCGTGAGTGTGGGATTAAACCTGCATCTGTCAGTGTCTGTTACTGTGTGTGAGCGTGGGATTAATTCTGTATCTGTCAGTGTCTGTTACAGTGTGTGAGTGTGGGATAAATTCTGCATCTGTCAGTGTCTGTTACTGTGTGTGAGTGTGGGATGACTTCTGTATCTGTCAGTGTCTGTTACTGTGTGAGAGTGTGGGATTAATTCTGCATCTGTCAGTGTCTGTTACTGTGTATGATTGTGGGATTAATTCTCTATCTGTCAGTGTCTGTTACTGTGTGAGAGTGTGGGATTAATTCTGTACCTGTCAGTGTTTGTTACAGTGTGTGAGTGTGGGATTAATTCTGCATCTGTCAGTGTCTGTTACTGTGTGTGAGTGGGGGATTAATTCTGTATCTGTCAGTGTCTGTTACTGTGTGAGAGTGTGGGATTAATTCTTTATCTGTCAGTGTCTGTTACAGTGTGTGATTGTGGGATTAGCCCTGTATCTGTCAGTGTCTGTTACTGTGTGTGAGTGTGCGATTAGTTCTGTTTCTGTCACTGTCTGTTCCTGTGTGTGAGTGTGGGATTAATTCTGTATCTGTCAGTGTCTGTTACTGTGTGTGCGTGTGGGATTACTTCTGTATCTGTCAGTGTCTGATACTGTGTATGATTGTGGGATTAATTCTGTATCTGTCGGTGTCTGTTACTGTGTGAGAGTGTGGGTTTTATTCAGTATCTGTCAGTGTCTGTTACTGTGTGAGAGTGTGGGATTAATTCTGCATGTGTCAGTGTCTGTTACTGTGTATGATTGTGGGATTAATTCTGTATCTGTCAGTGTCTGTTACTGTGTGTGAGAGTGGGATTAGTTCTGTATCTGTCATTGTCTGTTACTGTGTGTGAGTTTGGGATTAATTCTGCATCTGTCAGTGATTGTTACTGTGTATGATTGTGGGATTAATTCTGTATCTGTCGGTGTCTGTTACTGTGTGAGAGTGTGGGTTTTATTCAGTATCTGTCAGTGTCTGTTACTGTGTGTGAGAGTGGGATTAATTCTGGATATTGCACTGTCTGTTACTGTGTGAGATTGTGGGACTCATTCTGTATCTGTCAGTGTCTGTTACAGTGTGTGAGTGGGGGATTAATTCTGTATCTGTCAGTGTCTGTTACTGTGTGTGACTGTGGGATTAGTTCTGTATCTGTCAGTGTCTGTTACTGTGTGTGAGTGTGGGATTAGGTCTGTATCTGTAAGTGTCTGTTACTGTGTGTGAGAGTGGGATTAATTCTGTATCTGTCAGCGTCTGTTACAGTGGGTGAGAGTGGGATTAATTCTGCATCTGCCAGTGTCTGGTACTGTGTGTGAGTGTGGGATTACTTCTGTTAATGTCAGTGTCTGTTACTGTGTGTGAGTGTGGGATTAATTCTGTATCTGTCATTGTCTGTTCCTGTGTGTGCGTGTGGGATTACTTCTGTTAATGTCAGTGTCTGTTACTGTGTGAGAGTGTGGGATTAGTTCTGAATCTATCAGTGTCTGTTACTGTGTGAGAGGGTGGGATTAATTCTGTATCTATCAGTGACTGTTACTGTGTATGATTGTGGGATTAATTCTGTATCTGTAGTTGTCTGTTACTGTGTGAGAGTGCGGGATTAATTCTGTATCTGTCATTGTCTGTTACAGTGTGTGAGTGTGGGATTAATTCTGCATTTGTCAGTGTCTGTTACTGTGTGAGAGGCTGGGATTAATTCAGTATCTGTCAGTGTCTGTTACTGTGTGTGCGAGTGGGATTTATTCTGGATCTGTCAGTGTCTGTTACTGTGTGTGAGTGGGGGATAAATTCTGTATCTGTCAGTGTCTGTTACTGTGTGTGACTGTGGAATTAGTTCTGTATCTGTCAATGTCTGTTACTGTGTGATGAGTGTGGGATTAGGTCTGTATCTGTAAGTGTCTGTTACTGTGTATGTGAGTGGGATTAATTCTGTATCTGTCATCGTCAGTTACAGTGTGTGAGAGTGGGATTAATTCTGCATCTGCCAGTGTCTGTTACTGTGTGTGAGTGTGGGATTAATTCAGTATCTGTCAGTGTCTGTTACTGTGTGTGAGTTTGGGATTAGGTCTGTGTCTGTAAGTGTCTGTTAATGTGTGTGAGAGAGGGATTAATTATGTATCTGTGACTATCTGTTACTGTGTGTCAGTATGGGATTAGTTCTGTTTCAGTCACGGTCTGTTGCTGTGCGTGAGTGTGGGATTAATCCTGCATCTGTCAGTGTCTGTTACTGTGTGTGAGTGTGGGATTAATTCTGTATCTGTCAGTGTCTGTTACAGTGTGTGAGTGTGGGATAAATTCTGCATCTGTCAGTGTCTGTTACTGTGTGTGAGTGTGGGATGACTTCTGTATCTGTCACTGTCTGTTACAGTGTGTGAGTGTGGGATAAATTCTGCATCTGTCAGTGTCTGTTACTGTGTGAGAGTGTGGGATTAATTCTGTAAATATCAGTGTCTGTTACTGTGTATGATTGTGGGATTAATTCTCTATCTGTCAGTGTCTGTTACTGTGTGAGAGTGTGGGATTAATTCTGTACCTGTCAGTGTTTGTTACAGTGTGTGAGTGTGGGATTAATTCTGCATCTTTCAGTGTCTGTTACTGTGTGTGAGTGGGGGATTAATTCTGTATCTGTCAGTGTCTGTTACTGTGTGATAGTGTGGGATTAATTCTTTATCTGTCAGTGTCTGTTACAGTGTGAGAGTGTGGGATTAATTCAGTATCTGTCAGTGTCTGTTACTGTGTGTGAGAGTGGGATTAGTTCTGTATCTGTCGGTGTCGGTTACTGTGTGAGAGTGTGGGTTTTATTCAGTATCTGTCAGTGTCTGTTACAGTGTGTGATTGCGGGATTAACCCTGTATCTGTCAGTGTCTGTTACTGTGTGTGCGTGTGGGATTACTTCTGTATCTGTCAGTGTCTGTTACTGTGTATGATTGTGGGATTAATTCTGTATCTGTCGGTGTCTGTTACAGTGTGAGAGTGTGGGATTAATTCAGTATCTGTCAGTGTCTGTTACTGTGTGTGAGAGTGGGATTAGTTCTGTATCTGTCAGTGTCTGTTACTGTGTGTGAGAGTGGGATTTATTCTGGATCTGTCAGTGTCTGTTACTGTGTGTGAGTGGGGGATAAATTCTGTATCTGTCAGTGTCTGTTACTGTGTGTGACTGTGGAATTAGTTCTGTATCAGTCAATGTCTGTTACTGTGTGATGAGTGTGGGATTAGGTCTGTATCTGTAAGTGTCTGTTACTGTGCATGTGAGTGGGATTAATTCTGTATCTGTCATCGTCTGTTACAGTGTGTGAGAGTGGGATTAATTCTGCATCTGCCAGTGTCTGTTACTGTGTGTGAGTGTGGGATTAATTCAGTATCTGTCAGTGTCTGTTACTGTGTGTGAGTTTGGGATTAGGTCTGTGTCTGTAAGTGTCTGTTAATGTGTGTGAGAGAGGGATTAATTATGCATCTGTGACTATCTGTTACTGTGTGTCAGTATGGGATTAGTTCTGTTTAAGTCACGGTCTGTTGCTGTGCGTGAGTGTGGGATTAATCCTGCATCTGTCAGTGTCTGTTACTGTGTGTGAGTGTCTGATTAATTCTGTATCTGTCAGTGTCTGTTACAGTGTGTGAGTGTGGGATAAATTCTGCATCTGTCAGTGTCTGTTACTGTGTGTGAGTGTGGGATGACTTCTGTATCTGTCAGTGTCTTTTACAGTGTGTGAGTGTGGGATAAATGCTGCATCTGTCAGTGTCTGTTACTGTGTGAGAGTGTGGGATTAATTCTGTAAATATCAGTGTCTGTTACTGTGTATGATTGTGGGATTAATTCTCTATCTGTCAGTGTCTGTTACTGTGTGAGAGTGTGGGATTAATTCTGTACCTGTCAGTGTTTGTTACAGTGTGTGAGTGTGGGATTAATTCTGCATCTTTCAGTGTCTGTTACTGTGTGTGAGTGGGGGATTAATTCTGTATCTGTCAGTGTCTGTTACTGTGTGATAGTGTGGGATTAATTCTTTATCTGTCAGTGTCTGTTACAGTGTGAGAGTGTGGGATTAATTCAGTATCTGTCAGTGTCTGTTACTGTGTGTGAGAGTGGGATTAGTTCTGTATCTGTCGGTGTCTGTTACTGTGTGAGAGTGTGGGTTTTATTCAGTATCTGTCAGTGTCTGTTACAGTGTGTGATTGCGGGATTAACCCTGTATCTGTCAGTGTCTGTTACTGTGTGTGAGTGTGCGATTAGTTCTGTTTCTGTCACTGTCTGTTCCTGTGTGTGAGTGTGAGATTAATTCTGTATCTGTCAGTGTCTGTTACTGTGTGTGCGTGTGGGATTACTTCTGTATCTGTCAGTGTCTGTTACTGTGTACGATTGTGGGATTAATTCTGTAACTGTCGGTGTCTGTTACAGTGTGAGAGTGTGGGATTAATTCAGTATCTGTCAGTGTCTGTTACTGTGTGTGAGAGTGGGATTAGTTCTGTATCTGTCAGTGTCTGTTACCGATGGGGGTATGGGATTAGTTCTGTATCTGTCAGTGTCTGTTACTGTGTGTGAGTTTGGGATTAATTCTGTATCTGTCAGTGTCTGTTACTGTGTGTGAGTTTGGGATTAATTCTGCATCTGTCAGTGTCTGTTACTGTGTATGATTGTGGGATTAATTCTGTATCTGTCGGTGTCTGTTACTGTGTGAGAGTGTGGGTTTTATTCAGTATCTGTCAGTGTCTGTTACTGTGTGTGAGAGTGGGATTAATTCTGGATCTTGCAGTGTCTGTTACTGTGTGAGATTGTGGGACTGATTCTGTATCTGTCAGTGTCTGTTACAGTGTGTGAGTGTGGGATTAATTCTGCATCTGTCAGTGTCTGTTACTGTGTGAGAGTGTGGGATTAATTCTGCATCTGTCTGTGTATGTTACTGTGTGTGAGTGTGGGATCAATTCTGTATATGTCAGCGTCTGTTACAGTGTGGGAGTTTGGGATTAATTCAGTATCTGTCATTGTCTGTTACTGTGTGTGACTGTGGTATTAGTTCTGTATCTGTCAGTTTCTGTTACTGTGTGTGAGTGTTGGATTAGGTCTGCATTTGTCAGTGTCTGTTACTGTGGGTGAGTGTGGGATTACTTCAATATCTGTCAGTGTCTGTTACTGTGTGAGAGTGTGGGATTAATTCTATATCCATCAGTGTCTGTTACTGTGTGAGAGTGTGGGATTAAACCTGTATCTATCAGTGTCTGTTACTGTGTATGATTGTGGGATTAATTCTGTATCTGTCACTGTCTGTTACAGTGTGAGATTGTGGGATTAATTCTGTATCTGTCAGTGTCTGTTACAGTGTGTGAGTGTGGGACTAATTCTGAATTTGTCTGTGTCTGTTACTGTGTGAGAGTGTGGAATTAATTCAGTATCTGTCAGTGTCTGTTACTGTGTGTGAGAGCGGGATTAATTCAGTATCTGTCAGTGTCTGAGTGTGGGATTAATTCTGTATCTGTCACTGTCTGTTACTGTGTGAGATTGTGGGATTAATTCTGTATTTGTCAGTGTCTGTTACAGTGTGTGAGTTGGGATTAATGCTGCATCTGTCAGTGTCTGTTACTGTGTGTGAGTGTGGGATTAATTCTGTATCTGTCAGTGTCTGTTACTGTGTGTGAGTGTGGGATTAATTCAGTATCAGTCAGTGTCTGTTACTGTGTGTGACTGTGGGATTAGTTCTGTATCTGTCAGTGTCTGTTACTGTGTGTGAGTGTGGGATTAGGTCTGTATCTGTCAGTGTCTGTTACTGTGTGTGAGAGTGGGATTAATTCTGTATCTGTCAGCGTCAGTTACAGTGTGTGAGAGTGGGATTAATTCTGCATCTGCCAGTGTCTGTTACTGTGTGTGAGTGTGGGATTAATCCTGTATCTGTCATGTCTGTTACTGTGTGTGAGTGTGGGATTAATTCTGTATCTGTCAGTGTCTGTTCCTGTGTGTGCGTGTGGGATTACTTCGGTAAATGTCAGTGTCTGTTACTGTGTGAGAGTGTGGGATTAATTCTGTATCTATCAGTGACTGTTACTGTGTATGATTGTGGGATTAATTCTGTATCTGTAGGTGTCTGTTACTGTGTGAGAGTGTGGGATTAATTCAGTATCTGTCAGTGTCTGTTACTGTGTGTGAGAGTGGGATTAATTCTGGATCTTTCAGTGTCTGTTACTGTGTGTGAGTGGGGGATTAATTCTGTATCTGTCAGTGTCTGTTACTGTGTGTGACTGTGGGATTAGTTTTGTATCTGTCAGTGTCTGTTACTGTGTGTGAGTGTGGGATTAGGTCTGTATCTGTAAGTGTCTGTTACTGTGTGTGAGAGTGGGATTAATTCTGTATCTCTCAGCGTCTGTTACATTGTGTGAGAGTGGGATTAATTCTGCATCTGCCAGTGTCTGTTACTGTGTGTGAGTGTGGGATTAATTCAGTATCTGTCAGTTTCTGTTACTGTGTGTGAGTTTGGGATTAGGTCTGTGTCTGTAAGTGTCTGTTAATGTTTGTGAGTGTGGGATTAATTATGTATCTGTCACTGATTATGAATGTGTGTGAGTGAGGGATTAATTACGTATCTGTGACTGTCTGTTACTGTGTGTCAGTATGGGATTAGTTCTGTTTCAGTCACGGTCTGTTGCTGTGCGTGAGTGTGGGATTAATCCTGCATCTGTCAGTGTCTGTTACTGTGTGTGAGTGTGGGATTAATTATGTATCTGTCAGTGTCTGTTACAGTGTGTGAGTGTGGGATAACTTCTGCATCTGTCAGTGTCTGTTACTGTGTGTGAGTGTGGGATGACTTCTGTATCTGTCAGTGTCTGTTACTGTGTGAGAGTGTGGGATTAATTCTGCAAATATCAGTGTCTGTTACTGTGTATGATTGTGAGATTAATTCTCTATCTGCCAGTGTCTGTTACTGTGTGAGAGTGTGGGATTAATTCTGTACCTGTCAGTGTTTGTTACAGTGTGTGAGTGTGGGATTAATTCTGCATCTGTCAGTGTCTGTTACTGTGTGTGAGTGGGGGATTAATTCTGTATCTGTCAGTGTCTGTTACTGTGTGAGAGTGTGGGATTAATTCATTATCTGTCAGTGTCTGTTACAGTGTGTGATTGTGGGATTAACCCTGTATCTGTCAGTGTCTGTTACTGTGTGTGAGTGTGCGATTAGTTCTGTTTCTGTCACTGTCTGTTCCTGTGTGTGAGTGTGGGATTAATTCTGTATCTGTCAGTGTCTGTTACTGTGTGTGCGTGTGGGATTACTTCTGTATCTGTCAGTGTCTGTTACTGTGTATGATTGTGGGATTAATTCTGTATCTGCCGGTGTCTGTTACTGTGTGAGAGTGTGGGATTAATTCTGCATCTGTCAGTGTCTGTTACTGTGTGAGAGTGTAGGATTAATTCTGCATCTGTCAGTGTCTGTTACTGTGTATGATTTTGGGCTTAATTCTGTATCTATCAGTGACTGTTACTGTGTATGATTGTGGGATTAATTCTGTATCTGTAGGTGTCTGTTACTGTGTGAGAGTGTGGGATTAATTCAGTATCTGTCAGTGTCTGTTACTGTGTGTGAGAGTGGGATTAATTCTGGATCTTTCAGTGTCTGTAACTGTGTGTGACTGTGGGATTAGTTCTGTATCTGTCAGTGTCTGTTACTGTGTGTGAGTGTTGGATTAATTCTGTATCTGTCAGCGTCTGTT
The DNA here is from genome assembly GCF_036365525.1 of Heterodontus francisci. Taxonomy (NCBI): domain Eukaryota; kingdom Metazoa; phylum Chordata; class Chondrichthyes; order Heterodontiformes; family Heterodontidae; genus Heterodontus; species Heterodontus francisci. The sequence continues at coordinate 11,753,879 of NC_090391.1, forward strand.
ACAGTGTGTGAGAGTGGGATTAATTCTGCATCTGCCAGTGTCTGTTACTGTGTGTGAGTGTGGGATTAATTCAGTATCTGTCAGTGTCTGTTACTGTGTGTGAGTTTGGGATTAGGTCTGTGTCTGTAAGTGTCTGTTTATGTGGGTGAGTGTGGGATTAATTATGTATCTGTCACTGATTATGAATGTGTGTGAGTGAGGGATTAATTATGTATCTGTGACTGTCTGTTACTGTGTGTCAGTATGGGATTAGTTCTGTTTCAGTCACGGTCTGTTACTGTGTATGATTGTGGGATTAATTCTGTATCTGTCATTGTCTGTTACTGTGTGAGAGTGTGGGATTAATTCTGTATCTGTCGGTGTCTGTTACTGTGTGAGAGTGGGATTAATTCTGTATCTGTCAGTGTCTGTTACTGTGTGAGAGTGTGGGATTAATTCTGCATCTGTCAGTGTCTGTTCCTGTGTGAGAGTGTGGGATTAATTCTGCATCTGTCAGTGTCTGTTACTGTGTATGATTGTGGGATTAATTCTGTATCTGTCAGTGTCTGTTACTGTGTGTGAGAGTGGTATTAGTTCTGTATCTGTCAGTGTCTGTTACTGATGGGGGTATGGGATTAGTTCTGTATCTGTCAGTGTCTGTTACTGTGTGTGAGTTTGGGATTAATTCTGCATCTGTCAGTGTCTGTTACTGTGTTTGACTGTGGGATTAATTCTGTATCTGTCGGTGTCTGTTACTGTGTGAGAGTGTGGGTTTTATTCAGTATCTGTCAGTGTCTGTTACTGTGTGTGAGAGTGGGATTAATTCTGAATCTTGCAGTGTCTGTTACTGTGTGAGATTGTGGGACTAATTCTGTATCAGTCAGTGTCTGTTACAGTGTGTGAGTGTGGGATTAATTCTGCATCTGTCAGTGTCTGTTACTGTGTCTGAGTGTGGAATTTATTCTGTATCTGTCAGTGTCTGTTACTGTGTGAGTGTGGGATTAATTCTGCATCTGTCTGTGTCTGTTACTGTGTGTGAGTGTGGGATCAATTCTGTATATGTCAGCGTCTGTTACAGTGTGTGAGTGTGGGTTTAATACTGAATTTGTCAGTGTCTGTTACTGTGTGAGAGTGTGGGATAAATTCTGTATCTGTCAGTGTCTGTTACTGTGTGTGAGTGGGGTTTAATTCTGTATCTGTCAGTGTCTGTTACTGTGTGTGACTGTGGGATTACTTCTCTATCTGTCAGTTTCTGTTACTGTGTGTGAGTGTGGGATTAGGTCTGTATCTGTAAGTGTCTGTTACTGTGCGTGAGAGTGGGATTAATTCTGCATCTGCCAGTGTCTGTTACTGTGTGTGAGTGTGGGAATAATTCTGTATCTGTCAGTGTCTGTTACTGTGTGTTAGTTTGGGATTAATTCTGTATCTGTCAGCGTCTGTTACAGTGTGTGAGAGTGGGATTAATTCTGCATCTGCCAGTGTCTGTTACTGTGTGTGAGTGTGGGATTAATTCAGTATCTGTCAGTGTCTGTTACTGTGTGTGAGTTTGGGATTAGGTCTGTGTCTGTAAGTGTCTGTTAATGTGTATGAGTGAGGGATTAATTATGTATCTGTGACTATCTGTTGCTGTGTGTCAGTATGGGATTAGTTCGGTTTCAGTCACGGTATGTTGCTGTGCGTGAGTGTGGGATTAATCCTGCATCTGTCAGTGTCTGTTACTGTGTGTGAGTGTGGGATTAATTCTGTATCTGTCAGTGTCTGTTACAGTGTGTGAGTGTGGGATAAATTCTGCATCTGTCAGTGTCTGTTACTGTGTGTGAGTGTGGGATGACTTCTGTATCTGTCAGTGTCTGTTACTGTGTGAGAGTGTGGGATTAATTCTGGAAATATCAGTGTCTGTTACTGTGTATGATTGTGGGATTAATTCTCTATCTGTCAGTGTCTGTTACTGTGTGAGAGTGTGGGATTAATTCTGTACCTGTCAGTGTTTGTTGCAGTGTGTGAGTGTGGGATTAATTCTGCATCTTTCAGTGTCTGTTACTGTGTGTGAGTGGGGGATTAATTCTGTATCTGTCAGTGTCTGTTACTGTGTGTGAGTGGGGGATTAATTCTGCATCTTTCAGTGTCTGTTACTGTGTGTGAGTGGGGGATTAATGCTGTATCTGTCAGTGTCTGTTACTGTGTGAGAGTGTGGGATTAATTCTTTATCTGTCAGTGTCTGTTACAGTGTGTGATTGTGGGATTAACCCTGTATCTGTCAGTGTCTGTTGCTGTGTGTGAGTGTGCGATTAGTTCTGTTTCTGTCAATGTCTGTTCCTGTGTGTGAGTGTGGGATTAATTCTGTATCTGTCAGTGTCTGTTACTGTGTGTGCGTGTGGGATTAATTCTGTATCTGTTAGTGTCTGTTACTGTGTATGATTGTGGGATTAATTCTGCATCTGTCGTGTCTGTTACAGTGTGAGAGTGTGGGATTAATTCAGTATCTGTCAGTGTCTGTTACTGTGTGTGAGAGTGGGATTAGTTCTGTATCTGTCAGTGTCTGTTACTGATGGGGGTATGGGATTAGTTCTGTATCTGTCAGTGTCTGTTACTGTGTGTGAGTTTGGGATTAATTCTGTATCTGTCAGTGTCTGTTACTGTGTATGATTGTGGGATTAATTCTGTATCTGTCGGTGTTTGTTACTGTGTGAGAGTGTGGGTTTTATTCAGTATCTGTCAGTGTCTGTTACTGTGTGTGAGAGTGGGATTAATTCTGGATCTTGCAGTGTCTGTTACTGTGTGAGATTGTGAGACTGATTCTGTATCTGTCAGTGTCTGTTACAGTGTGTGAGTGTGGGATTAATTCTGCATCTGTCAGTGTCTGTTACTGTGTCTGAGTGTGGAATTTATTCTGTATCTGTCAGTGTCTGTTACTGTGTGAGAGTGTTGGATTAATTCTGCATCTGTCAGTGTCTGTTACAGTGTGTGAATGTGGGATTAATTCTGCATCTGTCTGTTTCTGTTACTGTGTGTGAGTGTGGGATCAATTCTGTATATGTCAGCGTCTGTTACAGTGTGGGAGTTTGGCATTAATTCTGCATCTGTCAGTGTCTGTTACAGTGTGTGAATGTGGGATTAATTCTGCATCTGTCTGTGTCTGTTACTGTGTGTGAGTGTGGGATCAATTCTGTATATGTCAGCGTCTGTTACAGTGTGGGAGTTTGGCATTAATTCTGCATTTGTCAGTGTCTGTTACTGTGTGAGAGTGTGGGATTAATTCTGTATCTGTCAGTGTCTGTTACTGTGTGTGAGTGTGGGATTACTTCTGTATCTGTCAGTGTCTGTTACTGAGTGAGAGTGTGGGATTAATTCTGTATCTATCAATGTCTGTTACTGTGTGTGAGTGTGGGGTAATTCAGTATCTGTCACTGCCTGTTACTGTGTGTGACTGTGGGATTAGTTCTTTATCTGTCAGTTTCTGTTACTGTGTGTGAGTGTTGGATTAGGTCTGTATCTGTCATTGTCTGTTATTGTGTGTGAGTGAGGGATTAATTCTGTATCTGTCAGTGTCTGTTGCTCTCTGTGAGTGTGGGATTAGTTCTGTATCTGTCAGTGTCTGTTGCTGTGAGTGAGTGTGGGATTTATTCTGTATCTGTCAGTGTCTGTTACTGTGTGAGTGTGGGATTAATTCTGCGTCTGTCAGTGTCTGTTACAGTGTGTGAGTGTGGGATTGATTATGTATCTATTAGTGTCTGTTACTGTGTATGATTGCGGGATTAATTCTCTATCTGTCAGTGTATGTTGCTGTGTGAGACTGTGGGATTAATTCTGTATCTGTCATTGTCTGTTACAGTGTGTGAGTGTGGGATTAATTCTGTATCTGTCAGTGTCTGTTACTGTGTGTGAGTGTGGGATTACTTCTGTATCTGTCAGTGTCTGTTACTGAGTGAGAGTGTGGGATTAATTCTGTATCTATCAATGTCTGTTACTGTGTGTGAGAGTGGGATTAATTCTGGATCTGGCATTGTCTGTTACAGTGTGAGAGTGTGGGATTAATTCTGCATCTGTCAGTGTCTGTTACAGTGTGTGATTGTGGGACTAATTCTGTATCTGTCGTTGTCTGATACTGTGTGAGAGTGAGGGTTTAATTCAGTATCTGTCAGTGTCTGTTACTGTGTGTGAGAGTGGGATTTATTCTGGATCTGGCAGTGTCTGTTACTGTGTGAGAGTGTGGGATTAATTCTGTATCTGTCAATGTCTGTTACAGTGCGTGAGTGTGGGATTAATTCTGCATCTGTCAGTATTTGTTACTGTGTCTGAGTGTGGAATTTATTCTGTATCTGTCACTGTCTGTCACTGTGTGAGAGTGTGGGATTAATTCTGTATCTGTCAGTGTCTGTTACTTTGTGTGAGTGTGGGATCCATTCTGTATCTGTCAGCGTCTGTTACAGTGTGGGAGTTTGGGATTAATTCTGCTTCTGTCAGTGTCTGTTACTGTGTGTGAGTGTGGGATTAATTCAGTATCTGACAGTGTCTGTTACTGTGTGTGACTGTGGGATAAGTTCTGTATCTGTCAGTTTCTGTTACTGTGTGTGAGTGTGGGATTAGGTCTGTATCTGTCAGTGTCTTTTACTGTGTGTGAGTGTGGGATTAATTCTGTATCTGTCAGTGTCTGTTACTCTCTGTGAGTGTGGGATTAGTTCTGTATCTGTCAATGTCTGTTACAGTGTGTGAGTGTGGCATTAATTCTGTATCTATCAGTGGGTGTTACAGTGTGTGAGTGTGGGATTGATTATGTATCTATTAGTGTCTGTTACTGTGTATGATTGCGGGATTAATTCTCTATCTGTTAGTGCATGTTACTATGTGTGAGTGTGGGATTAATTCTGTATCTGTCATTGTTTGTTACAGTGTGTGAGTGTGGGTTTAATTCTGCATTTGTCAGTGTCTGTTACTGTGTGAGAGAGTGGGATTAATTCTGTATCTGTCAGTGTCTGTTACTGTGTGTGAGTGTGGGATTACTTCTGTATCTGTCAGTGTCTGTTACTGTGTGAGAGTGTGGGATTAATTCTGTATCTATCAGTGTCTGTTACTGTTTGAGAGAGTGGGATTAATTCTGTATCTATCAGTGTCTGTTACTGTGTCTGATTGTGGGATTAATTCTGTATCTGTCATTGTCTGTTACAGTGTGTGAGTGTGGGATTAATTCTGCATTTGTCAGTGTCTGTTACTGTGTGAAAGTGTGGGATTCATTCAGTATCTGTCAGTGTCTGTTACTGTGTGTGAGAGTGGGATTAATTCTGGATCTGTCAGTGTCTGTTATTCTGTGAGAGAGCGGGATTAATTCTGTATCTGTCAGTGTCTGTTACAGTGTGTGAGTGTGGGATTCATTCTGCATCTGTCAGTGTCTGTTACTGTGTGAAAGTGTGGGATTAATTTTGTATCTGTTGCGTCTGTTACAGTGTGTGAGTGTGGGATTAAGTCTGCATCTGTCAGTGTCTGTTACTGTGTGTGAGAGTGGGATTAGTTCTGTATCGATCAGTGTCTGTTACTGTTTGTGAGTATGGGATTAGTTCTGTATCTGTCAGAGTCTGTTACTGTGTGTGAGTGTGGGATTAATTCTTTATCTGTCAGTGTCTTACTGTGTGAAAGTGTGGAATTAATTCTGTATCTATCAGAGTCTGTTACTGTGTATGATTGTGGGATTTATTCTGTATCTGTCGGTGTCTGTTACTGTGTGAGATTGTGGGATTAATTCTGTATCTGTCAGTGTCTGTTACTGTGTGTGAGAGTGGGATTAATTCTGGATCTGGCAGTGTCTGTTACAGTGTGAGAGTGTGGGATTAATTCTGTATCTGTCAGTGTCTGTTACAGTGTGTGAGTGTGGGATTAATTCTGCATCTGTCAATGTCTGTTACTGGGTCTGAGTGTGGAATTAATTCTGTATCTGTCACTGTCTGTTACTGTGTGAGAGTGTGGGATTAGGTCTATATCTGTCAATGTCTGTTACTGTGTGTGAGTGTGGGATTAATTCTGTATCTGTCATTGTCTGTTACTCTCTGTGAGTGTGGGATTAGTTCTGTATCTGTCAGTGTCTGTTACTGTGTGAGTGTGGGATTAATTCTGTATATGTCAGTGTTTGTTACAGTGTGTGAGAGTGGCATTAATGCTATATCTGTCAGTGTCTGTTACTGTGTGAGAGTGTGTGATTAATTCTGTATCTGTCAGTGTATGTTACTGTGTGTGAGTGTGGGATTAATTCTGCATCTATCAGTGTCTGTTACTGTGCATGATTGTGGGAATAATTCTGTATCTGTCAGTGTCTCTTACAGTGTGTGAGTGTGGGATGAATTCTGTATCTATCAGTGGGTGTTACAGTGTGTGAGTGTGGGATTGATTATGTATCTATTAGTGTCTGTTACTGTGTATGATTGCAGGATTAATTCTCTATCTGTCAGTGCATGTTACTGTGTGTGAGTGTGGGATTAATTCTGTATCTGTCATTGTTTGTTACAGTGTGTGAGTGTGGGTTTAATTCTGCATTTGTCAGTGTCTGTTACTGTGTGAGAGAGTGGGATTAATTCTGTATCTGTCAGTGTCTGTTACTGTGTGTGAGTGTGGGATTACTTCTGTATCTGTCAGTGTCTGTTACTGTGTGAGAGTGTGGGATTAATTCTGTATCTATCAGTGTCTGTTACTGTGTGAGAGAGTGGGATTAATTCTGTATCTATCAGTGTCTGTTACTGTGTCTGATTGTTTGATTAATTCTGTATCTGTCATTGTCTGTTACAGTGTGTGAGTGTGGGATTAATTCTGCATTTTTCAGTGTCTGTTACTGTGTGAGAGTGTGGGATTCATTCAGTATCTGTCAGTGTCTGTTACTGTGTGTGAGAGTGGGATTAATTCTGGATCTGTCAGTGTCTGTTATTGTGTGAGAGTGCGGGATTAATTCTGTATCTGTCAGTGTTTGTTACAGTGTGTGAGAGTGGGATGAATTCTGTATCTATCAGTGGGTGTTACAGTGTGTGAGTGTGGGATTGATTATGTATCTATTAGTGTCTGTTACTGTGTATGATTGCAGGATTAATTCTCTATCTGTCAGTGCATGTTACTGTGTGTGAGTGTGGGATTAATTCTGTATCTGTCATTGTTTGTTACAGTGTGTGAGTGTGGGTTTAATTCTGCATTTGTCAGTGTCTGTTACTGTGTGAGAGAGTGGGATTAATTCTGTATCTGTCAGTGTCTGTTACTGTGTGTGAGTGTGGGATTACTTCTGTATCTGTCAGTGTCTGTTACTGTGTGAGAGTGTGGGATTAATTCTGTATCTATCAGTGTCTGTTACTGTGTGAGAGAGTGGGATTAATTCTGTATCTATCAGTGTCTGTTACTGTGTCTGATTGTTTGATTAATTCTGTATCTGTCATTGTCTGTTACAGTGTGTGAGTGTGGGATTAATTCTGCATTTGTCAGTGTCTGTTACTGTGTGAGAGTGTGGGATTCATTCAGTATCTGTCAGTGTCTGTTACTGTGTGTGAGAGTGGGATTAATTCTGGATCTGTCAGTGTCTGTTATTGTGTGAGAGTGCGGGATTAATTCTGTATCTGTCAGTGTTTGTTACAGTGTGTGAGAGTGGGATTAATGCTATATCTGTCAGTGTCTGTTACTGTGTGAGAGTGTGTGATTAATTCTGTATCTGTCAGTGTCTGTTACTGTGCATGATTGTGGGAATAATTCTGTATCTGTCAGTGTCTGTTACTGTGTGACTGAGTGGGATCAATTCTGTATCGGTCAGTGTCTGTTACAGTGTGTGAGTGTGGGATGAATTCTGTATCTGTCAGTGTCTGTTGCAGTGTGTGAGTGTGGGATTATTTCTGCATCAGTCAGTGTCTGTTACTGTGTGTGAGTGTGGGATTAATTCTGTATCTGTCAGTGTCTGATGCTGTGTGTGAGTGTGGCATTTATTTTGTATCTGTCAGTGTCTGTAACTGTGAGTGAGTGTGGGATTAATTCTGTTCATGTCACTGTCTGTTACTGTGAGTGAGTGTGGCATTAGTTCAGTATCTTTCAGCGTCTGCTCTTGTGTGTGAGTGTGGGAATAATGTTGTATCTATCAGTGTCTGTTACTGTGGGTGAGTGTGGGAGAAATTATGTATCTGTCACTGATTGTTACTGTGTCTGAGTGTGGGATTAAGTAAGTATCTATCATTGCCTGTTGCTGTGGGTGATTGTGGGATTAATTCTGTATCTGTCAGTGTATGTTACTGTGTGTCAATGTGGGAATAAATCTATATCTGTCAGTGCCTGTTACTGTGTGACTGTGTAGGATTAATTCTGTATCGGTCAGTGTCTGTTACAGTTTGTGAGTGTGGGATGAATTCTGTATCTGTCAGTGTCTGTTACTGTGTGTGAGTGTGGGATTAATTCTGTTCATGTCACTGTCTGTTACTGTCTGTGAGTGTGGCATTAGTTCAGTATCTTTCAGCGTCTGCTCTTGTGTGTGAGTGTGGGATTAATTCTGTATCTGTCAGTGTCTTACTGTGTGCGAATGTGGGATTAATTCTGTATCTATCAGTGTCTGTTACTGTGTGAGAGAGTGGGATTAATTCTGTATCTATCAGTGTCTGTTACTGTGTCTGATTGTTTGATTAATTCTGTATCTGTCATTGTCTGTTACAGTGTGTGAGTGTGGGATTAATTCTGCATTTGTCAGTGTCTGTTACTGTGTGAGAGTGTGGGATTCATTCAGTATCTGTCAGTGTCTGTTACTGTGTGTGAGAGTGGGATTAATTCTGGATCTGTCAGTGTCTGTTATTGTGTGAGAGTGCGGGATTAATTCTGTATCTGTCAGTGTTTGTTACAGTGTGTGAGAGTGGGATTAATGCTATATCTGTCAGTGTCTGTTACTGTGTGAGAGTGTGTGATTAATTCTGTATCTGTCAGTGTATGTTCCTGTGTGTGAGTGTGGGATTAATTCTGCATCTATCAGTGTCTGTTACTGTGCATGATTGTGGGAATAATTCTGTATCTGTCAGTGTCTGTTACTGTGTGACTGTGTGGGATCAATTCTGTATCGGTCAGTGTCTGTTACAGTGTGTGAGTGTGGGATGAATTCTGTATCTGTCAGTGTCTGTTGCAGTGTGTGAGTGTGGGATTAATTCTGCATCAGTCAGTGTCTGTTACTGTGTGTGAGTGTGGGATTAATTCTGTATCTGTCAGTGTCTGATGCTGTGTGTGAGTGTGGCATTTATTTTGTATCTGTCAGTGTCTGTAACTGTGTGTGAGTGTGGGATTAATTCTGTTCATGTCACTGTCTGTTACTGTGTGTGAGTGTGGCATTAGTTCAGTATCTTTCAGAGTCTGCTCTTGTGTGTGAGTGTGGGATTAATTCTGTATCTGTCAGTGTCTTACTGTGTGCGAATGTGGGATTAATTCTGTATCTGTCAGTGTCTATTACTGTGTTTGAGTGTGGGATTAATTCTGCATCTGTCAGTGTCTGTTACTGTGTGTGAGTGTGGGATTTATTCTGTATCGGTCAGTATCTGTTACTGTGTGTGAGAGTGGGATTAATTCTGTATCTATCAGTGTCTGTTACTGTGGCTGAGTGTGGGATAAATTATGTATCTATCACTGATTGTTACTGTGTGTGAGTGTTGGATTAAGTCTGTATCTATCATTGTCTGTTACTGTGTGTGAGAGTGGGATTAAGTATGGATCTGTCAGTGTCTGTTACTGTGTGACTGTGTGGGATTAATTCTGTATCGGTCAGTGACTGTTACAGTGTGTGAGTGCCGGAATAATTCTGTATCTGTCAGTGTCTGTTGCATTGTGTGAGTGTGGGATTTATTCTGCATCTGTCAGTGTCTGTTTCTGTGTGTGAGTGTGGCATTTATTTTGTATCTGTCAGTGTCTGTCACTGTGTGAGAGTGTGGGATTAATTCTGTTTCTGTCAGTGTCTGTTACTGTGTGACTGTGTGGGATTAATTCTGTATCGGTCAGTGTCTGTTGCAGTGTGTGAGTGTGGGATTAATTCTGTATCTGTCAGTGTCTGTTACTGTGTGTGAGTGTGGCATTTATTTTGTATCTGTCAGTGTCTGTAACTGTGTGAGAGTGTGGGATTAATTCTGTATCTGTCAGTGTCAGTTTATGTGTGACTGTGTCGGATTAATTCTGTATCGGTCAGTGTCTGTTACAGAGTGTGAGTGTGGGATTCATTCTATATCTGTCAGTGTCTGTTGCAGTGTTTGAGTGTGGGATTAATTCTGCATCTGTCATTGTCCGTTAATGTGTGTGATTGTGGGATGTAATTCTGTATCTGTCAGTGTCTGTTGCTGTGTGTGAGTGTGGGATTAATTCTGTATCTGTCAGTGTCTGTTACTCTCTGTGAGTGTGGGATTAGTTCTGTGTCTGTCAGTGTCTGTTGCTGTGAGTGAGTGTGGGATTTATTCTGTATCTGTCAGTGTCTGTTACTGTGTGAGTGTCGGATTAATTCTGTATCTGTCAGTGTCTGTTACAGTGTGTGAGTGTGGGATTAATTCTGCATCTGTCAGTGTCTGTTACTGTGTGTGAGTGTGGGATGACTTCTGTATCTGTCAGTGTCTTTTACAGTGTGTGAGTGTGGGATAAATTCTGCATCTGTCAGTGTCTTTTACAGTGTGTGAGTGTGGGATAAATTCTGCATCTGTCAGTGTCTGTTACTGTGTGAGAGTGTGGGATTAATTCTCTATCTGTCAGTGTCTGTTACTGTGTGAGAGTGTGGGATTAATTCTGTTTCAGTCACGGTCTGTTGCTGTGCGTGAGTGTGGGATTAATCCTGCATCTGTCAGTGTCTGTTACTGTGTATGAGTGTGGGATTAATTCTGTATCTGTCAGTGTCTGTTACAGTGTGTGAGTGTGGGATAAATTCTGCATCTGTCAGTGTCTGTTACTGTGTGTGAGTGTGGGATGACTTCTGTATCTGTCAGTGTCTTTTACAGTGTGTGAGTGTGGGATAAAGTCTGCATCTGTCAGTGTCTGTTACTGTGTGAGAGTGTGGGATTAATTATGTAAATATCATTGTCTGTTACTGTGTATGATTGTGGGATTAATTCTCTATCTGTCAGTGTCTGTTACTGTGTGAGAGTGTGGGATTAATTCTGTACCTGTCAGTGTTTGTTACAGTGTGTGAGTGTGGGATTAATTCTGCATCTTTCACTGTCTGTTACTGTGTGTGAGTGGGGGATTAATTCTGTATCTGTCAGTGTCTGTTACTGTGTGTGAGTGGGGGATTAATTCTGCATCTTTCAGTGTCTGTTACTGTGTGTGAGTGTGGGATTAATTCTGTATCTGTCAGTGTCTATTACTGTGTGAGAGTGTGGGATTAATTCTTTATCTGTCAGTGTCTGTTACAGTGTGTGATTGCGGGATTAACCCTGTATCTGTCAGTGTCTGTTACTGTGTGTGAGTGTGCGATTAGTTCTGTTTCTGTCACTGTCTGTTCCTGTGTGTGAGTGTGAGATTAATTCTGTGTCTGTCAGTGTCTGTTACTGTGTGTGTGTGTGGGATTACTTCTGTATCTGTCCGTGTCTGTTACTGTGTGTGAGTTTGGAATTAATTATGTATCTGTCAGTGTCTGTTGCTGTGCATGATTGTGGGATTAATTCTGTATCTGTCGGTGTCTGTTACTGTGTGAGAGTGTGGGTTTTATTCAGTATCTGTCAGTGTCTGTTACTGTGTATGATTGTGGGATTAATTCTGTCTCTGTCAGTGTCTGTTACTGTGTGTGAGTGGGGGATTAATTCAGTATCTGTCAGTGTCTGTTGCTGTGTGTGAGAGTGGGATTAGTTCTGTATCTGTCAGTGTCTGTTACTGATGGGGGTATGGGATTAGTTCTGTATCTGTCAGTGTCTGTTACTGTGTGTGAGTTTGGGATTAATTCTGCATCTGTCAGTGTCTGTTACTGTGTATGATTGTGGGATTAATTCTGTATCTGTCGGTGTCTGTTACTGTGTGTGAGTGTGGGATTAATTCTCTATCTGCCAGTGTCTGTTACTGTGTGAGAGTGTGGGATTAATTCTGTTTCTGTCACGGTCTGTTGCTGTGCGTGAGTGTGGGATTAATCCTGCATCTGTCAGTGTCTGTTACTGTGTGTGAGTGTGGGATTAATTCTGTATCTGTCAGTGTCTGTTACAGTGTGTGAGTGTGGGATAAATTCTGCATCTGTCAGTGTCTGTTACTGTGTGTGAGTGTGGGATGACTTCTGTATCTGTCAGTGTCTTTTGCAGTGTGTGAGTGTGGGATAAATTCTGCATCTGTCAGTGTCTGTAACTGTGTGAGAGTGTGGGATTAATTCTGTAAATATCATTGTCTGTTACTGTGTATGATTGTGGGATTAATTCTCTATCTGTCAGTGTCTGTTACTGTGTGAGAGTGTGGGATTAATTCTGTACCTGTCAGTGTTTGTTACAGTGTGTGAGTGTGGGATTAATTCTGCATCTTTCAGTGTCTGTTACTGTGTGTGAGTGGGGGATTAATTCTGTATCTGTCAGTGTCTGTTACTGTGTGTGAGTGGGGGATTAATTCTGCATCTTTCAGTGTCTGTTACTGTGTGTGAGTGTGGGATTAATTCTGTATCTGTCAGTGTCTGTTACTGTGTGAGAGTGTGGGATTAATTCTTTATCTGTCAGTGTCTGTTACAGTGTGTGATTGCGGGATTAACCCTGTATCTGTCAGTGTCTGTTACTGTGTGTGAGTGTGCGATTAGTTCTGTTTCTGTCACTGTCTGTTCCTGTGTGTGAGTGTGAGATTAATTCTGTATCTGTCAGTGTCTGTTACTGTGTGTGCGTGTGGGATTACTTCTGTATCTGTCAGTGTCTGTTACTGTGTGTGAGTTTGGGATTAATTCTGTATCTGTCAGTGTCTGTTGCTGTGCATGATTGTGGGATAAATTCTGTATCTGTCGGTGTCTGTTACTGTGTGAGAGTGTGGGTTTTATTCAGTATCTGTCAGTGTCTGTTACTGAGTATGATTGTGGGATTAATTCTTTCTCTGTCAGTGTCTGTTACTGTGTGTGAGTGGGGGATTAATTCAGTATCTGTCAGTGTCTGTTGCTGTGTGTGAGAGTGGGATTAGTTCTGTATCTGTCAGTGTCTGTTACTGATGGGGGTATGGGATTAGTTCTGTATCTGTCAGTGTCTGTTACTGTGTGTGAGTTTGGGATTAATTCTGCATCTGTCAGTGTCTGTTACTGTGTATGATTGTGGGATTAATTCTGTATCTGTCGGTGTCTGTTACTGTGTGTGAGTTTGGGATTAATTCTGTATCTGTCAGTGTCTGTTACGGTGTATGATTGTGGGATTAATTCTGTATCTGTCGGTGTCTGTTACTGTGTGAGAGTGTGGGTTTTATTCAGTATCTGTCAGTGTCTGTTACTGTGTGTGAGAGTGGGATTAATTCTGGATCTTGCAGTGTCTGTTACTGTGTGAGATTGTGGGACTGATTCTGTATCTGTCAGTGTCTGTTACAGTGTGTGAGTGTGGGATTAATTCTGCATCTGTCAGTGTCTGTTACTGTGTGAGAGAGTGGGATTAATTCTGCATCTGTCTGTGTATGTTACTGTGTGTGAGTGTGGGATCAATTCTGTATATGTCAGCGTCTGTTACAGTGTGGGAGTTTGGGATTAATTCAGTATCTGTCATTGTCTGTTACTGTGTGTGACTGTGGTATTAGTTCTGTATCTGTCAGTTTCTGTTACTGTGTGTGAGTGTTGGATTAGGTCTGCATTTGTCAGTGTCTGTTACTGTGGGTGAGTGTGGGATTACTTCAATATCTGCCAGTGTCTGTTACTGTGTGAGAGTGTGGGATTAATTCTATATCCATCAGTGTCTGTTACTGTGTGAGAGTGTGGGATTAAACCTGTATCTATCAGTGTCTGTTACTGTGTATGATTGTGGGATTAATTCAGTATCTGTCAGTTTCTGTTACTGTGTGTGAGTTTGGGATTAGGTCTGTGTCTGTAAGTGTCTGTTAATGTGGGTGAGTGTGGGATTAATTATGTATCTGTCACTGATTATGAATGTGTGTGAGTGAGGGATTAATTACGTATCTGTGACTGTCTGTTACTGTGTGTCAGTATGGGATCAGTTCTGTTTCAGTCACGGTCTGTTGCTGTGCGTGAGTGTGGGATTAATCCTGCATCTGTCAGTGTCTGTTACTGTGTGTGAGTGTGGGATTAATTATGTATCTGTCAGTGTCTGTTACAGTGTGTGAGTGCGGGATAAATTCTGCATCTGTCAGTGTCTGTTACTGTGTGAGAGTGTGGGATTAATTCTGCAAATATCAGTGTCTGTTACTGTGTATGATTGTGAGATTAATTCTCTATCTGTCAGTGTCTGTTACTGTGTGAGAGTGTGGGATTAATTCTGTACCTGTCAGTGTTTGTTACAGTGTGTGAGTGTGGGATTAATTCTGCATCTGTCAGTGTCTGTTACTGTGTGAGAGTGTGGGATTAATTCTGTACCTGTCAGTGTTTGTCACAGTGTGTGAGTGTGGGATTAATTCTGCATCTGTCAGTGTCTGTTACTGTGTGTGAATGGGGGATTAATTCTGTATCTGTCAGTGTTTGTTACTGTGTGAGAGTGTGGGATTAATTCTTTATCTGTCAGTGTCTGTTACTGTGTGTGATTGTGGGATTAACCCTGTATCTGTCAGTGTCTGTTACTGTGTGTGAGTGTGCGATTAGTTCTGTTTCTGTCACTGTCTGTTCCTGTGTGTGAGTGTGGGATTAATTCTGTATCTGTCAGTGTCTGTTACTGTGTGTGCATGTGGGATTACTTCTGTATCTGTCAGTGTCTGTTACTGTGTATGATTGTGGGATTAATTCTGTATCTGTCGGTGTCTGTTACTGTGTGAGAGTGTGGGATTAATTCTGCATCTGTCAGTGTCTGTTACTGTGTGAGAGTGTGGGATTAATTCTGCATCTGTAAGTGTCTGTTACTGTGTATGATTTTGGGCTTAATTCTGTATCTGTCAGTGTCTGTTACTGTGTGTGAAAGTGGGATTAGTTCTGTATCTGTCAGCGTCTGTTACTGATGGGGGTATGGGATTAGTTCTGTATCTGTCAGTGTCTGTTACTGTGTGTCAGTGTGGGATTAGGTCTGTATCTGTCAGTGTCTGTTACTGTGTGTGAGAGTGGGATTAATTCTGTATCTGTCAGCGTCTGTTACAGTGTGTGAGAGTGGGATTAATTCTGCATCTGCCAGTGTCTGTTACTGTGTGTGAGTGTGGGATTAATCCTGTATCTGTCATGTCTGTTACTGTGTGTGAGTGTGGGATTAATTCTGTATCTGTCTGTGTCTGTTCCTGTGTGTGCGTGTGGGATTACTTCGGTAAATGTCAGTGTCTGTTACTGTGTGAGAGTGTGGGATTAATTCTGTATCTATCAGTGACTGTTACTGTGTATGATTGTGAGATTAATTCTGTATCTGTAGGTGTCTGTTACTGTGTGAGAGTGTGGGATTAATTCAGTATCTGTCAGTGTCTGTTACTGTGTGTGAGAGTGGGATTAATTCTGGATCTTTCAGTGTCTGTAACTGTGTGTGACTGTGGGATTAGTTCTGTATCTGTCAGTGTCTGTTACTGTGTGTGAGTGTGGGATTAGGTCTGTATCTGTAAGTGTCTGTTACTGTGTGTGAGAGTGGGATTAATTCTGTATCTGTCAGCGTCTGTTACAGTGTGTGAGAGTGGGATTAATTCTGCATCTGCCAGTGTCTGTTACTGTGTGTGAGTGTGGGATTAATTCAGTATCTGTCAGTGTCTGTTACTGTGTGTGAGTTTGAGATTAGGTCTGTGTCTGTAAGTGTCTGTTTATGTGGGTGAGTGTGGGATTAATTATGTATCTGTCACTGATTATGAATGTGTGTGAGTGAGGCATTAATTATGTATCTGTGACTGTCTGTTACTGTGTGTCAGTATGGGATTAGTTCTGTTTCAGGCACGGTCTGTTACTGTGCGTGAGTGTGGGATTAATTCTGTATCTGTCGGTGTCTGTTACTGTGTGAGAGTGTGGGATTAATTCTGCATCTGTCAGTGTCTGTTCCTGTGTGAGAGTGTGGGATTAATTCTGCATCTGTCAGTGTCTGTTACTGTGTATGATTGTGGGATTAATTCTGTATCTGTCAGTGTCTGTTACTGTGTGTGAGAGTGGGATTAGTTCTGTATCTGTCAGTGTCTGTTACTGATGGGGGTATGGGATTAGTTCTGTATCTGTCAGTGTCTGTTACTGTGTGTGAGTTTGGGATTAATTCTGCATCTGTCAGTGTCTGTTACTGTGTATGATTGTGGGATTAATTCTGTATCTGTCGGTGTCTGTTACTGTGTGAGAGTGTGGGTTTTATTCAGTATCTGTCAGTGTCTGTTACTGTGTGTGAGAGTGGGATTAATTCTGGATCTTGCAGTGTCTGTTACTGTGTGAGATTGTGGGACTAATTCTGTATCTGTCAGTGTCTGTTACAGTGTGTGAGTGTGGGATTAATTCTGCATCTGTCAGTGTCTGTTACTGTGTCTGAGTGTGGAATTTATTCTGTATCTGTCAGTGTCTGTTACTGTGTGAGTGTGGGATTAATTCTGCATCTGTCTGTGTCTGTTACTGTGTGTGAGTGTGGGATCAATTCTGTATATGTCAGCGTCTGTTACAGTGTGTGAGTGTGGGTTTAATACTGAATTTGTCAGTGTCTGTTACTGTGTGAGAGTGTGGGATAAATTCTGTATCTGTCAGTGTCTGTTACTGTGTGTGAGTGGGGGATTAATTCTGTATCTGTCAGTGTCTGTTACTGTGTGTGACTGTGGGATTACTTCTGTATCTGTCAGTTTCTGTTACTGTGTGTGAGTGTGGGATTAGGTCTGTATCTGTAAGTGTCTGTTACTGTGTGTGAGAGTGGGATTAATTCTGTATCTGTCAGCGTCTGTTACAGTGTGTGAGAGTGGGATTAATTCTGCATCTGCCAGTGTCTGTTACTGTGTGTGAGTGTGGGATTAATTCAGTATCTGTCAGTGTCTGTTACTGTGTGTGAGTTTGGGATTAGGTCTGTGTCTGTAAGTGTCTGTTAATGTGTGTGAGTGAGGGATTAATTATGTATCTGTGACTATCTGTTACTGTGTGTCAGTATGGGATTAGTTCGGTTTCAGTCACGGTCTGTTGCTGTGCGTGAGTGTGGGATTAATCCTGCATCTGTCAGTGTCTGTTACTGTGTGTGAGTGTGGGATTAATTCTGTATCTGTCAGTGTCTGTTACAGTGTGTGAGTGTGGGATAAATTCTGCATCTGTCAGTGTCTGTTTCTGTGTGTGAGTGTGGGATGACTTCTGTATCTGTCAGTGTCTGTTACTGTGTGAGAGTGTGGGATTAATTCTGGAAATATCAGTGTCTGTTACTGTGTATGATTGTGGGATTAATTCTCTATCTGTCAGTGTCTGTTACTATGTGAGAGTGTGGGATTAATTCTGTACCTGTCAGTGTTTGTTGCAGTGTGTGAGTGTGGGATTAATTCTGCATCTTTCAGTGTCTGTTACTGTGTGTGAGTGGGGGATTAATTCTGTATCTGTCAGTGTCTGTTACTGTGTGTGAGTGGGGGATTAATTCTGCATCTTTCAGTGTCTGTTACTGTGTGTGAGTGGGGGATTAATGCTGTATCTGTCAGTGTCTGTTACTGTGTGAGAGTGTGGGATTAATTCTTTATCTGTCAGTGTCTGTTACAGTGTGTGATTGTGGGATTAACCCTGTATCTGTCAGTGTCTGTTACTGTGTGTGAGTGGGGGATTAATTCTGCATCTTTCAGTGTCTGTTACTGTGTGTGAGTGGGGGATTAATGCTGTATCTGTCAGTGTCTGTTACTGTGTGAGAGTGTGGGATTAATTCTTTATCTGTCAGTGTCTGTTACAGTGTGTGATTGTGGGATTAACCCTGTCTCTGTCAGTGTCAGTTACTGTGTGAGAGTGTGGGATTAATTCAGTATCTGTCAGTGTCTGTTACTGTGTGTGAGAGTGGGATTAGTTCTGTATCTGTCAGTGTCTGTTACTGATGGGGGTATGGGATTAGTTCTGTATCTGTCAGTGTCTGTTACTGTGTGTGAGTTTGGGATTAATTCTGCATCTGTCAGTGTCTTTTACTGTGTATGATTGTGGGATTAATTCTGTATCTGTCGGTGTCTGTTACTGTGTGAGAGTGTGGGTTTTATTCAGTATCTGTCAGTGTCTGTTACTGTGTGTGAGAGTGGGATTAATTCTGGATCTTGCAGTGTCTGTTACTGTGTGAGATTGTGAGACTGATTCTGTATCTGTCAGTGTCTGTTACAGTGTGTGAGTGTGGGATTAATTCTGCATCTGTCAGTGTCTGTTACTGTGTCTGAGTGTGGAATTTATTCTGTATCTGTCAGTGTCTGTTACTGTGTGAGAGTGTTGGATTAATTCTGCATCTGCCAGTGTCTGTTACAGTGTGTGAATGTGGGATTAATTCTGCATCTGTCTGTGTCTGTTACTGTGTGTGAGTGTGGGATCAATTCTGTATATGTCAGCGTCTGTTACAGTGTGGGAGTTTGGCATTAATTCTGCATCTGTCAGTGTCTGTTACTGTGTGTGAGTGTGGGGTAATTCAGTATCTGTCACTGTCTGTTACTGTGTGTGACTGTGGGATTAGTTCTTTATCTGTCAGTTTCTGTTACTGTGTGTGAGTGTTGGATTAGATCTGTATCTGTCATTGTCTGTTACTGTGTGTGAGTGTGGGATTAATTCTGTATCTGTCAGTGTCTGTTACTCTCTGTGAGTGTGGGATTAGTTCTGTATCTGTCAGTGTCTGTTGCTGTGAGTGAGTGTGGGATTTATTCTTTATCTGTCAGTGTCTGTTACTGTGTGAGTGTGGGATTAATTCTGCGTCTGTCAGTGTCTGTTACAGTGTGTGAGTGTGGGATTGATTATGTATCTATTAGTGTCTGTTACTGTGTATTATTGCGGGATTAATTCTCTATCTGTCAGTGTATGTTGCTGTGTGAGAGTGTGGGATTAATTCTGTATCTGTCATTGTCTGTTACAGTGTGTGAGTGTGGGATTAATTCTGCATTTGTCAGTGTTTGTTACTGTGTGAGAGTGTGGGATTAATTCTGTATCTGTCAGTGTCTGTTACTGTGTGTGAGTGTGGGATTACTTCTGTATCTGTCAGTGTCTGTTACTGAGTGAGAGTGTGGGATTAATTCTGTATCTATCAATGTCTGTTACTGTGTGTGAGTGTGGGGTAATTCAGTATCTGTCACTGCCTGTTACTGTGTGTGACTGTGGCATTAGTTCTTTATCTGTCAGTTTCTGTTACTGTGTGTGAGTGTTGGATTAGGTCTGTATCTGTCATTGTCTGTTACTGTGTGTGACTGTGGGATTAATTCTGTATCTGTCAGTGTCTGTTACTCCCTGTGAGTGTGGGATTAGTTCTGTATCTGTCAGTGTCTGTTGCTGTGAGTGAGTGTGGGATTTATTCTGTATCTATTAGTGTCTGTTACTGTGTATGATTGCGGGATTAATTCTCTATCTGTCAGTGTATGTTGCTGTGTGAGAGTGTGGGATTAATTCTGTATCTGTCATTGTCTGCTACAGTGTGTGAGTGTGGGATTAATTCTGCATTTGTCAGTGTCTGTTACTGTGTGAGAGTGTGGGATTAATTCTGTATCTGTCAGTGTCTGTTACTGTGTGTGAGTGTGGGATTACTTCTGTATCTGTCAGTGTCTGTTACTGAGTGAGAGTGTGGGATTAATTCTGTATCTATCAATGTCTGTTACTGTGTGTGAGAGTGGGATTAATTCTGCATCTGTCAGTGTCTGTTACTGTGAGTGAGTGTAGGATTACTTCTGTATCTATCAGTGTATGTTACAGTGTGTGATTGTGAGATTAATTCTGTATCTGTCGTTGTCTGTTACTGTGTGAGAGTGAGGGTTTAATTCAGTATCTGTCAGTGTCTGTTACTGTGTGTGAGAGTGGGATTTATTCTGGATCTGGCAGTGTCTGTTACTGTGTGAGAGTGTGGGATTAATTCTGTATCTGTCAGTGTCTGTTACAGTGTGTGAGTGTGGGATTAATTCTGCATCTGTCAGTGTCTGTTACTGTGTCTGAGTGTGGAATTTATTTTGTATCTGTCACTGTCTGTCACTGTGTGAGAGTGTGGGATTAATTCTGTATCTGTCAGTGTCTGTTACTTTGTGTGAGTGTGGGATCCATTCTGTATCTGTCAGCGTCTGTTACAGTGTGGGAGTTTGGGATTAATTCTGCTTCTGTCAGTGTCTGTTACTGTGTGTGAGTGTTGGATTAATTCAGTATCTGTCAGTGTCTTTTACTGTGTGTGACTGTGGGATAAGTTCTGTATCTGTCAGTTTCTGTTACTGTGTGTGAGTGTGGGATTAGGTCTGTATCTGTCAGTGTCTTTTACTGTGTGTGAGTGTGGGATTAATTCTGTATCTGTCAGTGTCTGTTACTCTCTGTGAGTGTGGGATTAGTTCTGTATCTGTCAGTGTCTGTTGCTGTGAGTGAGTGTGGGATTTATTCTGCATCTGTCAGTGTCTGTTACTGTGTGAGTGTGGGATTAATTCTGCATCTGTCAGTGTCTGTTGCAGTGTGTGAGCGTGTGATTAATTCTGTATCTGTCAGTGTCTGTTGCAGTGTGTGAGCGTGGGATTAATGCTGTATCTATCAGTTGTTGTTACAGTGTGTGAGTGTGGGATTGATTATGTATCTATTAGTGTCTGTTACTGTGCATGATTGCGGGATTAATTCTCTATCTGTCAGTGCATGTTACTATGTGTGAGTGTGGGATTAATTCTGTATCTGTCATTGTTTGTTACAGTGTGTGAGTCTGGGTTTAATTCTGCATTTGTCAGTGTCTGTTACTGTGTGAGAGAGTGGGATTAATTCTGTATCTGTCAGTGTCTGTTACTGTGTGTGAGTGTGGGATTACTTCTGTATCTGTCAGTGTATGTTACTGAGTGAGAGTGTGGGATTAATTCTGTATCTATCAATGTCTGTTACTGTGTGTGAATGTGGGGTAATTCAGTATCTGTCACTGCCTGTTACTGTGTGTGACTGTGGGATTAGTTCTTTATCTGTCAGTTTCTGTTACTGTGTGTGAGTGTTGGATTAGGTCTGTATCTGTCATTGTCTGTTACTGTGTGTGAGTGTGGGATTAATTCTGTATCTGTCAGTGTCTGTTACTCTCTGTGAGTGTGGGATTAGTTCTGTATCTGTCAGTGTCTGTTGCTGTGAGTGAGTGTGGGATTTATTCTGTATCTGTCAGTGTCTGTTACTGTGTGAGTGTGGGATTAATTCTGCGTCTGTCAGTGTCTGTTACAGTGTGTGAGTGTGGGATTGATTATGTATCTATTAGTGTCTGTTACTGTGTATGATTGCGGGATTAATTCTCCATCTGTCAGTGTATGTTGCTGAGTGAGAGTGTGGGATTAATTCTGTATCTGTCATTGTCTGTTACAGTGTGTGAGTGTGGGATTAATTCTGCATTTGTCAGTGTCTGTTACTGTGTGAGAGTGTGGGATTAATTCTGTATCTGTCAGTGTCTGTTACTGTGTGTGAGTGTGGGATTACTTCTGTATCTGTCAGTGTCTGTTACTGAGTGAGAGTGTGGGATTAATTCTGTATCTATCAATGTCTGTTACTGTGTGTGAGAGTGGGATTAATTCTGGATCTGTCATTGTCTGTTACAGTGTGAGAGTGTGGGATTAATTCTGCATCTGTCAGTGTCTGTTACTGTGAGTGAGTGTAGGATTACTTCTGTATCTATCAGTGTCTGTTACAGTGTGTGATTGTGGGATTAATTCTGTATCTGTCGTTGTCTGTTACTGTGTGAGAGTGAGGGTTTAATTCAGTATCTGTCAGTGTCTGTTACTGTGTGTGAGAGTGGGATTTATTCTGGATCTGGCAGTGTCTGTTACTGTGTGAGAGTGTGGGATTAATTCTGCATCTGTCAGTGTCTGTTACTGTGTCTGAGTGTGGAATTTATTCTGTATCTGTCACTGTCTGTCACTGTGTGAGAGTGCGGGATTAATTCTGTATCTGTCAGTGTCTGTTACTTTGTGTGAGTGTGGGATCCATTCTGTATCTGTCAGCGTCTGTTACAGTGTGGGAGTTTGGGATTAATTCAGCTTCTGTCAGTGTCTGTTACTGTGTGTGAGTGTGGGATTAATTCAGTATCTGTCAGTGTCTGTTACTGTGTGAGACTGTGGGATAAGTTCTGTATCTGTCAGTTTCTGTTACTGTGTGTGAGTGTGGGATTAGGTCTGTATCTGTCAGTGTCTTTTACTGTGTGTGAGTGTGGGATTAATTCTGTATCTGTCAGTGTCTGTTACTCTCTGTGAGTGTGGGATTAGTTCTGTATCTGTCAGTGTCTGTTGCTGTGAGTGAGTGTGGGATTTATTCTGCATCTGTCAGTGTCTGTTACTGTGTGAGTGTGGGATTAATTCTGCATCTGTCAGTGTCTGTTGCAGTGTGTGAGCGTGTGATTAATTCTGTATCTGTCAGTGTCTGTTGCAGTGTGTGAGCGTGGGATTAATGCTGTATCTATCAGTTGGTGTTACAGTGTGTGAGTGTGGGATTGATTATGTATCTATTAGTGTCTGTTACTGTGTATGATTGCGGGATTAATTCTCTATCTGTCAGTGCATGTTACTATGTGTGAGTGTGGGATTAATTCTGTATCTGTCATTGTTTGTTACAGTGTGTGAGTCTGGGTTTAATTCTGCATTTGTCAGTGTCTGTTACTGTGTGAGAGAGTGGGATTAATTCTGTATCTGTCAGTGTCTGTTACTGTGTGTGAGTGTGGGATTACTTCTGTATCTGTCAGTGTCTGTTACTGTGTGAGAGTGTGGGATTAATTCTGCATCTATCAGTGTCTGTTACTGTGTGAGAGAGTGGGATTAATTCTGTATCTATCAGTGTCTGTTACTGTGTCTGATTGTGGGATTAATTCTGTATCTGTCATTGTCTGTTACAGTGTGTGAGTGTGGGATTAATTCTGCATTTGTCAGTGTCTGTTACTGTGTGAGAGTGTGGGATTCATTCAGTATCTGTCAGTGTCTGTTACTGTGTGTGAGAGTTGGATTAATTCTGGATCTGTCAGTGTCTGTTATTGTGTGAGAGAGCGGGATTAATTCTGTATCTGTCAGTGTCTGTTACAGTGTGTGAGTGAGGGATTCATTCTGCATCTGTCAGTGTCTGTTACTGTGTGAAAGTGTGGGATTAATTTTGTATCTGTTGCGTCTGTTACAGTGTGTGAGTGTGGGATTAAGTCTGCATCTGTCAGTGTCTGTTACTGTGTGTGAGTGTGGGATTAATTCAGTATCTGTCAGTGTCTGTTACTGTGTGTGAGAGTGGGATTAGTCATGTATCGATCAGTGTCTGTTACTGTTTGTGAGTATGGGATTAGTTCTGTATCTGTCAGCGTCTGTTACTGTGTGTGAGTGTGGGATTAATTCTTTATCTGTCAGTGTCTTACTGTGTGAATGTGTGGGATTAATTCTGTATCTATCAGTGTCTGTTACTGTGTATGATTGTGGGATTTATTCTGTATCTGTCGGTGTCTGTTACTGTGTGAGATTGTGGGATTAATTCTGTATCTGTCAGTGTCTGTTACTGTGTGTGAGAGTGGGATTAATTCTGGATCTGGCAGTGTCTGTTACAGTGTGAGAGTGTGGGATTAATTCTGTATCTGTCAGTGTCTGTTACAGTGTGTGAGTGTGGGATTAATTCTGCATCTGTCAATGTCTGTTACTGGGTCTGAGTGTGGAATTAATTCTGTATCTGTCACTGTCTGTTACTGTGTGAGAGTGTGGGATTAGGTCTATATCTGTCAATGTCTGTTACTGTGTGTGAGTGTGGGATTAATTCTGTATCTGTCATTGTCTGTTACTCTCTGTGAGTGTGGGATTAGTTCTGTATCTGTCAGTGTCTGTTACTGTGTGAGTGTGGGATTAATTCTGTATCTGTCAGTGTTTGTTACAGTGTGTGAGAGTGGCATTAATGCTATATCTGTCAGTGTCTGTTACTGTGTGAGAGTGTGTGATTAATTCTGTATCTGTCAGTGTATGTTACTGTGTGTGAGTGTGGGATTAATTCTGCATCTATCAGTGTCTGTTACTGTGCATGATTGTGGGAATAATTCTGTATCTGTCAGTGTCTGTTACTGTGTGACTGTGTGGGATCAATTCTGTATCGGTCAGTGTCTGTTACAGTGTGTGAGTGTGGGATGAATTCTGTATCTATCAGTGGGTGTTACAGAGTGTGAGTGTGGGACTGATTATGTATCTATTAGTGTCTGTTACTGTGTATGATTGCAGGATTAATTCTCTATCTGTCAGTGCATGTTACTGTGTGTGAGTGTGGGATTAATTCTGCATTTGTCAGTGTCTGTTACTGTGTGAGAGAGTGGGATTAATTCTGTATCTGTCAGTGTCTGTTACTGTGTGTGTGTGTGGGATTACTTCTGTATCTGTCAGTGTCTGTTACTGTGTGAGAGTGTGGGATTAATTCTGTATCTATCAATGTCTGTTACTGTGTGTGAGAGTGGGATTAATTCTGGATCTGTCATTGTCTGTTACAGTGTGAGAGTGTGGGATTAATTCTGCATCTGTCAGTGTCTGTTACTGTGAGTGAGTGTAGGATTAATTCTGCTTCTGTCAGTGTCTGTTACTGTGTGTGAGTGTGGGATTAATTCAGTATCTGTCAGTGTCTGTTACTGTGTGTGACTGTGGGATAAGTTCTGTATCTGTCAGTTTCTGTTACTGTGTGTGAGTGTGGGATTAGGTCTGTATCTGTCAGTGTCTTTTACTGTGTGTGAGTGTGGGACTAATTCTGTATCTGTCAGTGTCTGTTACTCTCTGTGAGTGTGGGATTAGTTCTGTATCTGTCAGTGTCTGTTGCTGTGAGTGAGTGTGGGATTTATTCTGCATCTGTCAGTGTCTGTTACTGTGTGAGTGTGGGATTAATTCTGCATCTGTCAGTGTCTGTTGCAGTGTGTGAGCGTGTGATTAATTCTGTATCTGTCAGTGTCTGTTGCAGTGTGTGAGCGTGGGATTAATGCTGTATCTATCAGTTGGTGTTACAGTGTGTGAGTGTGGGATTGATTATGTATCTATTAGTGTCTGTTACAGTGTATGATTGCGGGATTAATTCTCTATCTGTCAGTGCATGTTACTATGTGTGAGTGTGGGATTAATTCTGTATCTGTCATTGTTTGTTACAGTGTGTGAGTCTGGGTTTAATTCTGCATTTGTCAATGTCTGTTACTGTGTGAGAGAGTGGGATTAATTCTGTATCTGTCAGTGTCTGTTACTGTGTGTGAGTGTGGGATTACTTCTGTATCTGTCAGTGTCTGTTACTGTGTGAGAGTGTGGGATTAATTCTGCATCTATCAGTGTCTGTTACTGTGTGAGAGAGTGGGATTAATTCTGTATCTATCAGTGTCTGTTACTGTGTCTGATTGTGGGATTAATTCTGTATCTGTCATTGTCTGTTACAGTGTGTGAGTGTGGGATTAATTCTGCATTTGTCAGTGTCTGTTACTGTGTGAGAGTGTGGGATTCATTCAGTATCTGTCAGTGTCTGTTACTGTGTGTGAGAGTTGGATTAATTCTGGATCTGTCAGTGTCTGTTATTGTGTGAGAGAGCGGGATTAATTCTGTATCTGTCAGTGTCTGTTACAGTGTGTGAGTGAGGGATTCATTCTGCATCTGTCAGTGTCTGTTACTGTGTGAAAGTGTGGGATTAATTTTGTATCTGTTGCGTCTGTTACAGTGTGTGAGTGTGGGATTAAGTCTGCATCTGGCAGTGTCTGTTACTGTGTGTGAGTGTGGGATTAATTCAGTATCTGTCAGTGTCTGTTACTGTGTGTGAGAGTGGGATTAGTCATGTATCGATCAGTGTCTGTTACTGTTTGTGAGTATGGGATTAGTTCTGTATCTGTCAGCGTCTGTTACTGTGTGTGAGTGTGGGATTAATTCTTTATCTGTCAGTGTCTTACTGTGTGAATGTGTGGGATTAATTCTGTATCTATCAGTGTCTGTTACTGTGTATGATTGTGGGATTTATTCTGTATCTGTCGGTGTCTGTTACTGTGTGAGATTGTGGGATTAATTCTGTATCTGTCAGTGTCTGTTACTGTGTGTGAGAGTGGGATTAATTCTGGATCTGGCAGTGTCTGTTACAGTGTGAGAGTGTGGGATTAATTCTGTATCTGTCAGTGTCTGTTACAGTGTGTGAGTGTGGGATTAATTCTGCATCTGTCAATGTCTGTTACTGGGTCTGAGTGTGGAATTAATTCTGTATCTGTCACTGTCTGTTACTGTGTGAGAGTGTGGGATTAGGTCTATATCTGTCAATGTCTGTTACTGTGTGTGAGTGTGGGATTAATTCTGTATCTGTCATTGTCTGTTACTCTCTGTGAGTGTGGGATTAGTTCTGTATCTGTCAGTGTCTGTTACTGTGTGAGTGTGGGATTAATTCTGTATATGTCAGTGTTTGTTACAGTGTGTGAGAGTGGCATTAATGCTATATCTGTCAGTGTCTGTTACTGTGTGAGAGTGTGTGATTAATTCTGTATCTGTCAGTGTATGTTACTGTGTGTGAGTGTGGGATTAATTCTGCATCTATCAGTGTCTGTTACTGTGCATGATTGTGGGAATAATTCTGTATCTGTCAGTGTCTGTTACTGTGTGACTGTGTGGGATCAATTCTGTATCGGTCAGTGTCTGTTACAGTGTTTGAGTGTGGGATGAATTCTGTATCTATCAGTGGGTGTTACAGAGTGTGAGTGTGGGATTGATTATGTATCTATTAGTTTCTGTTACTGTGTATGATTGCAGGATTAATTCTCTATCTGTCAGTGCATGTTACTGTGTGTGAGTGTGGGATTAATTCTGTATCTGTCATTGTTTGTTACAGTGTGTGAGTGTGGGTTTAATTCTGCATTTGTCAGTGTCTGTTACTGTGTGAGAGAGTGGGATTAATTCTGTATCTGTCAGTGTCTGTTACTGTGTGTGAGTGTGGGATTACTTCTGTATCTGTCAGTGTCTGTTACTGTGTGAGAGTGTGGGATTAATTCTGTATCTATCAATGTCTGTTACTGTGTGTGAGAGTGGGATTAATTCTGGATCTGTCATTGTCTGTTACAGTGTGAGAGTGTGGGATTAATTCTGCATCTGTCAGTGTCTGTTACTGTGAGTGAGTGTAGGATTAATTCTGCTTCTGTCAGTGTCTGTTACTGTGTGTGAGTGTGGGATTAATTCAGTATCTGTCAGTGTCTGTTACTGTGTGTGACTGTGGGATAAGTTCTGTATCTGTCAGTTTCTGTTACTGTGTGTGAGTGTGGGATTAGGTCTGTATCTGTCAGTGTCTTTTACTGTGTGTGAGTGTGGGATTAATTCTGTATCTGTCAGTGTCTGTTACTCTCTGTGAGTGTGGGATTAGTTCTGTATCTGTCAGTGTCTGTTGCTGTGAGTGAGTGTGGGATTTATTCTGCATCTGTCAGTGTCTGTTACTGTGTGAGTGTGGGATTAATTCTGCATCTGTCAGTGTCTGTTGCAGTGTGTGAGCGTGTGATTAATTCTGTATCTGTCAGTGTCTGTTGCAGTGTGTGAGCGTGGGATTAATTCTGTATCTATCAGTGGGTGTTACAGTGTGTGAGTGTGGGATTGATTATGTATCTATTAGTGTCTGTTACTGTGTATGATTGCGGGATTAATTCTCTATCTGTCAGTGCATGTTACTATGTGTGAGTGTGGGATTAATTCTGTATCTGTCATTGTTTGTTACAGTGTGTGAGTCTGGGTTTAATTCTGCATTTGTCAGTGTCTGTTACTGTGTGAGAGAGTGGGATTAATTCTGTATCTGTCAGTGTCTGTTACTGTGTGAAAGTGTGGGATTAATTTTGTATCTGTTGCGTCTGTTACAGTGTGTGAGTGTGGGATTAAGTCTGCATCTGTCAGTGTCTGTTACTGTGTGTGAGTGTGGGATTAATTCAGTATCTGTCAGTGTCTGTTACTGTGTGTGAGTGTGGGATTAATTCTTTATCTGTCAGTGTCTTACTGTGTGAAAGTGTGGGATTAATTCTGTATCTATCAGTGTCTGTTACTGTTTGTGAGTATGGGATTAGTTCTGTATCTGTCAGCGTCTGTTACTGTGTGTGAGTGTGGGATTAATTCTTTATCTGTCAGTGTCTTACTGTGTGAAAGTGTGGGATTAATTCTGTATCTATCAGTGTCTGTTACTGTGTATGATTGTGGGATTTATTCTGTATCTGTCGGTGTCTGTTACTGTGTGAGATTGTGGGATTAATTCTGTATCTGTCAGTGTCTGTTACTGTGTGTGAGAGTGGGATTAATTCTGGATCTGGCAGTGTCTGTTACAGTGTGAGAGTGTGGGATTAATTCTGTATCTGTCAGTGTCTGTTACAGTGTGTGAGTGTGGGATTAATTCTGCATCTGTCAATGTCTGTTACTGGGTCTGAGTGTGGAATTAATTCTGTATCTGTCACTGTCTGTTACTGTGTGAGAGTGTGGGATTAGGTCTATATCTGTCAATGTCTGTTACTGTGTGTGAGTGTGGGATTAATTCTGTATCTGTCATTGTCTGTTACTCTCTGTGAGTGTGGGATTAGTTCTGTATCTGTCAGTGTCTGTTACTGTGTGAGTGTGGGATTAATTCTGTATCTGTCAGTGTTTGTTACAGTGTGTGAGAGTGGCATTAATGCTATATCTGTCAGTGTCTGTTACTGTGTGAGAGTGTGTGATTAATTCTGTATCTGTCAGTGTATGTTACTGTGTGTGAGTGTGGGATTAATTCTGCATCTATCAGTGTCTGTTACTGTGCATGATTGTGGGAATAATTCTGTATCTGTCAGTGTCTGTTACTGTGTGACTGTGTGGGATCAATTCTGTATCGGTCAGTGTCTGTTACAGTGTGTGAGTGTGGGATGAATTCTGTATCTATCAGTGGGTGTTACAGAGTGTGAGTGTGGGATTGATTATGTATCTATTAGTGTCTGTTACTGTGTATGATTGCAGGATTAATTCTCTATCTGTCAGTGCATGTTACTGTGTGTGAGTGTGGGATTAATTCTGTATCTGTCATTGTTTGTTACAGTGTGTGAGTGTGGGTTTAATTCTGCATTTGTCAGTGTCTGTTACTGTGTGAGAGAGTGGGATTAATTCTGTATCTGTCAGTGTCTGTTACTGTGTGTGAGTGTGGGATTACTTCTGTATCTGTCAGTGTCTGTTACTGTGTGAGAGTGTGGGATTAATTCTGTATCTATCAATGTCTGTTACTGTGTGTGAGAGTGGGATTAATTCTGGATCTGTCATTGTCTGTTACAGTGTGAGAGTGTGGGATTAATTCTGCATCTGTCAGTGTCTGTTACTGTGAGTGAGTGTAGGATTAATTCTGCTTCTGTCAGTGTCTGTTACTGTGTGTGAGTGTGGGATTAATTCAGTATCTGTCAGTGTCTGTTACTGTGTGTGACTGTGGGATAAGTTCTGTATCTGTCAGTTTCTGTTACTGTGTGTGAGTGTGGGATTAGGTCTGTATCTGTCAGTGTATTTTACTGTGTGTGAGTGTGGGATTAATTCTGTATCTGTCAGTGTCTGTTACTCTCTGTGAGTGTGGGATTAGTTCTGTATCTGTCAGTGTCTGTTGCTGTGAGTGAGTGTGGGATTTATTCTGCATCTGTCAGTGTCTGTTACTGTGTGAGTGTGGGATTAATTCTGCATCTGTCAGTGTCTGTTGCAGTGTGTGAGCGTGTGATTAATTCTGTATCTGTCAGTGTCTGTTGCAGTGTGTGAGCGTGGGATTAATTCTGTATCTATCAGTGGGTGTTACAGTGTGTGAGTGTGGGATTGATTATGTATCTATTAGTGTCTGTTACTGTGTCTGATTGCGGGATTAATTCTCTATCTGTCAGTGCATGTTACTATGTGTGAGTGTGGGATTAATTCTGTATCTGTCATTGTTTGTTACAGTGTGTGAGTCTGGGTTTAATTCTGCATTTGTCAGTGTCTGTTACTGTGTGAGAGAGTGGGATTAATTCTGTATCTGTCAGTGTCTGTTACTGTGTGTGAGTGTGGGATTACTTCTGTATCTGTCAGTGTCTGTTACTGTGTGAGAGTGTGGGATTAATTCTGCATCTATCAGTGTCTGTTACTGTGTGAGAGAGTGGGATTAATTCTGTATCTATCAGTGTCTGTTACTGTGTCTGATTGTGGGATTAATTCTGTATCTGTCATTGTCTGTTACAGTGTGTGAGTGTGGGATTAATTCTGCATTTGTCAGTGTCTGTTACTGTGTGAGAGTGTGGGATTCAATCAGTATCTGTCAGTGTCTGTTACTGTGTGTGAGAGTTGGATTAATTCTGGATCTGTCAGTGTCTGTTATTGTGTGAGAGAGCGGGATTAATTCTGTATCTGTCAGTGTCTGTTACAGTGTGTGAGTGAGGGATTCATTCTGCATCTGTCAGTGTCTGTTACTGTGTGAAAGTGTGGGATTAATTTTGTATCTGTTGCGTCTGTTACAGTGTGTGAGTGTGGGATTCAGTCTGCATCTGTCAGTGTCTGTTACTGTGTGTGAGTGTGGGATTAATTCAGTATCTGTCAGTGTCTGTTACTGTGTGTGAGAGTGGGATTAGTCATGTATCGATCAGTGTCTGTTACTGTTTGTGAGTATGGGATTAGTTCTGTATCTGTCAGCGTCTGTTACTGTGTGTGAGTGTGGGATTAATTCTTTATCTGTCAGTGTCTTACTGTGTGAATGTGTGGGATTAATTCTGTATCTATCAGTGTCTGTTACTGTGTATGATTGTGGGATTTATTCTGTATCTGTCGGTGTCTGTTACTGTGTGAGATTGTGGGATTAATTCTGTATCTGTCAGTGTCTGTTACTGTGTGTGAGAGTGGGATTAATTCTGGATCTGGCAGTGTCTGTTACAGTGTGAGAGTGTGGGATTAATTCTGTATCTGTCAGTGTCTGTTACAGTGTGTGAGTGTGGGATTAATTCTGCATCTGTCAATGTCTGTTACTGGGTCTGAGTGTGGAATTAATTCTGTATCTGTCACTGTCTGTTACTGTGTGAGAGTGTGGGATTAGGTCTATATCTGTCAATGTCTGTTACTGTGTGTGAGTGTGGGATTAATTCTGTATCTGTCATTGTCTGTTACTCTCTGTGAGTGTGGGATTAGTTCTGTATCTGTCAGTGTCTGTTACTGTGTGAGTGTGGGATTAATTCTGTATCTGTCAGTGTATGTTACTGTGTGAGAGTGTGTGATTAATTCTGTATCTGTCAGTGTATGTTACTGTGTGTGAGTGTGGGATTAATTCTGCATCTATCAGTGTCTGTTACTGTGCATGATTGTGGGAATAATTCTGTATCTGTCAGTGTCTGTTACTGTGTGACTGTGTGGGATCAATTCTGTATCGGTCAGTGTCTGTTACAGTGTGTGAGTGTGGGATGAATTCTGTATCTATCAGTGGGTGTTACAGAGTGTGAGTGTGGGATTGATTATGTATCTATTAGTGTCTGTTACTGTGTATGATGGCAGGATTAATTCTCTATCTGTCAGTGCATGTTACTGTGTGTGAGTGTGGGATTAATTCTGTATCTGTCATTGTTTGTTACAGTGTGTGAGTGTGGGTTTAATTCTGCATTTGTCAGTGTCTGTTACTGTGTGAGAGAGTGGGATTAATTCTGTATCTGTCAGTGTCTGTTACTGCGTGTGAGTGTGGGATTACTTCTGTATCTGTCAGTGTCTGTTACTGTGTGAGAGTGTGGGATTAATTCTGTATCTATCAGTGTCTGTTACTGTGTGAGAGAGTGGGATTAATTCTGTATCTATCAGTGTCTGTTACTGTGTCTGATTGTTTGATTAATTCTGTATCTGTCATTGTCTGTTACAGTGTGTGAGTGTGGGTTTAATTCTGCATTTGTCAGTGTCTGTTACTGTGTGAGAGAGTGGGATTAATTCTGTATCTGTCAGTGTCTGTTACTGCGTGTGAGTGTGGGATTACTTCTGTATCTGTCAGTGTCTGTTACTGTGTGTGAGAGTGGGATTAATTCTGGATCTGTCAGTGTCTGTTATTGTGTGAGATTGCGGGATTAATTCTGTATCTGTCAGTGTTTGTTACAGTGTGTGAGAGTGGGATTAATGCTATATCTGTCAGTGTCTGTTACTGTGTGAGAGTGTGTGATTAATTCTGTATCTGTCAGTGTTTGTTACAGTGTGTGAGAGTGGGATTAATGCTATATCTGTCAGTGTCTGTTACTGTGTGTGATTGTGGGAATAATTCTGTATCTGTCAGTGTCTGTTACTGTGTGACTGTGTGGGATCAATTCTGTATCGGTCACTGTCTGTTACAGAGTGTGAGTGTGGGATGAATTCTGTATCTGTCAGTGTCTGTTACTGTGTGTGAGTGTGGGATTAATTCTGCATCAGTCAGTGTCTGTTACTGTGTGTGAGTGTGGGATTAATTCTGTATCTGTCAGTGTCTGATGCTGTGTGTGAGTGTGGCATTTATTTTGTATCTTTCAGTGTCTGTAACTGTGAGTGAGTGTGGGATTAATTCTGTTCATGTCACTGTCTGTTACTGTGAGTGAGTGTGGCATTAGTTCAGTATCTTTCAGCGTCTGCTCTTATGTGTGAGTGTGGGAATAATTCTGTATCTATCAGTGTCTGTTACTGTGGGTGAGTGTGGGAGAAATTATGTATCTGTCAGTGTATGTTACTGTGTGTCAATGTGGGAATAAATCTATATCTGTCAGTGCCTGTTACTGTGTGACTGTGTAGGATTAATTCTGTATCGGTCAGTGTCTGTTACAGTTTGTGAGTGTGGGATGAATTCTGTATCTGTCAGTGTCTGTTACTGTGTGTGAGTGTGGGATTAATTCTGTTCATGTCACTGTCTGTTACTGTGTGTGAGTGTGGCATTAGTTCAGTATCTTTCAGCGTCTGCTCTTGTGTGTGAGTGTGGGATTAATTCTGTATCTGTCAGTGTCTTACTGTGTGCGAATGTGGGATTAATTCTGTATCTGTCAGTGTCTATTACTGTGTTTGAGTGTGGGATTAATTCTGCATCTGTCAGTGTCTGTTACTGTGTGTGAGTGTGGGATTTATTCTGTATCGGTCAGTATCTGTTACTGTGTGTGAGTGTGGGATTAATTCTGTATCGGTCAGTGACTGTTACAGTGTGTGAGTGTGGGATTAATTCTGCATTTGTCAGTGTCTGTTACTGTGTGAGAGTGTGGGATTCAATCAGTATCTGTCAGTGTCTGTTACTGTGTGTGAGAGTTGGATTAATTCTGGATCTGTCAGTGTCTGTTATTGTGTGAGAGAGCGGGATTAATTCTGTATCTGTCAGTGTCTGTTACAGTGTGTGAGTGAGGGATTCATTCTGCATCTGTCAGTGTCTGTTACTGTGTGAAAGTGTGGGATTAATTTTGTATCTGTTGCGTCTGTTACAGTGTGTGAGTGTGGGATTAAGTCTGCATCTGTCAGTGTCTGTTACTGTGTGTGAGTGTGGGATTAATTCAGTATCTGTCAGTGTCTGTTACTGTGTGTGAGAGTGGGATTAGTCATGTATCGATCAGTGTCTGTTACTGTTTGTGAGTATGGGATTAGTTCTGTATCTGTCAGCGTCTGTTACTGTGTGTGAGTGTGGGATTAATTCTTTATCTGTCAGTGTCTTACTGTGTGAATGTGTGGGATTAATTCTGTATCTATCAGTGTCTGTTACTGTGTATGATTGTGGGATTTATTCTGTATCTGTCGGTGTCTGTTACTGTGTGAGATTGTGGGATTAATTCTGTATCTGTCAGTGTCTGTTACTGTGTGTGAGAGTGGGATTAATTCTGGATCTGGCAGTGTCTGTTACAGTGTGAGAGTGTGGGATTAATTCTGTATCTGTCAGTGTCTGTTACAGTGTGTGAGTGTGGGATTAATTCTGCATCTGTCAATGTCTGTTACTGGGTCTGAGTGTGGAATTAATTCTGTATCTGTCACTGTCTGTTACTGTGTGAGAGTGTGGGATTAGGTCTATATCTGTCAATGTCTGTTACTGTGTGTGAGTGTGGGATTAATTCTGTATCTGTCATTGTCTGTTACTCTCTGTGAGTGTGGGATTAGTTCTGTATCTGTCAGTGTCTGTTACTGTGTGAGTGTGGGATTAATTCTGTATCTGTCAGTGTATGTTACTGTGTGAGAGTGTGTGATTAATTCTGTATCTGTCAGTGTATGTTACTGTGTGTGAGTGTGGGATTAATTCTGCATCTATCAGTGTCTGTTACTGTGCATGATTGTGGGAATAATTCTGTATCTGTCAGTGTCTGTTACTGTGTGACTGTGTGGGATCAATTCTGTATCGGTCAGTGTCTGTTACAGTGTGTGAGTGTGGGATGAATTCTGTATCTATCAGTGGGTGTTACAGAGTGTGAGTGTGGGATTGATTATGTATCTATTAGTGTCTGTTACTGTGTATGATGGCAGGATTAATTCTCTATCTGTCAGTGCATGTTACTGTGTGTGAGTGTGGGATTAATTCTGTATCTGTCATTGTTTGTTACAGTGTGTGAGTGTGGGTTTAATTCTGCATTTGTCAGTGTCTGTTACTGTGTGAGAGAGTGGGATTAATTCTGTATCTGTCAGTGTCTGTTACTGCGTGTGAGTGTGGGATTACTTCTGTATCTGTCAGTGTCTGTTACTGTGTGAGAGTGTGGGATTAATTCTGTATCTATCAGTGTCTGTTACTGTGTGAGAGAGTGGGATTAATTCTGTATCTATCAGTGTCTGTTACTGTGTCTGATTGTTTGATTAATTCTGTATCTGTCATTGTCTGTTACAGTGTGTGAGTGTGAGATTAATTCTGCATTTGTCAGTGTCTGTTACTGTGTGAGAGTGTGGGATTCATTCAGTATCTGTCAGTGTCTGTTACTGTGTGTGAGAGTGGGATTAATTCTGGATCTGTCAGTGTCTGTTATTGTGTGAGATTGCGGGATTAATTCTGTATCTGTCAGTGTTTGTTACAGTGTGTGAGAGTGGGATTAATGCTATATCTGTCAGTGTCTGTTACTGTGTGAGAGTGTGTGATTAATTCTGTATCTGTCAGTGTTTGTTACAGTGTGTGAGAGTGGGATTAATGCTATATCTGTCAGTGTCTGTTACTGTGTGTGATTGTGGGAATAATTCTGTATCTGTCAGTGTCTGTTACTGTGTGACTGTGTGGGATCAATTCTGTATCGGTCAGTGTCTGTTACAGAGTGTGAGTGTGGGATGAATTCTGTATCTGTCAGTGTCTGTTACTGTGTGTGAGTGTGGGATTAATTCTGCATCAGTCAGTGTCTGTTACTGTGTGTGAGTGTGGGATTAATTCTGTATCTGTCAGTGTCTGATGCTGTGTGTGAGTGTGGCATTTATTTTGTATCATTCAGTGTCTGTAACTGTGAGTGAGTGTGGGATTAATTCTGTTCATGTCACTGTCTGTTACTGTGAGTGAGTGTGGCATTATTTCAGTATCTTTCAGCGTCTGCTCTTATGTGTGAGTGTGGGAATAATTCTGTATCTATCAGTGTCTGTTACTGTGGGTGAGTGTGGGAGAAATTATGTATCTGTCAGTGTATGTTACTGTGTGTCAATGTGGGAATAAATCTATATCTGTCAGTGCCTGTTACTGTGTGACTGTGTAGGATTAATTCTGTATCGGTCAGTGTCTGTTACAGTTTGTGAGTGTGGGATGAATTCTGTATCTGTCAGTGTCTGTTACTGTGTGTGAGTGTGGGATTAATTCTGTTCATGTCACTGTCTGTTACTGTGTGTGAGTGTGGCATTAGTTCAGTATCTTTCAGCGTCTGCTCTTGTGTGTGAGTGTGGGATTAATTCTGTATCTGTCAGTGTCTTACTGTGTGCGAATGTGGGATTAATTCTGTATCTGTCAGTGTCTATTACTGTGTTTGAGTGTGGGATTAATTCTGCATCTGTCAGTGTCTGTTACTGTGTGTGAGTGTGGGATTTATTCTGTATCGGTCAGTATCTGTTACTGTGTGTGAGTGTGGGATTAATTCTGTATCGGTCAGTGACTGTTACAGTGTGTGAGTGCCGGATTAATTCTGTATCTGTCAGTGTCTGTTGCAGTGTGTGAGTGTGGGATTTATTCTGCATCTGTCAGTGTCTGTTTCTGTGTGTGAGTGTGGCATTTATTTTGTATCTGTCAGTGTCTGTCACTGTGTGAGAGTGTGGGATTAATTCTGTTTCTGTCAGTGTCTGTTACTGTGTGACTGTGTGGGATTAATTCTGTATCGGTCAGTGTCTGTTGCAGTGTGTGAGTGTGGGATTAATTCTGTATCTGTCAGTGTCTGTTACTGTGTGTGAGTGTGGCATTTATTTTGTATCTGTCAGTGTCTGTAACTGTGTGAGAGTGTGGGATTAATTCTGTATCTGTCAGTGTCTGTTACTCTCTGTGAGTGTGGGATTAGTTCTGTATCTGTCAGTGTCTGTTGCTGTGAGTGAGTGTGGGATTTATTCTGTATCTGTCAGTGTCTGTTACTGTGTGAGTGTCGGATTAATTCTGTATCTGTCAGTGTCTGTTACAGTGTGTGAGTGTGGGATTAATTCTGTATCTGTCAGTGTCTGTTACTGTGTGAGAGTGTGGGATTAATTCTGTATCTGTCAGTGTCTGTTACTCTCTGTGAGTGTGGGATTAGTTCTGTATCTGTCAGAGTCTGTTGCTGTGAGTGAGTGTGGGATTTATTCTGTACCTGTCAGTGTCTGTTACTGTGTGAGTGTGGGATTAATTCTGCGTCTGTCAGTGTATGTTACAGTGTGAAAGTGTGGGATTGATTATGTATCTATTAGTGTCTGTTACTGTGTATGATTGCGGGCTTAATTCTCTATCTTTCAGTGTATGTTACTGTGTGTGAGAGTGGGATTAGTTCTGTATCTGTCAGTGTCTGTTACTGATGGGAGTATGGGATTAGTTCTGTATCTTTCAGTGTCTGTTACTGTGTGAGAGTTTGGGATTAATTCTGTATCTGTCAGTGTCTTACTGCGTGAGAGTGTGGGATTAATTCTGTATCTGTCATTTTCTGTTACAGTGTGTGAGTGTGGGATTAATTCTGCATTAGTCAGTGTCTGCTACTGTGTGAGAGTGTGGGATTAATTCTGTATCTGTCAGTGTCCGTAACTGTGTGTGAGTGTGGGATTACTTCTGTATCTGTCAGTGTCTGTTCCTGAGTGAGAGTGTGGGACTAATTCTGTATCTATCAGTGTCTGTTACTGTGTGAGAGTGTGGGATCAATTCAGTATCTGTCAGTGTCTCTTACTGTGTGTGAGAGTGGGATTAATTCTAGATCTGTCAGTGTCTGTTACTGTGTGAGAGTGTGGGATTAATTCTGTATCTGTCAGTGTCTGTTACTATGTGTGAGTGTGGGATTACTTCTGTATCTATCAGTGTCTGTTCCTGTGTATGATTGTGGGATTAATTCTGCGTCTGTCGGTGTCTGTTACTGTGTGAGAGTGTGGGTATAATTCAGTATCTTTCAGTGTCTGTTACTGTGTGTAAGTGTGTGGTTAATTCTTTATCTGTCAGTGTCTTACAGTGTGAAAGTGTGGGATTAATTCTGTATATATCAGTGTCTGTTACTGTGTATGATTGTGGGATTAATTCTGTATCTGTCGGTGTCTGTTACTGTGTGAGAGTGTGGGATTAATTCTGTATCTGTCGGTGTCTGTTACTGTGTGAGAGTGTGGGATTAATTCAGTATCTGTCAGTGTCTGTTACAGTGTGTGAGAGTGGGATTAATTCTGGATCTGGCAGTGTCTGTTAC
The DNA here is from genome assembly GCF_036365525.1 of Heterodontus francisci. Classification (NCBI taxonomy): domain Eukaryota; kingdom Metazoa; phylum Chordata; class Chondrichthyes; order Heterodontiformes; family Heterodontidae; genus Heterodontus; species Heterodontus francisci. The sequence goes on from NC_090391.1 coordinate 11,791,699, forward strand.
AGTGTGAGAGTATGGGATTAATTCTGTATCTGTCGGTGTCTGTTACAGTGTGTGAGTGTGGGATTACTTCTGCATCTGTCAATGTCTGTTACTGTGTCTGAGTGTGGAATTAATTCTGTATCTGTCACTGTCTGATCCTTTCTGTGAGTGTGGGATTAGTTCCGTATCTGTCAGTGTCTGTTGCTGTGAGTGAGGGTGGGATTTATTCTGTTTCTGTCTGTGTCTGTTACTGTGTGAGTGTGGGATTATTTCTGCATCTGTTAGTGTCTGTTACAGTGTGTGAGAGTGTGTGATCAATTCTGTATCTTTCAGTGTATGTTACTGTGTGTGAGTGTGGGATTAATCCTGCATCTATCAGTGTCTGTTACTGTGGCAGAGTGTGCGATAAATTATGTATCTATCACTGATTGTTACTGTGTGTGAGTGTGGGATTAAGTCTGTATCTATCATTGTCTGTTACTGTGTGTGAGAGTGGGATTAAGTATGGATCTGTCAGTGTCTGTTACTGTGTGACTGTGTGGGATTAATTCTGTATCGGTCAGTGACTGTTACAGTGTGTGAGTGCCGGATTAATTCTGTATCGGTCAGTGTCTGTTGCAGTGTGTGAGTGTATCAATTATTTTGTATCTGTCAGTGTCTGTCACTGTGTGAGAGAGTGGGATTAATTCTGTATCAGTCAGTGTCTGTTACAGTGTGTGAGTGTGGGAAAAATTCTGTATCTGTCAGTGTCTGTTACTGTGTGAGAGTGTGGGATTCATTCTGCATCTGTCAGTGTCTGTTACTGTGTGAAAGTGTGTGATTAATTCTGTGTCTGTTGCGTCTGTTACAGTGTGTGAGAGTGGGATTAATTCTGCATCTTTCAGTGTCTGTTACTGTGTGTGAGTGGGGGATTAATTCTGTATCTGTCAGTGTCTGTTACTGTGTGAGATTGTGGGATTAATTCTGTATCGGTCAGTGTCTGTTACTCTCTGTGAGTGTGGGATTAGTTCTGTATCTGTCAGTGTCTGTTGCTGTGAGTGAGTGTGGGATTTATTCTGTATCTGTCAGTGTCTGTTACTGTGTGATTGTGGGATTAATTCTGTATCGGTCAGTGTCTGTTACAGTGTGTGAGTGTGGGAAAAATTCTGTATATGTCAGTGTCTGTTACTGTGTGAGAGTGTGGGATTAATTCTGTATCTGTCAGTGTCTGTTACTCTCTGCGAGTGTGGGATTAGTTCTGTATCTGTCAGTGTCTGTTGCTGTGAGTGCGTGTGGGATTTATTCTGTATCTGTCAGTGTCTGTTACTCTCTGCGAGTGTGGCATTTATTTTGTATCTGTCAGTGTCTGTAACTGTGAGTGAGTGTTGGATTAATTCTGTTCATTTCACTGTCTGTTACTGTGTGTGAGTGTGGCATTAGTTCAGTATCTTTCAGCGTCTGCTCTTGTGTGTGAGTGTGGGATTAATTCTGTATCATTCAGTGTCTTACTGTGAGTGAGTTTGGGATTAATTCTGTATCTGTCACTGTTTGTTACTGTGTGTGAGTGTGGGATGAATTCTGTATCTGTCAGTGTCTGTTGCAGTGTGTGAGTGTGGGATTAATTCTGTATCTGTCAGTGTCTTACTGTGTGCGAATGTGGGAATAATTTTGTATCTGTCAGTGTCTATTACTGTGTTTGAGTGTGGGATTAATCCTGCATCTATCAGTGTCTGTTACTGTGTGTGAGTGTGGGATTTATTCTGTATCGGTCAGTATCTGTTACTGTGTGTGAGTGTGGGATTAATACTGTATCTATCAGTGTCTGTTACTGTGGCTGAGTGTGCGATAAATTATGTATCTATCACTGATTGTTACTGTGAGTGAGTGTGGGATTAAGTCTGTATCTATCATTGTCCGTATACTGTGTGTGAGAGTGGGATTAAGTATGGATCTGTCAGTGTCTGTTACTGTGTGACTGTGTGGGACTAATTCTGTATCGGTCAGTGACTGTTGCCGTGTGTGAGTGTGGGATTAATTCTGCATCTGTCAGTGTCTGTTTCTGTGTGTGAGTGTGGCATTTATTTTGTATCTGTCAGTGTCTGTCACTGTGTGAGAGTGTGGGATTAATTCTGCATCAGTCAGTGTCTGTTACTGTGTGACTGTGTGGGATTAATTCTGTATCGGTCAGTGTCTGTTACAGTGTGTGAGTGTGGGATTAATTCTGTATCGTCAGTGTCTGTTACTGTGTGTGAGTGTGGCATTTATTTTGTATCTGTCAGTGTCTGTAACTGTGTGAGAGTGTGGGATTAATTCTGTATCTGTCAGTGTCTGTTACTGTGTGACTGTGTAGGATTAATTCTGTATCGGTCAGTGTCTGTTACAGTGTGTGAGTGTGGGATTCATTCTATATCTGTCAGTGTCTGTTGCAGTGTTTGAGTGTGGGATTAATTCTGCATCTGTCAGTGACCGTGACAGTGTGTGAGTGTGGGACTAATTCTGTATCTGTCAGTGTCTGTTGCTGTGTGTGAGTGTGGCATTTATTTTGTATCTGTCAGTTTCTGTAACTGTGTGTGAGTGTGGGATTAATTCTGTATCTGTCAGTGTCTGTTACTCACTGTGAGTGTGGGATTAGTTCTGTATCTGTCAGTGTCTGTTGCTGTGAGTGAGTGTGGGATTTATTCTGTATCTGTCAGTGTCTGTTTTTGTGTGAGTGTGGGATTAATTCTGTATCTGTCAGTGTCTGTTACAGTGTGTGAGTGTGGGATTAATTCTGTATCTGTCAGTGTCTGTTACTGTGTGAGAGTGTGGGATTAATTCTGTATCTGTCAGTGTCTGTTACTGTGTATGATTGTGGGAATAATTCTGTATCTGTCAGTGTCTGTTTCTGTGTGACTGTGTGGGATTAATTCTGTATCGGTCAGTGTCTGTTCCAGTGTGAGAGTGTGGGATTAATTCTGTATCTGTCAGTGTCTGTTACTGTGTGTGATTGCGGGATTAATTCTGTATCTGTCAGTGTCTGATGCTGTGTGTGAGTGTGGCATTTATTTTGTATCTTTCAGTGTCTGTAACTGTGTGTGAGTGTGGGATTAATTCTGTATCTATCAGTGTTTTACTGTGAGTGAGTGTGGGATTAATTCTGTTCATGTCACTGTCTGTTACTCTGTTATAGTGTGGCATTAGTTCAGTATCTTTCAGCGTCTGCTCTTGTGTGTGAGTGTGGGATTAATTCTGTATCTGTCAGTGTCTTACTGTGTGCGAATGTGGGATTAATTTTGTATCTTTCCGTGTCTGTTACTGTGTGTGAGTGTGGGATTAATTCTGTATCTGTCAGTTTATTACTGTGTTCGAATGTGGGATTAATTCTGTATCTGTCAGTGTTTGTTACTGTGTATGAGTGTGGGATTAATTCTGTATCTATCAGTGTCTGTTACTGTGGGTGAGTGTGGGATTAATTATGTATCTGTCACTGATTGTTACTCTCTGTGAGTGTGGGATTATGTCTGTATCTATCATTGTCTGTTACTGTGGGTGAATGTGGGATTAATTATGTATCTGTAGTGTCTGTTACTGTGTGAGAGTGCGGGATTAATTCTGTATCTGTCAGTGTCTGTTACAGTGTGTGAGTGTGGGATTCATTCTGCATCTGTCAGTGTCTGTTACTGTGTGTGAGTGTGGGATTAATTCTGTATCTGTTGCGTCTGTTACAGTGTGTGAGTGTGGGATTAATTCTGCATCTGTCAGTATCTGTTACTGTTTGTGAGTGTGGGATTAATTCTGTATCTGTTGCGTCTGTTACAGTGTGTGAGTGTGGGATTAATTCTGCATCTGTCAGTGTCTGTTACTGTGTGTGAGTGTGGGATTAATTCAGTATCTGTCAGTGTCTCTTACTGTGTGTGAGAGTGGGATTAGTTCTGTATCGATCAGTGTCTGTTACTGTTTGTGAGTAAGGGATTAGTTCTGTATCTGTCAGTGTCTGTTACTGTGTGTGAGTGTGGGATTAATTCTTTATCTGTCAGTGTCTTACTATGTGAAAGTGTGGGATTAATTCTGTATCTGTCAGTGTCTGTTACAGTGTGTGAGTGTGGGATTCATTCTGCATCTGTCAGTGTCTGTTACTGTGTGCGTGTGTGGGATTAATTCTGTATCTGTTGCGTCTGTTACAGTGTGTGAGTGTGGGATTAATTCTGCATCTGTCAGTATCTGTTACTGTGTGTGTGTGTGGGATTAATTCAGTATCTGTCAGTGTCTGTTACTGTTTGTGAGTATGGGATTTGTTCTGTATCTGTCAGTGTCTGTTACTGTGTGTGAGTGTGGGATTAATTCTGTATCTATCAGTGTCTGTTACAGTGTATGATTGTGGGATTAATTCTGTATCTGTCGGTTTCTGTTACTGTGTGAGAGAGGGGGATTAGTTCTGGATCTGGCAGTGTCTGTTACAGTGTGGAGTGTGGGATTAATTCTGTATCTGTCGGTGTCTGTTACAGTGTGTGAGTGTGGGATTAATTCTGCATCTGTCAATGTCTGTTACTGTGTCTGAGTGTGGAATTAATTCTGTTCTGAAACTGTCTGTTACTGTGTGAGAGTGTGGGATTAGGTCTATATCTGTCAGTGTCTGTTACTGTGTGCGTGTGGGATTAATTCTGTATCTGTCAGTGCCTGTTACTCTCTGTGAGTGTGGGATTAGTTATGTATCTGTCAGTGTCTGTTGCTGTGAGTGAGTGTGGGATGTATTCTGTTTCTGTCAGTGTCTGTTACTGCGTGAGTCTGGGATTAATTCTGTATCTGTCAGTGTCTGTTACAGTGTGTGAGTGTGGGATTAATGCTATATCTGTCAGTGTCTGTTACTGTGTGAGAGTGTGGGATTAATTCTGCATCTATCAGTGTCTGTTACTGTGCATGATTGTGGGAATAATTCTATATCTGTCAGTGTCTGTTACTGTGTGACTGTGTGGGATTAATTCTGTATCGGTCAGTGTCTGTTACAGTGTGTGAGTGTGGGATTAATTCTGCATCTGTCAGTGTCTGTTGCAGTGTGTGAGTGTGGGATTAATTCTGCATCTGTCAGTGTCTGTTACTGTGTGTGAGTGTGGGATTAATTCTGTATCTGTCAGTGTCTGTTACTGTGTGTGAGTGTGGCATTTATTTTGTATCTGTCAGTGTCTGTAACTGTGAGTGAGTTTGGGATTAATTCTGTTCATGTCACTGTCTGTTACTGTGTGTGAGTGTGGCATTAGTTCAGTATCTTTCAGCGTCTGCTCTTGTGTGTGAGTGTGGGAATAATTCTGTATCAATCAGTGTCTGTTACTGTGGGTGAGTGTGGGATAAATTATGTATCTGTCACTGATTGTTACTGTGTGTGAGTGTGGGATAAATTCTGTATCTGTCAGTGTCTGTTGCAGTGTGTGAGTGTGGGATTAATTCTGTATCTGTCAGTGTCTTACTGTGTGCGAATGTGGGAATAATTCTGTATCTGTCAGTGTCTATTACTGTGTTTGAGTGTGGGATTAATCCTGCATCTATCAGTGTCTGTTACTGTGTGTGAGTGTGGGATTTATTCTGTATCGGTCAGTATCTGTTACTGTGTGTGAGTGTGGGATTAATTCTGTATCTATCAGTGTCTGTTACTGTGGCTGAGTGTGCGATAAATTATGTATCCATCACTGATTGTTACTGTGTGTGAGTGTGGGATTAAGTCTGTATCTATCATTGTCTGTTACTGTGTGTGAGAGTGGGATTAAGTATGGATCTGTCAGTGTCTGTTACTGTGTGACTGTGTGGGACTAATTCTGTATCGGTCAGTGACTGTTGCCGTGTGTGAGTGTGGGATTAATTCTGCATCTGTCAGTGTCTGTTTCTGTGTGTGAGTGTGGCATTTATTTTGTATCTGTCAGTGTCTGTCACTGTGTGAGAGTGTGGGATTAATTCTGCATCTGTCAGTGTCTGTTACAGTGTGTGAGTGTGGGATTAATTCTGTATCGTCAGTGTCTGTTACTGTGTGTGAGTGTGGCATTTATTTTGTATCTGTCAGTGTCTGTAACTGTGTGAGAGTGTGGGATTAATTCTGTATCTGTCAGTGTCTGTTACTGTGTGACCTTGTAGGATTAATTCTGTATCGGTCAGTGTCTGTTGCAGTGTGTGAGTGTGGGATTAATTCTATATCTGTCAGTGTCTGTTGCAGTGTTTGAGTGTGGGATTAATTCTGCATCTGTCAGTGACCGTTACTGTGTGTGAGTGTGGGACTAATTCTGTATCTGTCAGTGTCTGTTGCTGTGTGTGATTGTGGCATTTATTTTGTATCTGTCAGTTTCTGTAACTGTGTGTGAGTGTGGGATTAATTCTGTATCTGTCAGTGTCTGTTACTCACTGTGAGTGTGGGATTAGTTCTGTATCTGTCAGTGTCTGTTGCTGTGAGTGAGTGTGGGATTTATTCTGTATCTGTCAGTGTCTGTTTTTGTGTGAGTGTGGGATTAATTCTGTATCTGTCAGTGTCTGTTACAGTGTGTGAGTGTGGGATTAATTCTGTATCTGTCAGTGTCTGTTACTGTGTGAGAGTGTGGGATTAATTCTGTATCTGTCAGTGTATGTTACTGTGTGTGAGTGTGGGATTAATTCTGCATCTATCAGTCTCTGTTACTGTGTATGATTGTGGGAATAATTCTGTATCTGTCAGTGTCTGTTTCTGTGTGACTGTGTGGGATTAATTCTGTATCGGTCAGTGTCTGTTCCAGTGTGTGAGTGTGGGATTAATTCTGTATCGTCAGTGTCTGTTACTGTGTGTGCGTGTGGCATTTATTTTGTATCTGTCAGTGTCTGTAACTGTGTGAGAGTGTGGGATTAATTCTGTATCTGTCAGTGTCTGTTACTGTGTGACTGTGTAGGATTAATTCTGTATCGGTCAGTGTCTGTTACAGTGTGTGAGTGTGGGATTCATTCTATATCTGTCATTGTCTGTTGTAGTGTTTGAGTGTGGGATTAATTCTGCATCTGTCAGTGACCGTTACTGTGTGTGAGTGTGGGACTAATTCTGTATCTGTCAGTGTCTGTTGCTGTGTGTGATTGTGGCATTTATTTTGTATCTGTCAGTTTCTGTAACTGTGTGTGAGTGTGGGATTAATTCTGTATCTGTCAGTGTCTGTTACTCACTGTGAGTGTGGGATTAGTTCTGTATCTGTCAGTGTCTGTTGCTGTGAGTGAGTGTGGGATTTATTCTGTATCTGTCAGTGTCTGTTTTTGTGTGAGTGTGGGATTAATTCTGTATCTGTCAGTGTCTGTTACAGTGTGTGAGTGTGGGATTAATTCTGTATCTGTCAGTGTCTGTTACTGTGTGAGAGTATGGGATTAATTCAGTATCTGTCAGTGTATGATACTGTGTGTGAGTGTGGGATTAATTCTGCATCTATCAGTCTCTGTTACTGTGTATGATTGTGGGAATAATTCTGTATCTGTCAGTGTCTGTTTCTGTGTGACTGTGTGGGATTAATTCTGCATCGGTCAGTGTCTGTTCCAGTGTGTGAGTGTGGGATTAATTCTGTATCTGTCAGTGTCTGTTACTGTGTGTGATTGCGGGATTAATACTGTATCTGTCAGTGTCTGATGCTGTGTGTGAGTGTGTCATTTATTTTGTATCTTTCAGTGTCTGTAACTGTGTGTGAGTGTGGGATTAATTCTGAATCTATCAGTGTTTAAATGTGAGTGAGTGTGGGATTAGTTCTGTTCATGTCACTGTCTGTTACTCTGTGTGAGTGTGGCATTAGTTCAGTATCTTTCAGCGTCTGCTCTTGTGTGTGAGTGTGGGATTAATTCTGTATCTGTCAGTGTCTTACTGTGTGCGAATGTGGGATTAATTCTGTATCTGTCAGTGTCTGTTACAGTGTGTGAGTGTGGGATTAATTCTGCATCTGTCAATGTCTGTTACTGTGTCTGAGTGTGGAATTAATTCTGTTTCAGAAACTGTCTGTTACTGTGTGAGAGTGTGGGATTAGGTCTATATCTGTCAGTGTCTGTTACTGTGTGAGTGTGGGATTAATTCTGTATCTGTCAGTGCCTGTTACTCTCTGTGAGTGTGGGATTAGTTCTGTATCTGTCAGTGTCTGTTGCTGTGAGTGAGTGTGGGATGTATTCTGTTTCTGTCAGTGTCTGTTACTGCGTGAGTCTGGGATTAATTCTGTATCTGTCAGTGTCTGTTACAGTGTGTGAGTGTGGGATTAATGCTATATCTGTCAGTGTCTGTTACTGTGTGAGAGTGTGTGATTAAGTCTGTATCTGTCCGTGTGTGTTACTGCGTGTGAGTGTGGGATTAATTCTGCATCTATCAGTGTCTGTTACTGTGCATGATTGTGGGAATAATTCTATATCTGTCAGTGTCTGTTACTGTGTGACTGTGTGGGATTAATTCTGTATCGGTCAGTGTCTGTTACAGTGTGTGAGTGTGGGATTAATTCTGCATCTGTCAGTGTCTGTTGCAGTGTGTGAGTGTGGGATTAATTCTGCATCTGTCAGTGTCTGTTACTGTGTGTGAGTGTGGGATTAATTCTGTATCTGTCAGTGTCTGTTACTGTGTGTGAGTGTGGCATTTATTTTGTATCTGTCAGTGTCTGTAACTGTGAGTGAGTTTGGGATTAATTCTGTTCATGTCACTGTCTGTTACTGTGTGTGAGTGTGGCATTAGTTCAGTATCTTTCAGCGTCTGCTCTTGTGTGTGAGTGTGGGAATAATTCTGTATCTATCAGTGTCTGTTACTGTGGGTGAGTGTAGGATAAATTATGTATCTGTCACTGATTGTTACTGTGTGTGAGTGTGGGATAAATTCTGTATCTGTCAGTGTCTGTTGCAGTGTGTGAGTGTGGGATTAATTCTGTATCTGTCAGTGTCTTACTGTGTGCGAATGTGGGAATAATTCTGTATCTGTCAGTGTCTATTACTGTGTTTGAGTGTGGGATTAATCCTGCATCTATCAGTGTCTGTTACTGTGTGTGAGTGTGGGATTTATTCTGTATCGGTCAGTATCTGTTACTGTGTGTGAGTGTGGGATTAATTCTGTATCTATCAGTGTCTGTTACTGTGGCTGAGTGTGCGATAAATTATGTATCTATCACTGATTGTTACTGTGTGTGAGTGTGGGATTAAGTCTGTATCTATCATTGTCTGTTACTGTGTGTGAGAGTGGGATTAAGTATGGATCTGTCAGTGTCTGTTACTGTGTGACTGTGTGGGACTAATTCTGTATCGGTCAGTGACTGTTGCCGTGTGTGAGTGTGGGATTAATTCTGCATCTGTCAGTGTCTGTTTCTGTGTGTGAGTGTGGCATTTATTTTGTATCTGTCAGTGTCTGTCACTGTGTGAGAGTGTGGGATTAATTCTGCATCTGTCAGTGTCTGTTACAGTGTGTGAGTGTGGGATTAATTCTGTATCGTCAGTGTCTGTTACTGTGTGTGAGTGTGGCATTTATTTTGTATCTGTCAGTGTCTGTAACTGTGTGAGAGTGTGGGATTAATTCTGTATCTGTCAGTATCTGTTACTGTGTGACTGTGTAGGATTAATTCTGTATCGGTCAGTGTCTGTTACAGTGTGTGAGTGTGGGATTCATTCTATATCTGTCAGTGTCTGTTGTAGTGTTTGAGTGTGGGATTAATTCTGCATCTGTCAGTGACCGTTACTGTGTGTGACTGTGGGACTAATTCTGTATCTGTCAGTGTCTGTTGCTGTGTGTGATTGTGGCATTTATTTTGTATCTGTCAGTTTCTGTAACTGTGTGTGAGTGTGGGATTTATTCTGTATCTGTCAGTGTCTGTTTTTGTGTGAGTGTGGGATTAATTCTGTATCTGTCAGTGTCTGTTACAGTGTGTGAGTGTGGGATTAATTCTGTTTCTTTCAGTGTCTGTTACTGTGTGAGAGTGTGGGATTAATTCTGTATCTGTCAGTGTATGTTACTGTGTGTGAGTGTGGGATTAATTCTGCATCTATCAGTCTCTGTTACTGTGTATGATTGTGGGAATAATTCTGTATCTGTCAGTGTCTGTTTCTGTGTGACTGTGTGGGATTAATTCTGTATCGGTCAGTGTCTGTTGCAGTGTGTGAGTGTGGGATTAATTCTGTATCGTCAGTGTCTGTTACTGTGTGTGAGTGTGGCATTTATTTTGTATCTGTCAGTGTCTGTAACTGTGTGAGAGTGTGGGATTAATTCTGTATCTGTCAGTGTCTGTTACTGTGTGACTGTGTAGGATTAATTCTGTATCGGTCAGTGTCTGTTACAGTGTGTGAGTGTGGGATTCATTCTATATCTGTCAGTGTCTGTTGCAGTGTTTGAGTGTGGGATTAATTCTGCATCTGTCAGTGACCGTTACTGTGTGTGAGTGTGGGACTAATTCTGTATCTGTCAGTGTCTGTTGCTGTGTGTGATTGTGGCATTTATTTTGTATCTGTCAGTTTCTGTAACTGTGTGTGAGTGTGGGATTAATTCTGTATCTGTCAGTGTCTGTTACTCACTGTGAGTGTGGGATTAGTTCTGTATCTGTCAGTGTCTGTTGCTGTGAGTGAGTGTGGGATTTATTCTGTATCTGTCAGTGTCTGTTTTTGTGTGAGTGTGGGATTAATTCTGTATCTGTCAGTGTCTGTTACAGTGTGTGAGTGTGGGATTAATTCTGTATCTGTCAGTGTCTGTTACTGTGTGAGAGTGTGGGATTAATTCAGTATCTGTCAGTGTATGTTACTGTGTGTGAGTGTGGGATTAATTCTGCATCTATCAGTCTCTGTTACTGTGTATGATTGTGGGAATAATTCTGTATCTGTCAGTGTCTGTTTCTGTGTGACTGTGTGGGATTAATTCTGCATCGGTCAGTGTCTGTTCCAGTGTGTGAGTGTGGGGTTAATTCTGTATCTGTCAGTGTCTGTTACTGTGTGTGAGTGTGGCATTTATTTTGTATCTGTCAGTGTCTGTTACTGTGTGTGAGTGTGGGAATAATTCTGTATCTATCAGTGTCTGTTACAGTGGGTGAGTGTAGGATAAATTATGTATCTGTCACTGATTGTTACTGTGTGTGAGTGTGGGATAAATTCTGTATCTGTCAGTGTCTGTTGCAGTGTGTGAGTGTGGGATTAATTCTGTATCTGTCAGTGTCTTACTGTGTGCGAATGTGGGAATAATTCTGTATCTGTCAGTGTCTATTACTGTGTTTGAGTGTGGGATTAATCCTGCATCTATCAGTGTCTGTTACTGTGTGTGAGTGTGGGATTTATTCTGTATCGGTCAGTATCTGTTACTGTGTGTGAGTGTGGGATTAATTCTGTATCTATCAGTGTCTGTTACTGTGGCTGAGTGTGCGATAAATTATGTATCTATCACTGATTGCTACTGTGTGTGAGTGTGGTATTAAGTCTGTATCTATCATTGTCTGTTACTGTGTGTGAGAGTGGGATTAAGTATGGATCTGTCAGTGTCTGTTACTGTGTGACTGTGTGGGACTAATTCTGTATCGGTCAGTGACTGTTGCCGTGTGTGAGTGTGGGATTAATTCTGTATCTGTCAGTGTCTGATGCTGTGTGTGAGTGTGGCATTTATTTTGTATCTTTCAGTGTCTGTAACTGTGTGTGAGTGTGGGATTAATTCTGTATCTATCAGTGTTTTACTGTGAGTGAGTGTGGGATTAGTTCTGTTCATGTCACTGTCTGTTACTCTGTGTGAGTGTGGCATTAGTTCAGTATCTTTCAGCGTCTGCTCTTGTGTGTGAGTGTGGGATTAATTCTGTATCTGTCAGTGTCTTACTGTGTGCGAATGTGGGATTAATTCTGTATCTGTCAGTGTCTGTTACAGTGTGTGAGTGTGGGATTAATTCTGCATCTGTCAATGTCTGTTACTGTGTCTGAGTGTGGAATTAATTCTGTTTCAGAAACTGTCTGTTACTGTGTGAGAGTGTGGGATTAGGTCTATATCTGTCAGTGTCTGTTACTGTGTGAGTGTGGGATTAATTCTGTATCTGTCAGTGCCTGTTACTCTCTGTGAGTGTGGGATTAGTTCTGTATCTGTCAGTGTCTGTTGCTGTGAGTGAGTGTGGGATGTATTATGTTTCTGTCAGTGTCTGTTACTGCGTGAGTCTGGGATTAATTCTGTATCTGTCAGTGTCTGTTACAGTGTGTGAGTGTGGGATTAATGCTATATCTGTCAGTGTCTGTTACTGTGTGAGAGTGTGTGATTAAGTCTGTATCTGTCCGTGTGGTGTTACTGCGTGTGAGTGTGGGATTAATTCTGCATCTATCAGTGTCTGTTACTGTGCATGATTGTGGGAATAATTCTATATCTGTCAGTGTCTGTTACTGTGTGACTGTGTGGGATTAATTCTGTATCGATCAGTGTCTGTTACAGTGTGTGAGTGTGGGATTAATTCTGCATCTGTCAGTGTCTGTTGCAGTGTGTGAGTGTGGGATTAATTCTGCATCTGTCAGTGTCTGTTACTGTGTGTGAGTGTGGGATTAATTCTGTATCTGTCAGTGTCTGTTACTGTGTGTGAGTGTGGCATTTATTTTGTATCTGTCAGTGTCTGTAACTGTGAGTGAGTTTGGGATTAATTCTGTTCATGTCACTGTCTGTTACTGTGTGTGAGTGTGGCATTAGTTCAGTATCTTTCAGCGTCTGCTCTTGTGTGTGAGTGTGGGAATAATTCTGTATCTATCAGTGTCTGTTACTGTGGGTGAGTGTAGGATAAATTATGTATCTGTCACTGATTGTTACTGTGTGTGAGTGTGGGATAAATTCTGTATCTGTCAGTGTCTGTTGCAGTGTGTGAGTGTGGGATTAATTCTGTATCTGTCAGTGTCTTACTGTGTGCGAATGTGGGAATAATTCTGTATCTGTCAGTGTCTATTACTGTGTTTGAGTGTGGGATTTATTCTGTATCGGTCAGTATCTGTTACTGTGTGTGAGTGTGGGATTAATTCTGTATCTATCAGTGTCTGTTACTGTGGCTGAGTGTGCGATAAATTATGTATCTATCACTGATTGTTACTGTGTGTGAGTGTGGGATTAAGTCTGTATCTATCATTGTCTGTTACTGTGTGTGAGAGTGGGATTAAGTATGGATCTGTCAGTGTCTGTTACTGTGTGACTGTGTGGGACTAATTCTGTATCGGTCAGTGACTGTTGCCGTGTGTGAGTGTGGGATTAATTCTGCATCTGTCAGTGTCTGTTTCTGTGTGTGAGTGTGGCATTTATTTTGTATCTGTCAGTGTCTGTCACTGTGTGAGAGTGTGGGATTAATTCTGCATCTGTCAGTGTCTGTTACAGTGTGTGAGTGTGGGATTAATTCTGTATCGTCAGTGTCTGTTACTGTGTGTGAGTGTGGCATTTATTTTGTATCTGTCAGTGTCTGTAACTGTGTGAGAGTGTGGGATTAATTCTGTATCTGTCAGTGTCTGTTACTGTGTGACTGTGCAGGATTAATTCTGTATCGGTCAGTGTCTGTTACAGTGTGTGAGTGTGGGATTCATTCTATATCTGTCAGTGTCTGTTGTAGTGTTTGAGTGTGGGATTAATTCTGCATCTGTCAGTGACCGTTACTGTGTGTGACTGTGGGACTAATTCTGTATCTGTCAGTGTCTGTTGCTGTGTGTGATTGTGGCATTTATTTTGTATCTGTCAGTTTCTGTAACTGTGTGTGAGTGTGGGATTAATTCTGTATCTGTCAGTGTCTGTTACTCACTGTGAGTGTGGGATTAGTTCTGTATCTGTCAGTGTCTGTTGCTGTGAGTGAGCGTGGGATTTATTCTGTATCTGTCAGTGTCTGTTTTTGTGTGAGTGTGGGATTAATTCTGTATCTGTCAGTGTCTGTTACAGTGTGTGAGTGTGGGATTAATTCTGTATCTGTCAGTGTCTGTTACTGTGTGAGAGTGTGGGATTAATTCTGTATCTGTCAGTGTATGTTACTGTGTGTGAGTGTGGGATTAATTCTGCATCTATCAGTCTCTGTTACTGTGTATGATTGTGGGAATAATTCTGTATCTGTCAGTGTCTGTTTCTGTGTGACTGTGTGGGATTAATTCTGTATCGGTCAGTGTCTGTTCCAGTGTGTGAGTGTGGGATTAATTCTGTATCGTCAGTGTCTGTTACTGTGTGTGAGTGTGGCATTTATTTTGTATCTGTCAGTGTCTGTAACTGTGTGAGAGTGTGGGATTAATTCTGTATCTGTCAGTGTCTGTTACTGTGTGACTGTGTAGGATTAATTCTGTATCGGTCAGTGTCTGTTACAGTGTGTGAGTGTGGGATTCATTCTATATCTGTCAGTGTCTGTTGCAGTGTTTGAGTGTGGGATTAATTCTGCATCTGTCAGTGACCGTTACTGTGTGTGAGTGTGGGACTAATTCTGTATCTGTCAGTGTCTGTTGCTGTGTGTGATTGTGGCATTTATTTTGTATCTGTCAGTTTCTGTAACTGTGTGTGAGTGTGGGATTAATTCTGTATCTGTCAGTGTCTGTTACTCACTGTGAGTGTTGGATTAGTTCTGTATCTGTCAGTGTCTGTTGCTGTGAGTGAGAGTGGGATTTATTCTGTATCTGTCAGTGTCTGTTTTTGTTTGAGTGTGGGATTAATTCTGTGTCTGTCAGTGTCTGTTACAGTGTGTGAGTGTGGGATTAATTCTGTATCTGTCAGTGTCTGTTACTGTGTGAGAGTGTGGGATTAATTCTGTATCTGTCAGTGTATGTTACTGTGTGTGAGTGTGGGATTAATTCTGCATCTATCAGTCTCTTTTACTGTGTATGATTGTGGGAATAATTCTGTATCTGTCAGTGTCTGTTTCTGTGTGACTGTGTGGGATTAATTCTGTATCGGTCAGTGTCTGTTCCAGTGTGTGAGTGTGGAATTAATTCTGTATCGTCAGTGTCTGTTACTGTGTGTGAGTGTGGCATTTATTTTGTATCTGTCAGTGTCTGTAACTGTGTGAGAGTGTGGGATTAATTCTGTATCTGTCAGTGTCTGTTACTGTGTGACTGTGTAGGATTAATTCTGTATCGGTCAGTGTCTGTTACAGTGTGTGAGTGTGGGATTCATTCTATATCTGTCAGTGTCTGTTGCAGTGTTTGAGTGTGGGATTAATTCTGCATCTGTCAGTGACCGTTACTGTGTGTGAGTGTGGGACTAATTCTGTATCTGTCAGTGTCTGTTGCTGTGTGTGATTGTGGCATTTATTTTGTATCTGTCAGTTTCTGTAACTGTGTGTGAGTGTGGGATTAATTCTGTATCTGTCAGTGTCTGTTACTCACTGTGAGTGTGGGATTAGTTCTGTATCTGTCAGTGTCTGTTGCTGTGAGTGAGTGTGGGATTTATTCTGTATCTGTCAGTGTCTGTTTTTGTGTGAGTGTGGGATTAATTCTGTATCTGTCAGTGTCTGTTACAGTGTGTGAGTGTGGGATTAATTCTGTATCTGTCAGTGTCTGTTACTGTGTGAGTGTGTGGGATTAATTCTGTATCTGTCAGTGTATGTTACTGTGTGTGAGTGTGGGATTAATTCTATATCTGTCAGTGTCTGTTGCAGTGTTTAAGTGTGGGATTAATTCTGCATCTGTCAGTGTCTGTTACTGTATGAGAGTGTGGGATTAATTCTGTATTTGTCAGTGTCTGTTGCTGTGTGTGAGTGTGGCATTTATTTTGTATCTTTCAGTTTCTGTAACTGTGTGTGAGTGTGGTATTAATTCTGTGTATATCAGTGTCTTACTGTGTGCGAGTGTGGGATTAATTCTGTATCTGTCAGTGTCTTTTACTGTATGTGAGTGTGGTATTAATTCTGTATCTGTCAGTATCTGTTACTTCTCTGAGTGTGGGATTAATTCTGTATCTGTGTCTGTTACTGTGTGTGAGTGTGGTATTAATTCTGTATTGTCAGTTTCTGTAACTGTGTGTGTGTGTGGGATTAATTCTGTATATGTCAGTATCTGTTACTGTGTGTGAGTGTGGGATTCAGTCTGTACCTATCAGTCTGTGCTACTGTTTGAATGAGGGATCTGTCATTCCCTGCTCCTGTGTGTAAGCATGTGATTCATTCTGTCCCTGTCTGCCTGTGGTACTGGATGAGCCTGTGAGATTTAGTCTGTATTTGTCAGTCTCTTGTATGTTTGTGAATCTGGTGTTCATTTGTCTGATGATTTTCATTTGCAACTCACTTCTGGTCTCTGAAATAATATATTTAACATTAATAGCTCAATCTACAGTGATGGAATTGACAATGTATCTTTCAGTTTGAAATGGGATGTCATGTGTAGCTCTGGACTGAAAACAATTGATACTGTATCTTGCAGCTGCATAATGTGGATGAATGCTGAACTGTGATCAAAGTTGTCCCTCGGGGTGTCACTATTTTACAGCATCACTCCGTCTGATACTGCACAGAATATTGGACTTGCATCTAAGCTTGGTGTGAGGTTACACGACTAGGATGAATGTTGTTTAAACTCATACTGCAGGTGAAATGGGTGACATTTTAATTTGTGTCCTGGAGCATCTTCCTGGTATGAATTCTCTACCTCTCAACCGGGTACATGTCTCAGATCTGTCTAATATTTAATTTGTAGCTCAAGCTGCACGGAGTCTATTTCAAAATTTGCTGACAGCACCAAACATGGAGGTGAGGTAAATAGTGAGGATGATATGAACAGCCTGCAACAGGACATAGACAGGGAAGTAGAATGGGCAGAGAGGTGGCTGATGGAATTTAATACTGCCAAATGTGAGGTGATACATTTTGGTAGAAGGAATAGGGAGAGGCAATATATACATAATGGCACAGTTCTAAAGAGTTCACAGGAATACAGGGTTCTGGTTGTGCAAGTGCACAGACCTTTGTCGCTGGCAGGACATGTTGAGAGAGTGGTTAGTAAAGCATATGGGATATTGGGCTTTATAAACAGAGACATTGAGTTCAAAATCAGAGAAGTTATACTGAACCTTTATAAAGCTCTGGTTAGATCCCAACTGGAGTACTGTGTCCAGTTCTGGTCACCATACCTCAGCATGGATGGGAGCGTCCTTGAGAGGGTGCAGAGGAGATTTACCAGAATGGTTTCAGGGATGGAGGATTTTAGTTACAAGGTTAGACTTGAAAAGCTGGGCTTGTTCTCCTCAGAACAAAGGAAATTGAGGTGAGATTTAACTCAAGTGTGCAAGATATTAACAGGGAAGCTAGAAAGGGAAAAACTGTTCCCATTAACAAATGGTACAAGGACTAGGTTACACAGATTGAATGTTTTTGACCAGAGAATTCAGGGGGAATATGAGGAAACACTGTTTTACACAGGGGGTGGTAATGACCTGGAACTCACTGCCCACAAGGGAGGTGGAAGTGGAGACAATCACTGACTTCAGTAGGATGTTGGATGGTCACCTGAGAGAAATAGACTTGCAGGGCTATGGGGATCGAGCCGGGGAATGGGACTGACTGTATTCCTTTGTGGAGAGTAAACATGCAGTCAATGGGCCGAATAGCCTCCTCTGTGCTGTAAATGACTCTATGACTCTGTTTAAATCTGAGAGTTGACCTGGGATTCATGTGGCTACCTGTCAGCAGTACTGAATTGGGTTGAACTGGAAACAATGTCTGTCTCTCCTGCTCTCTTTACCTTGTTGGGATTGAAAATATGTGTCTGGATCTTGGGATCAGTGTGAGACTGATTCCATCTGGTGTGCCTGACAGTGGAACTGGTGAGCTGTCTGTGCCTTTACACGCTGGGAATGATCACGTACCTGCTGTGTGTAAGAAGGAGCTGGGCTGCACGGTTCCTTGGTCCTGGGAAACATCACATCGATTCCAGTTCCTGCACAAAGGAGAAGTATTCCTTGTAAGACTAGAACAGGTGAGGGTTAGAACTTTACAGTTTCATCATTGTCATTTCCACAGTGGGAACCCGGTGATACAAAGTGTCAGTGTTGGACAGCACTGCAGTACAGCAGCACAGTTTTGTCCCCCCTTACCCTGAACACAGCACAAGAACATAAAAACTAGGAACAGGAGTAGGCCATTCAGCCCTTTGAGCCCTCTCCACCATTCAATGAGATCATGGTTGATCTGCTTCAACAACATTTTCCTGCACTATCCATGTAACCCTTGATGTTTTTAACATATAGGGACGAAGCAATCCCCATCTTGAACATACTGAAAGACTGAATCTCCACAGCCCTCTGGGGTAGAGAATCCTGAAGATTCACCATCCTCTGAGTGAAGAAATACCTTCTCATCTCAGTCCTAAATGGCCTGCTCCTCATTCTGAGACTGTATCCCCTGGCTCGAGATCCCTAGTCAGGGGAATCATCCTTCCTGCATTTACCCTCTTGAGCCCTGCAAGAATTTTGTCTGTTTGAATGAGATCACCTCTCATTCTTCGAAACTCCAGAGAATAAAGGCTCAGTCTGTTTAATCTTCCCTCATCACGCAATCCTTCATCCCAGGAATTAGTTTGGTGAACCTTCATTGCACTCACTCTATGACAAGTCTATCTTTTTATAGGTAAGAGACCAAAACTGCACACAATACTGCAGGTACAGTCTCAACAAGGCTCTATTTCATTGCAGCAAGACATCTTTACTCCTATACTCATCCTCTTGCAATGAAGACCAACATAACACTTACCTTGATAATTGCTTGCTGTACCTGCAAGTTACCTTCAGTGAAAGGAAAGATTAATTAATTGAAAAAATGACAGATTAGATAGCAGGCTTTCTCAGTGCTGTCTGATCATTCGTCTACAGTACTGCAGATCCCCACTGCTGACAGATCATTAGTCGACAGTACAGCAGAATCCCAGTGCTGTCAAATCATTAGTCTTCAGTACTGCAGATTCCCGGTGCTGTCTGATCATTAGTGCACAGTACTGCAGATCCCCGGTGCTCTCTGATCATTAGTCCACAGTACTGCAGATTCCCAGTGCTGTCTGATCATTCGTCTACAGTCCTGCAGATTCCCGGTGCTGTCTGATCATTAGTCGACAGGACTGCAGATTCCCGGTGCTGTCTGATCCTTAGTCTCCAGTACTGCAGATTCCCAGTGCTGTCTGATCATTAGTCTACAGTACTGCAGTTTCCCAGTACTGTCTGATCATTAGTATACAGTACTGCAGATCCCCACTGCTGACTGATCATTAGTCTACAGTGCAGCAGACTCCTGGTGCTGTCTGATCATTAGTCTTCAGTACTGCAGGTTCCTGGTGCTGTCTGATCATTAGTCTACAGTACTGCAGGTTCCCAGTGCTGTCTGATCATTAGTCTACAGTACTGCAGATTCCCGGTGCTGGCTGATCATTCGTCTCCAGTCCAGCAGATCCCCTGTGCTGTCTGATCATTAGTTTACAGTACTGCAGATTCCCGGTGCTGTCTGATCATTAGTCGAGAGTACTGCAGATTCCCGGTGCTGTCTGATCATTAGTCTTCAGTACTGCAGATTCCCGGTGCTGTCGGACCATTAGTCTACAGTACTGCAGATTCCTGGTGCTGTCTGATCATTAGTCGACAGGACTGCAGATTCCCGGTCCTGTCTGATCCTTAGTCTCCAGTACTGCAGATTCCCAGTGCTGTCTGATCATTAGTCTACAGTACTGCGGTTTCCCAGTACTGTCTGATCATTAGTATACAGTACTGCAGATCCCCACTGCTGACTGATCATTAGTCGACAGTGCAGCAGACTCCCGGTGCTGTCTGATCATTAGTCTTCAGTACTGCAGGTTCCTGGTGCTGTCTGATCATTAGTCTACAGTACTGCAGGTTCCCAGTGCTGTCTGATCATTAGTCTACAGTACTGCAGATTCCCGGTGCTGGCTGATCATTAGTCTTCAGTACTGCAGGTTCCCAGTGCTGTCTGATCATTAGTCTACAGTACTGCAGGTTCCCAGTGCTGTCTGATCATTAGTCTACAGTACTGCAGGTTCCCAGTGCTGTCTGATCATTAGTCTACAGTACTGCAGGTTCCCAGTGCTGTCTGATCATTAGTCTACAGTACTGCAGGTTCCCAGTGCTGTCTGATCATTAGTCTACAGTACTGCAGGTTCCCAGTGCTGGCTGATCATTAGTCTACAGTACTGCAGGTTCCCAGTGCTGGCTGATCATTCGTCTCCAGTCCAGCAAATCCCCTGTGCTGTCTGATCATTAGTTTACAGTACTGCAGATTCCCGGTGCTGTCTGATCATTAGTCGACAGCCCTGCAGATTCCCAGTGCTGTCTGATCATTAGTCTACAGTACTGCAGATTCCCGGTGCTGTCTGATCATTAGTCGAGAGTACTGCAGATTCCCGGTGCTGTCTGATCATTAGTCTTCAGTACTGCAGGTTCCCAGTGCTGTCTGATCATTAGTCTACAGTACTGCAGATTCCCGGTGCTGTCTGATCATTAGTCTACAATACTGCAGATTCCCGGTGCTGTCTGATCATTAGTCTACAGTACTGCAGATTCCCGGTGCTGTCTGATCATCAGTCTACAGTACTGCAGATTCCCAGTGCTGTCTGATCATTCGTCTCCAGTCCAGCAGATCCCCAGTGCTGTCTGATCATTAGTCTACAGTACTGCAGATTCCCAGTGCTGTCTGATCATTAGTCGACAGTCCTGCAGATTCCCTGTGCTTTCTGATCTTTAGTCGAGAGTACTGCAGTTTCCCGGTGCTGTCTGATTATTAGTCGAGAGTACTTCAGATTCTCGGTGCTGTCTGATCATTATTCTACAGTACTGCAGATTCCCGGTGCTGTCTGATCATTTGTCTACAGTACTGCAGATTCCCGGTGCTGTCTGATCATTAGTCTACAGTACTGCAGGTTCCTGGTGCTGTCTTATCATTCGTCAACAGTGCTGCAGATTCCCGGTGCTGTCTCATCGTTAGTCTACAGTCCTGTAGATTCCCAGTGCTGGCTGATCATTATTCTACAGTACTGCAGATTCCCTGTGCTGTCTGATCATTAGTCTACAGTACTGCAGATTCCCAGTGCTGTCTGATCATTTGTCTACAGTACTGCAGATTCCCGGTGCTGTCTGATCATTAGTCTACAGTACTGCAGATTCCCAGTGCTGTCTGATCATTAGTCTACAGTACTGCAGATTCCCGGTGCTGTCTGATCATTTGTCTACAGTATTGCAGATTCCCGGTGCTGTCTGATCATTAGTCTACAGTACTGCAGATTCCTGGTGCTGTCTTATCAGTCGTCGACAGTACTGCAGATTCCCAGTGCTGTCAAATCATTAGTCCACAGTACTGCAGATTCCCGGTGCTGTCTGATCATTTGTCTACAGTACTGCAGATTCCCGGTGCTGTCTAATCATTAGTCTACAGTACTGCAGATTCCCGGTGCTGTCTGATCATTAGTCTACAGTACTGCAGATTCCCTGTGCTGTCCGATCATTAGTCGACAGTACTGCAGTTTCCCAGTACTGTCTGATCATTCGTCTACAGGACTGCAGATTCCCAGTGCTGTCTGGTCATTAGTCTACAGTACTGCAGATTCCCGGTACTGTCTGATCATTAGTCTACAGTACTGCAGATTCCCGGTACTGTCTGATCATTACTCGACAGTACTGCAGATTCCCAGTGCTGTCTGATCATTAGTCTGCAGTACTGCAGCTTCCCAGTGCTGTCTGATCATTCGTCTCCAGTCCAGCAGATCCCCTGTGCTGTCTGATCATTAGTCTACAGTACTGCAGCTTCCCAGTGCTGTCTGATCATTAGTCTGCAGTACTGCAGCTTCCCAGTGCTGTCTGATCATTCGTCTCCAGTCCAGCAGATTCCCAGTGTTGTCTGATCATTAGTCGAGAGTACTGCAGATTACCGGTGCTGTCTGATCATTAGTCTTCAGTACTGCAGATTCCCGGTTCTGTCGGACCTTTAGTCTACAGTACTGCAGGTTCCCAGTGCTGTCTGATCATTCGTCTCCAGTCCAGCAGATCCCCTGTGCTGTCTGATCATTAGTCTACAGTACTGCAGATTCCCGGTGCTGTCTGATCATTAGTCGACAGCCCTGCAGATTCCCAGTGTTGTCTGATAATTAGTCGAGAGTACTGCAGATTCCCGGTGCTGTCTGATCATTAGTCTTCAGTACTGCAGATTCCCGGTTCTGTCGGACCTTTAGTCTACAGTACTGCAGGTTCCCAGTGCTGTCTGATCATTCGTCTCCAGTCCAGCAGATCCCCTGTGCTGTCTGATCATTAGTCTACAGTACTGCAGATTCCCGGTGCTGTCTGATCATTAGTCTTCAGTACTGCAGATTCCCGGTTCTGTCGGACCTTTAGTCTACAGTACTGCAGGTTCCCAGTGCTGTCTGATCATTCGTCTCCAGTCCAGCAGATCCCCAGTGCTGTCTGATCATTAGTCGACAGTACTGCAGATTCCCGGTGCTGTCTGATCATTAGTCGACAGCCCTGCAGATCCCCAGTGCTGTCTGATCATTAGTCTACAGTACTGCAGATTCCCGGTGCTGTCTGATCATTAGTCGAGAGTACTGCAGATTCTCGGTGCTGTCTGATCATTAGTCTTCAGTACTGCAGATTCCCGGTTCTGTCGGACCTTTAGTCTACAGTACTGCAGATTCCCGGTGCTGTCTGATCATTAGTCTACAGTACTGCAGATTCCCGGTGCTGTCTGATCATTAGTCTACAGTACTGCAGATTCCTGGTGCTGTCTGATCATTCGTCTCCAGTCCAGCAGATCCCCAGTGCTGTCTGATCATGAGTCGAGAGTACTGCAGATTCCCGGTGCTGTCTGATCATTAGTCGAGAGTACTGCAGATCCCCAGTGCTGTCTGATCATTAGTCGAGAGTACTGCAGATTCCCGGTGCTGTCTGATCATTAGTCGAGAGTACTGCAGATTCCCGGTGCTGTCTGATCATTAGTCGAGAGTACTGCAGATTCCCGGTGCTGTCTGATCATTAGTCGAGAGTACTGCAGATTCCCGGTGCTGTCTGATCATTAGTCGAGAGTACTGCAGATTCCCGGTGCTGTCTGATCATTAGTCGAGAGTACTGCAGTTTCCCGGTGCTGTCTGATCATTAGTCGAGAGTACTGCAGATTCCCGGTGCTGTCTGATCATTCGTCTCCAGTCCAGCAGATCCCCTGTGCTGTCTGATCATTAGTCTACAGTACTGCAGATTCCCGGTGCTGTCTGATCATTAGTCTTCAGTACTGCAGATTCCCGGTTCTGTCGGACCTTTAGTCTACAGTACTGCAGGTTCCCAGTGCTGTCTGATCTTTCGTCTCCAGTCCAGCAGATCCCCAGTGCTGTCTGATCATTAGTCGACAGTACTGCAGATTCCCGGTGCTGTCTGATCATTAGTCGACAGCCCTGCAGATCCCCAGTGCTGTCTGATCATTAGTCTACAGTACTGCAGATTCCCGGTGCTGTCTGATCATTAGTCGAGAGTACTGCAGATTCTCGGTGCTGTCTGATCATTAGTCTTCAGTACTGCAGATTCCCGGTTCTGTCGGACCTTTAGTCTACAGTACTGCAGATTCCTGGTGCTGTCTGATCATTCGTCTCCAGTCCAGCAGATCCCCAGTGCTGTCTGATCATTAGTCGGGAGTACTGCAGATTCCCGGTGCTGTCTGATCATTAGTCGAGAGTACTGCAGATCCCCGGTGCTGTCTGATCATTAGTCGAGAGCACTGCAGATTCCCGGTGCTGTCTGATCATTAGTCGAGAGTACTGCAGATTCCCGGTGCTGTCTGATCATTAGTCGAGAGTACTGCAGATTCCCGGTGCTGTCTGATCATTAGTCGAGAGTACTGCAGATTCCCGGTGCTGTCTGATCATTAGTCGAGAGTACTGCAGTTTCCCGGTGCTGTCTGATCATTAGTCGAGAGTACTGCAGATTCCCGGTGCTGTCTGATCATTTGTCTACAGTACTGCAGATTCCCGGTGCTGTCTGATCATTAGTCTACAGTACTGCAGGTTCCTGGTGCTGTCTTATCAGTCGTCGACAGTACTGCAGATTCCCAGTGCTGTCAAATCATTCGTCAACAGTGCTGCAGATTCCCGGTGCTGTCTCATCGTTAGTCTACAGTCCTGTAGATTCCCAGTGCTGGCTGATCATTAGTCTACAGTACTGCAGATTCCTGGTGCTGTCTTATCAGTCGTCGACAGTACTGCAGATTCCCAGTGCTGTCAAATCATTAGTCGACAGTACTGCAGATTCTCGGTGCTGTCTGATCATTATTCTACAGTACTGCAGATTCCCGGTGCTGTCTGATCGTGAGTCTACAGTCCTGCAGATTCCCGGTGCTGTCTGATCATTAGTCTACAGTACTGCAGATTCCCGGTGCTGTCTGATCATTAGTCTACAGTACTGCAGATTCCAACTACTGTCTGATCATTACTCGACAGTACTGCAGGTTCCCAGTGCTGTCTGATCATTAGTCGACAGGACTGCAGATTCCTGGTGCTGTCTGATCCATAGTCTACAGTACTGCAGATTCCCGGTGCTGTCTGAGTATTAGTCTACAGTACTGCAGATTCCCAGTTCTGTCTGATCATTCGTCTACAGTACTGTAGATCTACAGTACTGTTTGATTGAAGACTTCTGGTTGATCAGCATACACATAATGGCACACACTTCGAATAGCCTGCAAAGGCAAACAAAGCATATATGATAATGTTGACATGGTAGGTTGAACAATTTCTAGCATTGACATTTAATACAATTTTACATAATGGTACCTGTCACTTTTTTAAAGAAGAATATTTTTTACGCCAAATTCCTTGATGTCATTAGTGAATTTCAACTCTGAAAAGCTTTCAGAGGGTTCATCTATCCATTGAGATCTTTGTTTATCTGGCAGTGCCACAAAAACATACAATCTAAATGAGTTGGTTCAAAGGTGAAGATTGGAGCCACAATGTCAGTGATTGTTTGGTCATGAGTTAAACAGAAACCCATGGAGTTGTGCCCAGACAGGTTGTCCCACACTGTACCAGTATCGTATTGCTTAAAATAAACACAGCAATTGCCAGAAGGTTCAGTAAATGTGATTATACATTATGTAAACTCCTGCTTTTCAGGTTGAAATACTTGCCGCAAGTTTATCCAGTGAGGAGCTGAGATGCAGAGAGCAGGAAGGTCCGGAATAATTAATTATTATAAAATATGCAGTATTTGTATTAAAAATATAACCTGTTCACTGTCAGGACTCTAGTCTACACACACACACAGTACCTGACCGAACCACAGCGGACCCGAGCCCAACCCGATCATTCCTTTACTTCCCTTCCTGACACCCAACCTGCAAGATGCTACACCGCATGCGTAATGACGGCAAAGTGCCGGCACCGGCTCACTGCGCAGACTCAATTCCGACCCGGACTCCCATCTCCGGTCAGTTATTTTAAATTTCAATTCTGACCAGCAGAGACTGACTGAGTGTGTCCGACCCGAACCCGAACTGGACTCGAACGCGAAAGCCGGAGCCGCAAGCTGGGCTCGAGCCGAGGCGGACACATGTGCTCGGGTCCCGCTCGGTTTGGACTCGAGTCTCCAGGCCTCGAGTGTCCATTCCACACAGTCCGCGACTCCCGCTGAACTTCCCGCTATTCAATGTTAATCTCTGAACACATCTGCAGACTCGCTCCCAAACCTGGTGTTGCTGCTTTAAGCAGATGTTGTTTGTTCACTTACCCCGGGACGCGGATGTCTCTATTCGCAGCTGATTTAAACAATCTTCCACTCACTCACTGAATGACGCTCAGAGACAGTGTTGGGGGGAAGAGGAGCGCATGCGCTCTTCTCAGTATGATGAAGAAAAGTGGGCGGGGCTACACCGCGCGTGCGCATATCTCTGCAACAAAACTCAATGGGAACTTTCGCCATTTCACCCTCATCAATGTGTGAACAATGAAACTGAACATGGGGTTAGGGTGGAGGGAGGGTGGGGAGGGGTGGAGGGAATCTATAACCTAGAAAGCCGGGAGCTGATCCCATTTAGATGTTCAAATTGCCGTCTCTCCCTGCAGGGTGTTTGTTATTATTGAGACCCTCCTCTCAAAACAATCCGACAGAAACATGGGAGGAAGGAGGGAGTCGCTGTGTTTGCTGGGACCTTGTAGAATTCATTTCAGCCAGAAAAGGTTTGTCCAACCGGAGTGAAACCCGCGGTCAATGTGAGTAATACCGAATGGCGAACTTCATCGTTTCAATCTAAACAAGAGACACGGAGCTGCCGCGATTATACCGGACATACAAAAACAGTGACAATAGAGCCCATACCAGAGTTTCAGCTCCCGGCTGTTAAATGTCCTCATCTGCACAGTCTTTTCAGGGCTCAGTTGCCGATGTCTAGTCCTGTATCCCTGAAACACTCGGAACCAGGAGATCCTCGAACTCCCTGTTGAAAGATTTTTGGACAGGAATTTTTCCAGCCTTTGGTCCAGTCGATCATAACCTGCTGTTCAAACATAGTATTATTCAAACAATTAATGTGAAATTCTGTTAACTACTCAGGCCTTGAACTGGGTTTGAGCAGAGCAACTCCTGAAAGATTCAGCATCTTTCCAGATATTGCAGCCATGCTGGATAGAGGGACTCAGGGTTTAATCCTGCACACACACAACAGAAGGAGTGACAGTCACACAGGGATGGGAACTGGTATCATTTCTGTCGCCTACTCACCCAACAGGCAGAGTTAGAAACTGATTAAACATCCAACCCAGTGTAATTCAGTACTGGAGAAATACAGAGGCTCTTCCACTCCATCCTTCCCTCCCATACACACGGCAGATTGACAGCACAAGGCCTTTCAGGTATCATTTCTGTGACCACGAGTTTCACTCCGATGATATTAAACAGAGACTATCAGATGTTTATCCTTCATCCTGGAAATATTCGGACTCACTCTTACACTTCTACCAGAATGTTTTGGCCAAATGAGGAGCCGCCCCTGCACCCGCTCTCCTGTCTTATTCAGACAACCTTCCAGTCTCAACGTCACACACGTTAACAATAATTTGCTTTTGATCAATATGACTCAAAGATTGTTTGCAGCGCCAAATATTTGGACAAATATCCCAAATATTTGTACAAATATCCCATATCCTCGACATCACCATGATTCCAACCAGGCAGAATAGTGAGAGTGCAGGTAAAAAACAAAACATGTTTCTAAAAGAGTATAAGATAATATTAATGAGTAGCAACCAAGAGAAACAAAAATAATTTATAAGTAAACAAAAATGCAAAATGATAGTGCAAGAAATTGCGGAGCTATTCGGAATAAAGAAATGAAATTTCCTTGTGTTGGAAAAGGTAATGAATGACAGCGTTATATGTCTGATCACACAAACAAGGATGAAGTTAATGTCCCAGTAGAGGAGGGGTGCAGAGATATTGGATAGAATGAAAATAGACAGAAAGGAGGTTCTCAATAGATTGGCATCACTTTAAGTTAATGAGTCCAGATAGAAAGCATCTCAGATTGCTGAGGGAGATAGCAGAAGTCCTGACGACAATGTTTGGATACTGAAGTAGTTCCAGTCGACTGAAGGATGGCAAATGTTACACTCCTGTTCCAGAAATGGGAAGGAAAAAGCTGGTGACTACAGACCAATGAATTTAGTCATCAGTGGTCAAAAACAATTGGAAACAAGTGTCAACGATCAAATAAACTTCAACTTGAAGAATAATGAGTTAATAAGGGACAAGCAGTACCGATTTGGTAAGGACAAATCATGTGAGACTAACCTGATTGAATTCTTGTGATTGACTTTGCTGAAGGTAGTATTACAGATATTGGATATCTGCTTTTTGAAAGGCATTCGATCAAGTTGTGCATAACAGAGTTACACATAAAATAAAAGTTCATGTTAAAAATTGATACTGGTATGCTGAGATAGTAGTTGGCTAAAGGATAGGAGACAGAGTGTCGTAGTGAACTGATGTCTTTTTAATGCGAAGATGTATTCAGTAGGGTGACACAGAAATTTTTATTAACAACATTGCTTTTATAGAGACCATAATTTGGAAGGTTGAGGAGGGCAAAATACATAGCAATGTATGTAAATAGTAAAGAGCTGTAAGTTTGAGGTAGATGTTACCTGAACAGAGGTGAGACAGAGGATACCCAACCTGTCTCACCTTGAGATTCTGGACCAAGATGGACCTACAAGGTACAGAGTCAAGTTCTGTGATCAGGTCAGAGAGTTTATTGGGCTTAACTAAGATGCACAAAGTTAATCCTTAACAACAGCAATAAGTATACCGGAACACTCTATACTGGTTCTTGCTTCTGAGCTTGCTGGGACATGGACTTCTCTCCTTCTTCTTCTCTTGCTGTGTTGACCATAGTCTATCTTCTCCTTCTAAGTGTGCCAACAATGTGCTGTTCACCGCTTGCTAAGTGTACCGATAATATTCCCTATCACCATTTCTTTTACCCTTCGTGGGGTGTTGGGATCTGACAATATTAGGTTCTGAATTGTTCGGGGTATCCTAATTGGTTCAATCTATACACTTCACAGATGCTTCCTGTGTCTTTCACTTTCAGCAAGGATCCTTGTGTTCCCTGGTTCTAGTCTATCTCATAAGGGGAAACATCCTCTCAGTATCCACCCGGCGAAGTGCTCTCAAGATCTTATACGATTTCAATAAGATCACTTCTCATTCTTCTAAATTCTAATGGATACAGGACAACCTGTCCAACCATTTCCCAGAAAATAAGCCTTCATCCGAGCAATCTGTCGAGTGAATCGTCTCTGAACTGCTTCGAATGCAATTTCTTTGTTTTCAACAGTAAGGAGACCAAAACTGTACAAATTATTACAGATGCAGTATCACCAATACCCTGGACAACTGTAGCAAATCTTCCTTACTTTAATAGTCCATTCCCCTTGCAATAACTGACATCATTCCATTTGCCTTCCAAAACTCATGTTGTACGTGCCAACCAACTTTTTTGTGATTCATGTACCAGGATACCCAACTCTGTCGCGTTGTTTTACTGTATATTTCTGTTCCATGTTGAGTCAGTGCGTCAAGAATTAAACGGTTGTATTTGATAATAAATTCTTGAGGGCCGATTCAAACTGTGTTGACAGACAGTGGGGGATCTCAGACGAAATAAATGAAACCACAAAAGCTCAGATTTCATAATTCTTCAGGCCAAGTTAGATTTTTTTACTCTTTACATTGTTTTCTCATCGGAAATTGGCGGGCTTTTGAAATTGATTAAATTTCAACTTCAGTTACATTTCAACCAATCAGGGCGCAGCATTTCCCGCCGCCTTTTACTTCCCGGAGCTGCTTTCAAACTTGACTGATGGACGATGCTGCATCCAATCACAACACTAGGGCGGTCCCTCTACTGTCTTGAATAGACAGTCCCTGAGCAGCCTCAACATTTACAGTGTTTTTGTTCCAGATCTTCTACCACAATGGCCAGAACCAAGCAAACAGCGCGCAAATCGACCGGAGGGAAAGCTCCCCGCAAGCAGCTGGCTACCAAAGCGGCCCGCAAGAGCGCTCCAGCCACGGGCGGAGTGAAGAAGCCTCACCGTTACAGACCCGGCACTGTGGCTCTGCGGGATATCCGCCGCTACCAGAAATCCACCGAGCTACTCATCCGCAAACTGCCCTTCCCGCGCCTGGTGCGGGAGATCGCGCAAGACTTCAAGACAGACCTGCGCTTCCAGAGCTCGGCCGTCATGGCCCTGCAGGAGGCCAGCGAGGCTTACCTGGTGG
The DNA here is from genome assembly GCF_036365525.1 of Heterodontus francisci. NCBI lineage: Eukaryota > Metazoa > Chordata > Chondrichthyes > Heterodontiformes > Heterodontidae > Heterodontus > Heterodontus francisci. The sequence continues at coordinate 11,821,322 of NC_090391.1, forward strand.
GGCTCTTTGAGGACACCAACCTGTGCGCCATCCACGCCAAGCGAGTCACCATCATGCCCAAAGACATCCAGCTGGCCCGCCGTATCCGCTGGGAGTGCGCCTAAACGCATCCTGCCCCAAACTGAGTTTGGCATCAAATAACACAACGGCTCTTTTAAGAGCCACCAAATCGGCAAAACAAAGAGCTGCGATCTCCTGTCATCGATTCCAGCAGAGAAAACTGTGCTCCAGAACAGATCATTTTATTAGAGCTTCAATCATTTGGGGACTCAACAAAAGCTTTATTTGTGCATAAACCCTAGAATTGTTAAAATGCCGAATAAATATCTCCAGAGGCAAGCGGCTAAATCCCGTCTCTCAGACAGTCACCAGCTCTTTCTCAGATAAAGTGGGTGTCTCTGAAAAGAGTCTTTGGGCCAGCTGGTGATGTCTGGGGATGATGCGGGTCTTCTTGTTGTCCGGGGCCGCGTTACCGGCCAGCTTGCGGATTTCAGCTGTCAGATACTCGAGCACAGCAGCCAGAGAACCAGGGCTCCGGCTCCCCTACGCTCAGCATAGTTCCCCATTCTCGGGATATAGTGAACACGGCCCACCGGGAACTGCGGTCCAGCCCGGGAGGAGTGAGACTTGGCCTTGGCCCAAACTTTCCCTCTTCCAGACATCCCCCTCCCCCCAAAAAAATAGATTCTTCATAAAAATCTATAAAAACTACAATTCAAAACAGTTCAGGAAGAATGATCAAATCCGTCCACCTTTACCTTCTGGATGAATGATCGTGAGGACACTGGTGATTGGTCACTCTGTGCAGCTTCTCATTGTGTTGTTCGTGTGACCAATCAGATAGTTGCTTAGTTCACCAATCCGGAGACATCACTTCAATAGGGCGGAAAATAACTGCTCCGGATTGGCAGACTCCAAACCGTTTCTTTTTCAAATTTGAAAGGCCTGCCAACAGATTTGTAAAACAAGGAGCGGCTTCACTCGATATCACGTTAACAGATCATATAGCCTTACGACAGGGATGTAAAAATATCCCCTATATTGTATTGTTTCACATTTTCTCAAAAGTTCCAGATTCGCTTTTCCAATCCGGCATCTATTCGGATTCATTCTCTGTCCTGTTTTAAAACAGTCTGTAACCGGCAGGCAAAGAAGCCTCATTCACAGCATTCTGTAACCGGATACATTTCTGATCAATGTGAAAAAAACACATCACACATTATAAATTGGTTCCTATTCGTGGGAGACAAAGGAGGACTGTCCATTTTCAGTGTGAGGTGTTAAAGAGTGAGACTGAGGGTTCCTACACCACCGGGGTTTCTAAATAATGTACTTATTAATTATTGAAGCTAAACGTATGGGAGTCTGGGCCTTTCCCTTTATCTGTTAGTGTCCGATATGTGAATTTGGAGTTTAATCTGTACCTGTCAGTTTCTGTTATGGAAGGTTGTTTGATTTTGCCTCTGTACCTGTTAGTCAGTAATATGTTTGTGTAGCTTTACACTGCACATGTTAATTGATGATGTGTCAGTGTTGTTTTCACTCTACATGTCAGTCTCTGGTTTGCAAGCCTCGACTGCATTCTGTACCGATCAGACGTCTACACATGAGGGTGGGTTTTAACCTGTTCCTGCCAATCTGTTTTATGTCAGTACTGTTTATTATCTGGATCTGTAAGTTTCTGATGAATGAATGTGGACTGTATTGTATCCCTGTCAGTGATCATGAAGAGTTATTTTACACTGTAACTGCCAGTATCTGAAATCCGAGTGTGGGTTGTGATCTGCATCTGCCTGTTTCTGGTATGTGACATGAGCATTGTTTTCCCTTGGTGTGTGTGAGCCTCACGTGTCAGAAGCTGGGTTTAATTGTACATCTCACTCTCTGCTGTCTGGTTGTGGATTTTCATCTGGAAAGTTAATTTCTGATATGCGCGTGTGAATTTTATTCTGTGTGCCAATTTCTGGGATGTGAGTGTGTGTTCTTTCTGTTCCTGTCAGTTTCTGACATGTGAATATGGATTTCCCTCTGTTCTGGTCAGTTACTGCAATGAAAGTCGCTCCTTTATTCTGTGCCTGTCAGTTTCTGGTCTGGAAGAAAGATTTTTATTCTTTACCTTTTATATACTGACAAGTGAATGTGAGCTCACCCTGTATCTGTCAGTTTGTGACAGTTACTGTGTCTTTTACTCTTCACCTGTCAGTTTCTGATATGTGAATGTGGATTTTATTCTGTACCTGTCAGCTGCTGCAAAGCAAGTATGTATTTTATTCTGTACCTGTATGTTTCTTGGAATTGATCGGAGCTTTTACTCGATATCTGTCAGTCTCTGGAATGTGAATGTTGCTATTACTCTGTGTCTGTCGGTGTCTGACTTGTCAGCAAGTGTTTTACTTTCCCTTTCTGTTCCTGACATATGAATGTGGATTTTACTATGTATCTCTCAGTTACTGATATGTGATTGTGGATTTTATTCTGTATGCACAAGCCTATGATTAGTGATTGTGGCTTCTGTCCTAGACCTGTCACTATCTTGTTTCATATGTCCATTATTCTGTGCATGTTACTTTATGGGGAATGACTGCAGGCTTTATACATTTCCTGCCATATTACCACTATGACTTCAAGAGCTGGTCAGAAGCCGGAGATTCTGTGGTTAGTAACTCACGTCCTAACTCCTTAAAGACTTTCGACCACTGACAAGTCACAAGTCAGAAGTCTGATGTATTACTGCCCACTTGCCTGGATGTGTGCACCCCAAACAACATTCAAGAAACTCTATACCATCCAGGACAAAGCAGCAGGCTTGATTGGCTGACCATTCACCAGATTAGCTTTTTACTCCCTCCACCAACAGTGCACAGTGTGGACCATCTACAAGATGTACTGCATCAACCTGAGGAAGCACCGTGAACAGAACCTTTCAAACATCTGCTACCAAGTAGAACATGGGCAGCAAACGTATGAGGACATTATCACCTGCAAGTACATCTCCAGTTCATATGTCATCCTGACTTGAAAATATAACACTATTCCTGCATCATCACTCAGTCCAAATTCTGCAACTCCCTACCTAACACCACTTTGGGTGTACCTACACTACAGAGACTGCAGGGAGCAAGAAGGCCGCTCGACACCATCTTCTAAAGGGCAATGAGAGATGGACAACAACTACTCTCCTTTCTACAGATGCTCACATCCCATAAACATACACTACAAATAATCATAAAGGTGTGTATATGAATAACATTCGTTCTGTGTCTGTTCATCACTGGTACAGTATGAGTGTGGAAGTCATTCTCCATCTGTCACTCTGAAAGACAGGATCTGTTTGTTTATATTTAAGGAACAATGATGGAACTCTTACACAGCTAGATCTGTCCAACTATCTGTCTCTCTTTGTTTGGTTTGAGAGGTGAGGGATTCATTCTTTATCTCAGAATGTGGAATGTGACTGTGGGTTTTTCTCTTTATCTGTCAATTACTGATAAACAGATGTGGGTTTTCCACTGTACCTGTCTACATCTGATGTGAGTGTGGTTTTAACTCTTTTCTGTTAGTATCCGATGTATGAGCATGTGCTTCAATCTACCTGCCAACTTCTGATGTGAGTATGGGTTTTATTATTTATCTATCAGCTTCTGGTATGTAAGTGTTGGTTTTGTCATGTACCTGTCAGTTTCTGCTGAAGTGAACAGTGGTTTTGGTTTGCATCTCTCACTATCTGTTATGTGATAATGAGTATTGTTTTGTCCTTGTCAATTTCTGGAATAGCAGAAAGCACATAATACAAAGCAAAATATTGTGAATGCTGGAAATTAAAAACAGAAAATGCTGTAAACACTCAGCAGGCCTGCCAACAACTGTGGAGACAGAAACAGAGTTAACCTTTCAGGTCAATGGCCGTTCATCAATGATCTGAAATGTTAACTGCCTCCCTCTCTCCACAGGTGCTGCCAGACTTGCAGAGTATTTCCAGCATTTTCTGCTTTCATTTACACTGTACCTTTTATATTCTGGCAAGTGAATGTGGGATCACTCTTCATCCTTTCATTTCTGATGTGTGAATGTGGATTTTACCCAGCATGTTGTCATTTACTGCAATGCAAATACCTGTTTTATTCTGTACCTTTTTGTTTGTGGTAATTGATTGTGGGTTTTACCCTGCATTTGTCAGTCTCTGTAATGTGAATGCCGCTATTACTCTGTATTTGTCTGTGCATGATTTGTGAGGATATGTTTTACTTTCGCTGTCTGTTTCTGGCATGTGAATGTGGATTTTGCTATGTACCTCTGAGTTACTTTATGTGTATGTGGGTTTTATTCTGTTTCTGCATGTCTCTGACAAGTGTAACGTTTTCCCTGTACCTATCGATATCACACTTGTCAGTGTGGCCATTATTCTGTACGTGTTGCTTTATGGTAGTGCTTTTCCTGTCAATATCTGATATGCTACTATACATTTTATTCTGTACTTGTCAGATTCTGTGACGTGATATTGTTTTTCTCTGTCTATGTGTGTCTGGTATGTCATCATCAGTTTTACTGTGTACCTATTAGCTTCTAGTATCTGAGTATTAGGTTCACATTGTATATTTCAATTTGTTCTGTGAATCTGCTTCGGCCTTGAACTGACAGTTTCTATTCTGTGACTGGTCATTGAAAGGATGATTGTTAATTTCTGCTCAATAGGTATTTATTTAACTCTGTTCATGTCAGTCTCTGCAATGGGAATTTGTGATTTATGCTGAATCTGCCATTTGTTTATCTTGATGGCATGCTTAATTCTGTTCCTGTCAGTCTCTGTTTTTAAGGTATTTTTTCTGAGTATTTGTCAGTCTCTGACGTGTGAGTGTGGGATTTCCTTTGTGGCTGTAAGTTTTTAATGTGAATGAGAGGTTTTTAATTCTGTACATGGCAATCCTGAAAAACGAGCATGGGTTTTACTCTGTAACCCTCATACTCTGGTATTTGTGTTTGTGTCTTGTTCTTCTCATTACCTGTCTGTTTCTGAAAAGTTTGTTTGAATTTTACTTTGTACCAGTTACATACTGATCACTGTTTGTGGAGTGTACTCTGCACCTCTCACTTTCTTATGTGATTGAGATTTATATCTGTACCAGTCAATCTCTGGTATTTGCATCTAGATTTTACTCCACATCAGTCTAACTCAGAATTGTGAGTGTTGTTTTTTAGCTTGTTTCCTTTGTACTTTGCAGTATGGATCTGTAATTGTCACTTTCTGGTATTTGTGTGTAGCTTTTCTTTCATGTCTCTCAGTCTCTGTTGTGTTTTTCTGTATTGGGCGGGGGGTGAGTGGGTTTGCTTCATGCCTGTCAGTTTCTATATGTTAGTGCAGTTTTATTTTCTAGTGGGTGAGTGTTTTTTTTTCACTTCTTTTGCTGTATTATTCAGTTCCTTGGATACGGGTGTAAGTTTCACTCGATGTCTCTCTATCCCTCGTCTATAGTTTATCTCTGTCAGTTTCTGATTTTGAGTGTGGTTTTATCTGTACCTGTCACTTTGTTTTATGTGAGAAACGTTTTATTCTGTATCTTTCAGTTTCTGATGTTTGTTTGTGTGTCTTGAACTTCTGCCCCTCAGTTTATTGCATGTGAATGTGGGTTTGACTGTTAATCTAACACTCACTTGTATATGAGTGCTGTTTACTCTTCATCTTTGATTGTCTGGTTTGTAAATTTAAGTTTTAACCTGTTCATTTAAATTTCTAATGTGCAGGTCTGGTTTTTAACCTGTCTATGTCATGTTCTGGTATACAAGTATGTGTTTCAGTCTGGCTTTTGAGTCTGGATTGTACACCACATCTCTACATTCTCTAGAATATGGGTGTGATTTTTAATCTGTGAGATTTACTTTGTACATTTCATTCTCTGGTCTGTGACTGCTGAATTTATTCTGTATCTGTCAGTTTATGTTATGTGAGTGTGAGTTTTAGTCTGTATCTGTCAGTATCTGGTATATAAATCTTCTTAATTATGTGTGAGTTTTAGTCTGTATCTGTCAGTTTATGTGATGTGACATTGAGTTTTAGTCTGTATCTGTCAGTATCTGGTATATAAATCTTCTTAATTATGTGTGTGTTTTATTCTGTATCTATCAGTATATGTTATGTGAGTGTGAGTTTTAGTTTGTATCTGTCAGTATCTGGTATATAAATCTTCTTAATTATGTGTGTGTTTTATTCTGTATCTGTCAGTGTGTGAAGTGCAAGTGTTGGGTTTTCTTTGTACCTGTCAGTTATGGATGAGAGATCTTCACTCTCTAACAGTAAATTTCTTGGAATTCACTGTGGATTTCACTCTGTGTCTGTCATTCTCTGGTGGTTGAGTGTGGCTTTTAGACTGCATTTGCTATTTTCTGATATGTCAATGTAGATTTTAATCTTTAGCTGTTATTTTCTAGTATGCGAGTCTGGGTGTCAATCTGTCACTGTCAGTTTCTCATATGTGAGGGAGGCAGTTATTCAACACCTGTTACTTTCTGAAATGTATGAAGGTTTTTATCTTTCCCTGTCAGTTTCTGGTATGTGATTGTTGCCTTTGTTCTGTCCCTATCTGTTTCTGTGAATGGAATGTGGGTTCTGTTCCTGTCAGTTTCTGGTATGTGATTGTTGCCTTTGTTCTGTCTCTATCTGTTTCTGTGAATGGAATGTGGGTTCTGTTCCTGTCAGTTTCTGGTATGTGAATGTGGGTTTATGCTGTATCTTTCAATCTTTGGAATTTGATTATGTGCTTTCTGCAGCACCTTTTAGCTTCTGTTAAGTGAATGAGATGTTAATTCTGCACCTGTCCATTGATAGTATATGAATGTTTATTTTACTTTGTACCTGTCAGTTTATGGAACATGAAAGTGTTTCCCACCCCATCCCCCGCCCCGCTCCCCCCCCGCCCCCCACCCGTCAACTTCCAATATGTGACTGTTGTTTTATTCTATACCTGCCATTTTCTGTATATGATTCTGGTTTTTGATCTTTACCTGTCAGTTTCTCTTACTTGAGTGAGTTTTACTTTGCACCAGTTGGTTTCTGGAATGTGTCACTTTTAAGCTGCACCTGTAAAGTTAAGATATAACACTGTGGGTTAATTCTGTATCTTTCAAACTCTAGTGTGTGATATGGGGATTTTCTCTGAACCTTTCGATTTTTGGTCTGTGTGTTTTAATCTGCAGCTTACAGTTCCTGATAGGTGTGTTTGCACATTTTCTTTTTTTCTGCAGCTATCAATGTCTACTACACAAGTATGTGTGTTCTTCCTATCATTCAATTTCTCTTATTGGAGAATTGATTTTTCTTTGTCCCTCTTAGTCTCTGGTATGTGTCCATGTGTCTTACGTGGTAACTGCAGTTTCAGTTAGGTGACTCTGGTGTTATTCTCTATCTGACAGTCTCTTGCATGTGAGTGGTTTTATTTTCTTCTCTGTAGCTGTCAGTCTCCCTTCTGTGGCTGGAGGTTTTAATTTTTACTTTAACTCTTTAATAGTTTGTAAATGTGAATTTTACTCTGTCTGTCTGTTTACTGTATATGGGTATGTTTTTTGAAATCATCAGTTTCATAGAATCATAGAAAGTTTAAGGCACAGAAAGAGGTCACTTAATCCCACCTTCCAGGATTTGTTCCTGAACCCTGTAGCTTATGGCACTTGAGGTTCATATTCAGAGTAGTTTTGAACCAGTTGAGGGTTCCTGCCTCAACTATCCTTTCAGGTAATGACTTCCAGACCCCCAACACCCTCTGGGTGATTTTCTTTCCCTCATCTCCCCTGCAATTTTTCTACCAATCAAAACAAAAGAACAAAGATAATTACAGCACAGGAACAGGCCCTTCGGCCCTCCAAGCCTGCGCCGATCCAGATCCTCTCTCTAAACATGTTGCCCATTTTTTAAGGTTCTGTATCTCTTTTCTTCCTGCCCATTCATGTATCTGTCTAGATACATCTTAAAAGACGCCATCGTGCCCGCATCTACCACCTCCGCTGGCAATGCGTTCCAGGCACCCACCACCCTCTGCGTAAAGAACTTTCCACGCATATCCCCCCTAAACTTTTCCCCTTTCACTTTGAACTCGTGTCCTCTAGTAATTGAATCCCCCACTCTGGGAAAAAGTCTCTTGCTATCCACCCTGTCTATACCTCTCATGATTTTGTACACCTCAATCAGGTCCCCCCTCAACCTCCGTCTTTCTAATGAAAATAATCCTAATCTACTCAACCTCTCTTCATAGCTAGCGCCCTCCATACCAGGCAACATCCTGGTGAACCTTCTCTGCACCCTCTCCAAAGCATCCAAAGCATCTATGGCCCTCATCAATGACCTCTCTGTTCAGACCCTTCACCTCCACTCTGTCCAGGTCCCTCAAAATTCTGTACATTTCAATCAGCTCTTCCCTCAGCCTTCACTGCTCCAAAGAGAATATTCCCAGCCTATCCAATCTTTCCTCACAGCTGCATTTTTTCAGTTCTGGCAACATCCTCAGAAATCTCCTCAGTACCCTCTCTAGTGCAATTGCATCCTTACTGTAATGAGGTGACCAGAACTGGACACAGTTTCAGGTATGTGAGGGTGAGATTCAGTCTCTATTTTACTGTATCCAGGATGTGTCTCTCTTGTGAGATTGATATCGTGCCTTTCAATCTGATCATGGGTGTGCTTTTGAATTGAGATTGATGTACCTAACATTCAGCAGTACAGAATTGGAATGGATTAGAAGCAATGTATGTCTCTTCTGCTTTGTTTGATTGCTGTATTGAAAATATGTCTCTGAACTTGGGATCAGCGAGAGTTTGACTACTTGTGCTCCATGTGACTCTGGAATTAACTGATGGCCTCCAGGAGTGATAACATACCTACTCTATGTTGTAAGGAGCTGACTGCACATTTCCTTGTGCCTGGGAATCATCACATTCATTCTGTTCCCTTGAAGTATTTGCCTGCAGAAAGGAAGAACAATATCTCTTGTAACTGAAGATCAGTTGAGGTGGAAGCTTAAGAGATAAATGTAACATTTCAATTAATAATCATTATTACTGACCCGGAACGATAACTCTGCTTCCTTTCCACAGATGCTGCCAGACCTGCTGAGTGGTTCCAGCATTTCTTGTTTTTATTTCAGATTTCCAGCATCCGCAGTATTTTGCTTTCATTAAAGAGATTAATGTAACATTTCAATTAATAATCATTATGACTAACCACAAATACTCACCAGAAATACAAAGAATGTCAATGTCTGATTTCACTGCAGAATAAAGCATCTGCTGACCAGGTGTTTTGACCGATTTACAGCAATTTAGTGACATCCAGAAACAAGCCAACATCTGCACTGCTCCAAGATTGGGATTACCTGAGGGATGTTTGTGTAGATCAGGTTTCTATTTCCACCTGACATTATAACATAAGAACCTAAGAAGTAGGAGCAGGAGTAGGCCATTCAGTCTCTCGAGTCTGATCGGTCGTTCAATAAGATTATGGAGGATCTAATCGTGGATTCAGCTCCATTATCCTGCCTGCTCCCAGAACACATTACTCCCATGGAGATCAAAAGTTTAACTGATCCTTGAATATATTTAACAACCCAGCCTCCACTGCTCTTTGAGGTAGAGAAGTCCAAAGATTAATGACACTTTGAGAGAAGAAATTCCTCCTTCCCTCCGTCTAAAATGAGGGATCTCTTATTCTGAAACTGTGCGCCCGACATCTTGATTCCCCTATTCACTGTACACTCACAGTAAACAGCGTGAAACAGGAGTTAAACCACCAACATGTATTACAGAACTGAGGCGAGGATCAGCAAAGATTTTCAACAGCAGCTTAATCACGTTCTGTCTCACTTACCTAGTGCACACACAGGCCGAGAAAGGCCTCTCCATTCCGCCGCTCACTCCATGTTCCGGGAGCAGTTCATCCTCCACATTGCCTCTCACAAACAGCCCGCGACTCCCCCTGAACTTGCCCCGGAGTCAATGGTGATCTCTGATCCAGACTGCGGACAGGGTCCCAAAGCAATGTGCTGCTGGAAGCAGATTGCTGTTTGCTGCCTTCCCCCTAGGCCGTAATATCTCCATTCACTCCTTTAAAAACAAACTCTTTCCGCTCACTGAGTAGATGGTGTTCAACAGATTTGCTGGAGGAGTGGAGCGCGCATGCGTACATTCGCTCATTCACAATCAGCGGGAGGGGCGGGTTAATACCGCGCATGCGCCGCAATCGGCAATAGTTTGAAAAACAAAAATCAATCGGAACTTTCTCCAGTTCAGTTTTATCTGATTTTGAGCAATGGAACCGGGACTGTGGGCAAGATTAGAGAAGGTTTCCAGCTGGGAGATTACCCCTTTACCAAGCTCAACTTGAGATCATTCTCTGCACTATCTTTGCTGTTCATTAGCTCGAATTCTCAAAGTGATCCTCCGAGGGAGTCGATGTGTTTGCCGGAATGGGGCAGGAGTTAATATATGACAGTTACAGTCACAGATCAATTTAATCAGATTGAAACTGTCTGTCACTGAGAGTCAGAGCGAAGGGTTTGAGCTGAAAGATTACAGAGTGTTCAACAGGACGGAGAAAGTTACATTTGGGACATTGTATGCCTCACTCTCTGACACTTTCCCGGTCTGTGAGATTAATAATGTGTCTTTCTCTGGCACCATATCAGTGAGAGATGAGATTGTAACGTCTGTTTCCCCTTTCGAGATAAAACGAATCATACATTTCAGCCGAAAACTCAATAATTACAGGCCAGTCAGTCTAACCTCAGTATTGGTCAAATTATTGAAATGTATTCTGAGAGACAAGATAAACTGTCACTTAGAAAGGCACATACCAACTGAATTGAATTTTAAAAAGGATGATAGATGAGGGTAGTGCAGTTGATGGATTCTACATAAATTTTAGCAAGGCTTTTGACAAGGTCCCAAAATACAGAATCTTTAAAAAATAGCATCTCATGAGATCCAGGGAAATGCAGCAAAGTGGATGTAAAATCGGCTCAGTGGCAGGAAACAAAGAGTCATTGTTGACGGCTGCTTTTGAGACTGGAGGGTTGTTTCCAGTGGTTTTCCTCAGGGCACAGTAATGGGTCCCCTGTTTTTTTGATGATCTACATGAACAATTTGGGCATAAATGTTGAGGAACACGATCAAGAAGTTTACAGACGACACCAACATTGGCCATGTGGTAGATAGAAAGGAGGATTGCTGTGGGCTGGAGGAAGATGTTTATGGTCCGGTCAAAAGTGCAGAAAAGTGGCACATAGAATTCAACCTGGAGAAGTGTGATGTGATGCACTTGGGGAGGTCAAACAATGCAAAGGAATACAGGATTAATGAGAAAATACTGAGAGGTGCAGAGGAGGTGAGGGACCTTGGAGTAAATGTTCACAGATCCCTGAAGGTAACAGGGCAGGGTGATAATGTGGTTAAGACGACATATGGAATCCTTTCCTTTATTAGCCGAGGTATAGAATATAAGAGGAGGAAGGGTATGCTGGAACTTTATCATCATTGGTTCGGCCAGAACTTGAGTACTGTGTGCAGTTCTGGTCACCTCATTACAGAAAGGATGTAATTGCACTAGAGAGGGTACAGAGGAGATTTACGAGGATATTGCCAGGACTGAAAAATGCAGCTATGAGGTAAGATTGGATAGACTGTGGTTGTTCTCCTTGGAACAGAGAAGGCTGACGGGAGATCTGATTGAAATGTACAAAATGTTAACGGGCCTGGATAGAGTGGAGCTGAAGGGTCTATTTACCACAGCAGGGAGATCAAAACCTGTCCTGGGAACTCTACATTTAGCGAACAGTTTAACATGAGAGTGTGCAGATGTGAATATTGTGTAAGGGAGAGTGTATTAAAGGTGCAGGCGAGTTAGTCTAATGTCACTGTGTTTGTGGGTCCGGACACATCGCCGGATTTTCGAGTGTCTCTTGTGTCAAGTAACAAGATTTTGCAGTCAAAGAAGCACATTGCTCCCCTTCCCATCCCCAAAGTGGGAATTCAGTGCAGTTTCTTTATTGATTTCAAGATTTCAGTCGAAAAGTCGAGAACATGTCAGTTTTCGGGGGAGTGAGCGCCATCAGTGCAGCAATAAAACAGGTTTCAGTCAAAAATGGAGTTTTTACTTCAAGTGCAAACTTTTCGACAGCAAGCATTCTGATGTCAGAGACAGGAAGGATCTAGTCTGGGACTCTGCAGTCCCCGAATTTCAGTGGAATTGGAGAGTTTAGGACCAGAGAGAAACACAGAGAGGCAGCAGGAGCCGGGAGTTGACAGCAGGTTGTCTCCGCCCCCGTCCGCTCACTGCCTTTAAGTTGCTCAGTGCCGCCACCACCGGCTTCAGTTCTGACCCAGTCCTGACTGACAGACAGAATTTGTGCAGTGTCCCGGACATGACTGATACAGCAGCCGCCGAAACGGCTCCTCCAGCTGCCGCCGCTCAAGTCAAGACTCCCAAGAAGAAGAAAGCGGCTCCACGGAAGAAGTCAGCCGGTCCCACATTGAGCGAGCAGATCCTCAGGATTGTGGCGGATTGCACCGATCGCAGGGGGACCTCACTGCCCGCCATAAAGAAGGCTCTGGGTCGGAGCGGTGTCGATGTGGGGAAGTTCAGGACCCAAATCAAGCAAAGTATCAGGCGGAATGTGAACAAAGGCTCCCTGGTGCAGAGCAGCGGTACGGGCGCCTCCGGCTCCTTCAAAATCCCTAAGCAGGGAACCAAGGGAAATGTGGGAAAGAAAGTGAAGTTCGGAGCAGGCAAAATACCTTTAGTGGAGAAAACAGCTGGTAAGAAAGTGACAGCAAAGAAATCAGCAGCCAAGAAATTACCAGTCAAGAAACTAGCAGCCAAGAAATCGGCAGCGAAGAAAACAGCAGGCAAGAAAGTGACCAGTAAAGAAAGTAGCAGCCAAGAAATCGGCAGTGAAAAAAACAGCAGGCAAGAAAGTGACCAGTAAGAAGGCGGCAACGCCAAAGAAATCCCCAGGGAAGAAAGCAGCGCTTCCGAAAAATTCTCCTGTGAAGAAGGCCAAAAATCCCAAGAGTGCCACGGGCGGAAAGGCGCTCCAGAAAGTTCAAACATCAAGGGGCAAGACCAAGCCGAAAGCAGCAAAGGCTCAGAAAGCAGCCCCTGGAAAGAAGTGAAACTGCACGGGAAACTTGTAGACATCTGAACCCAAAGGCTCTTTTCAGAGCCACCCACATCTCTCAGGAAAGAGCTGATCCCCCGATAAAATGATCCCTGTCCTGCCGCCGTGTGCACATTTCACATGGAAATGATGGGAAGTAAATGCAGGATCCCTGGTGACTCGCTGGCATGCACTACACTCAGCCCTTCCCCCACTCTCTGCAACAAAACAGAGGGATGTCCCGGCCTTACTGTAACTGGGGATCTGTTCAGTACAGTCTCAGTTCATGCTCGATTCACTAATTCAGGGTGAGAGGCTGTAACACAGGAATACTGGCGAGAAACCCACGTCACAACTCAAACCCCAGTACATGAGTTTATCTAATTCAGCTGGGGTAAGGTGTTAGTAAACTGATCAATCCGTCTGGGAGGGGAGGTGTGTGGAAACGGGTTAACTTGTGATCGGAAGCACTGTACTTAGGCGGATATATGATCAACTTTTAATTGTTACAGATCCTTATTTAAATGCTCCGGGTTTCTGTTATCTTTGACTATAAAGGCCGAGTCTGGAAGTTTTGTGCTGAGCTCTGTTGTTGAGCAATGTTTTTTTTGAATTGGCGGTTCGAGCAAGTGGGTGGCGAAGCTGGAGGATGAAAGACGTTTCTCTGCTCTGTCTGTCACTCAGTTTCCTCCCCGCCCCGCCTCTCGCTGTCTGTCCCTTTTTCAGTCAGGTCCAGCGGGCTGTATGAAAAAGGCAGCAGAAACAGCTCGTTTCTCATTCAGCAACGATTTGAGTGAAGAAGCGTCATGTCTGGAAGAGGTAAAGGAGGCAACGGACTGAGCAAAGGCGGAGCAAAGCAGCACCGCAAAGTGCTTCGTGATAACATCCAGGGTATCACCAAGCCAGCAATCCGCCGCCTGGCTCGCCGTGGTGGAGTTAAGCGCATCTCGGGTTTGATCTATGAGGAGACCCGCGGGGTGCTGAAGGTTTTCCTGGAGAATGTGATCAGAGATGCAGTCACCTACACTGAGCACGCCAAGCGCAAGACGGTCACCGCCATGGATGTGGTGTCCGCTCTGAAACGCCAGGGCCACACTCTACATGGATTTGGCGGTTAAGTAAATCCACCAAACACAAAGGCTCTTCGAAGAGCCACCCAAAGACTCACAGAGAGAGCAGTGACCTTGCAACTTGAATTAATAAGATCCAGTTATCTGTATAATGTTTATCTTTTTCAACAACTGCTATTATACATCATTACATTCTCTCAGTAAATTTACAGATCGCAGAATTTTCACTGACTTTTTCTCTTCATTATTTATCGAACGCGTCATGAATTAAACTGTTGCATTAGATAATTTATATGTGAGGGTCTGAACTGCCGGCACGAAGCGGGATTTACTGCCGTTAGAGTAAGAAATGACTGGCGCTTTATTCCCGCCAGAGAACACTATTCAAACTGTGTTGTAAGACACAGAGGGGGATCACGGAAGAAAGAAATAAAGCTACAAGGAGTGAGATTTTATAATTCTTCCCGCCAAATTCGGTGTTTTATCATCTTTGCCTTGTTTGCTAATCTGAAATTGGCGGGCTTTTTGAAATTGATTCAATTTCAGTTTCAGCTACAGTTCAACCAATCAGGGCCCAGCATTTCCCGCAGCCCTTTGACTTTCCGGAACTGGTTTCAAATTGACTGATGGACGGGGCTGCATCCAATCACAACACTAGGGCGGTCCCTCTACTGTCTTAAATAGACAGTCCCTGAGCAGCCTCAACATTTACAGTGTCTTTGTTCCTGATCTTCTTCCATAATGCCCAGAACCAAGCAGACAGCGCGCAAATCGACTGGTGGGAAAGCTCCCCGCAAGCAGCTGGCTGCCAAAGCGGCCCGCAAGAGCGCTCCAGCCACGGGCGGAGTGAAGAATCCTCACCGTTACAGACCCGGCACTGTGGCTCTGCGGGAGATCCGCCGCGACCGGAAATCCACCGAGCTGCTCATCCGCAAACTGCCCTTCCAGCGCCTGGTGCGAGAGATCGCGCAGGACTTCAAGACAGACCTGCGCTTCCAGAGCTCGGCCGTCATGGCCCTGCAGGATACCAGCAAGGCTTACCTGGTGGGGCTCTTTGAGGACACCAACCTGTGCGTCATTCACGCCAAGCGAGTCACCATCATGCCCAAAGACATCCAGCTGGCCCGCCGTTTGCGCGGGGAGCGCGCCTAAACTCACTCTGCCCGGAACTGAGTTTGGCATCAAATAACACAACGGCTCTTTTAAGAGCCAGCAAAATTGGCAAAACAACGAGCTGCGATCTCCTGTTGTCAGAGAACTTTGGTCCAGAGCAGATCATTTTATTAGAGAGCCGTTCGTTGTGTAAAAGCTTTCGTTTGTGTAAACGGTAGATTTGCTAAAATCCCTGACAAATATCGCGAGATTCGAGCAGTTAAATGCCCGAATCCAGAAGGGAGAAGGCAGAGGGGAGATCTGATTGAAATGTGCAACATTTTGGCGGGCCAGGAGAGAGTGGAGGTGAAGAGTCTTAGCAGAGAGCTCAGCGACTATGGGGCATATGTTTAAAGTGATAGGTAGAAAAATTAGAGGGAAAACGAGAATTTTATTATCCTCTCGAGCGTGATGGGAGTCTGGAACTCACTGCCTGAAAGGGTAGATGAGGCAGAGACCCCCAACTTACTCAAAAGGAACCTGGATATGCATCTCGAGTGCTGTAATCTTCAGGGCGACGGACTGAAGACTGGAAGGTGGGAGATGAATCGGTGAATCACTTTTCTGCCGGCAGCGACACGATGGGCCAAGTGGCCTCTTATAAAATTGCCGCCTGTCAGACAGCAAGCAGCCCTTTCACAGATAAAGTGGGTGGCTCTGAAAAGAGCCTTTGTGTTGGCAGATTTAAGTCAGGCCGCATCACTTGCTCTTGGTACTCGGAGCGCTGGTTTTCTTGGGGAGAAGCACGGCCTGGATATTAGGCAGCACCCCGTCCTGAGCGATGGTCACCCCTCCCAGCAGCCTGCTGAGCTCCTCGTATTTGCGGACGGCCAGCTGGAGGTGTCTGGGAATGATGCGGGTCTTCTTGTTTTCCTGGGCCGCGTTGCCGGCCAGCTCGAGGATTTCAGCTGTCAGATACTCGAGCACAGCAGCCAGATCGACCGGGGCTCTGGCACCCACACGCTCAGCATAGTTCCCCTTTTTAAGGAACCTGTGAACACGGCCCACAGGGAACTGCAGTCCCGCCCGGAAGGTGCGAGACTTGGCCTTGGACCGAGCTTTCCCACCGGTCTTCCCGCTTCCAGACATTTCCACAATCTGACAAACACTTTCAGGAAGAATACCCACAATAATCCCATTTACACCTTCGGGAGGAATGGTTTCGGGGGCACAGGGGTCACTCTGCACTGGGTGTCATTGTGCTCTTCATGTGACCAATCAGAGAGCTGCTGAATTCATCAATCCGGAGACGCCAAGGAGATGAGGGCAGAAAATAACGGCGCGAAATTGTCAGACTGCAAAAGATTTTTCACATTTGAAAAGCCCGCCAATATATTTGTAAAACACAGAGCGGCTTCAATATAGATCATCACATTTATAGGTAACTTGGTTTTACCGCAAATATTTTAAAATCTTTTTCATATTGTATTATTCTACATGTGGTAACAATTCCAGATTCGCTTTCACATTCCGCCATTTATTCGGGTTTACTCTCTATCCGTTTTGAAACATTCTATAACCAGCGGACAGAAAGGCTCTTTCACAGCATTCTGTAACCATTTCAGCTCAATGTTCCTTATGATACCGCATCACTGATTATAGATTGATCCCTATTGGTGAGAGACAACAGCGGAGTGTATAATCTTAGTGTCAGGTGTCAAAGAGTGAGACTGAGGGTTACCACACCACCGGGGTTTCTAGATAATGTACTGATTACTTATTGCGGACAAACTTGATCTCGGGATATGAGTGACTGAGAAATGATGCCTGTGCGTTAAATCAGATTTTATTATCGAAATACAGCAAAGGGGTCGAATATGAACGCGTCCAGGAACAAAGCTCACAAATGGTCAGTAATTAATGATCGGAACATTATTAAGTGGAGACAGGAAGATCGTACGGGCAGTCAAACTGTATTAACCAGAATCTGTGGGATTAAAACAGAGATCACAAAGACAGTTAGAAAATACAAGTTACTTGATAAAAATATCAAAACAAATTGATATTATAGAGATAATGTTGTAGCTTTTTCAGAGACGTTGTGGGTGGCTCTTAAAGGTGGGAACTCGCATTTTATACACATCCCCAGTGCTCGATGTTAATGAAGGACGGATGAAAACCATGTTCGTGATTGGCTGGTTTACAATGATGTCAATTCTTGAGATTCTCTATTTATCTGATTGGTTACTTTAGATGACCAACCAAATTTAGTGTTCGGCGAAGCCACAACATTTCACAGCAGTCAGCTCAGTCCATTGCTCTTGCCTGTCACCTATCCACCGATATCCCTGACTTTCTCACTCCCTCAGTTACTGTCTCTTCAACTGTTTCAATTTTATTGGCACCAGACCGTCACCTTTTTCATTCTGCACGGATCATTCCTCCGCACTTCAGCTTACTCACAGAAGACAAGGTGGCCGAGTGATTAAAACGATGAACTGCTAATCTGTTGTAATCTGCATGCATGGGTTTGAATTCCATACTCCTTGTTTCTGAATGTTTAAAATAAGAGCACCGACTTCGTGTTCCATCCGAGTGCGCTGGTTCTTTCTAAACAAGAAATAAAGATGTGTAAAATAAACACAGTGACGGTGTTTTCGAGGAGTATTGCATCCAGTTCTGCTCATTTGAGGGTACAGAGGATATTTATCAGACTGTGTGAAGTCAGTGGAGATGGGTTTGTTCTGCATTGAATCAACAACATTGAAACAGTTGAAGAGACAGTAGTAGAGGGAGTCAGAAAGTTAGGGATATTGGTGGATAGGTGACAAGCGGGATCAGTGGACGAGCTGACTGAAGGGAGATTTACAACAAGTGTGAAACATCATGACAAGTGAGACAAGGAAAAACAGTTCCCATTAGCTCATTGTACAAGGACATAGTGACAGAAATTGAGGATTTTGGGCAGGAGATTTCGGGCGAATACGGAGTGAGTGGTGATGATCTGGAACTCACTTCCCACAAGGGTGCTGGAAGTAGAGACAATCAATTACTTCAAGAGATTATTGACACAGCATTTGAAGGAATTAAACTTGCAGAACTACAGGGATCGAGCGGTGGAGTGAGTGTGACTGGATTGCACTGTGGAGAGCTGTCATGGACTCGATTGGCCAAATAGCCTCCTTCGCTGCTGTAAATAACTCTATGTTTACTATTTGTTTCTGACTGAAAAATGATCAGTTTAAAGGCTATTTTAAATCTATATTTATTCAAAAAATGATAAATTTACGGGAGACGTACATGGATGATGAGAATCATTTTATAAATTGCATTGACTTTTTCGGTTTTAAAACTGTTTTTTTTTTATATTTTGGCTGTGTGTAGCTTGTACTCTGTCCCCATCAGTTCCTGGTCTGTGAGTGTGAGTTAACCTCTTTATCTTTCATTCTCTGTTATATCAGTGTGGGTCCAATCTTTACCCAGAGCACTGTTTTTGAACTGAACTTTACCTATCTCCCTTTTTATGATTGTTTAACAGAGATCTGCACTCTTGTTGCTGACTGAGAACTCATTTATTAGTTTGAAGGACATGTCTTGTTTAACATAGATTTCATTAAAAGAAAATTGAAGTTCAGCATTGTGGGAGATGCACATGGATGATGAGAGTCTTTTGTAAGTTTTAATTTGGAAATCACATTGATCATTTTTAAGTTATAACATGAAGCTGCATGATACCAGAATTGAGGTCTGACCTGCAGTAGAGAACTCATGTCAACTGCTTGGAAAGCAGATATTCTCAGCACTATAGCACCATCACTATGTGAGTTTAATGCAGGTAAATAAGTACGTTATTCTGTAACATTTATTTTCTGTTATGTGACTATTTCTTTTTCCACTTCATCATGTCAGCCTCTGGTACTCTGTATGAGGTGGGATTAATGTGGTGTATGTCAGTTTCTGGTACTGCCTGTGATTGTCAATATACTTCTGCATCCATCAGTCTCTAAAACTGAATGTGAGTGTGGATTAATTCATTTTTCAGCTGTATCTGGAACTGACAGTGAGAATGTGATTCATTCAGTTTCTCACTGTCTCTGGTATTGTATCTGAATGTGTTGTTTATTCTGTGTATTTTTGTGACTGGTAGAGTTTGTGAGTGTGGCATTCATTCTGTACCTGTTAGGAAATATTATTGAATGGTATTGTGGACTCTGTTTTTTAGGCACTACTATTCTATGTGAATCAGATTAGTACTGTGTCTGTCTGTTTCACGTCATGTAATTGATTTTGGGATGCATTATATAGCTGTCAGTCTCTGGCTGTGATAGACAGATAGATAGATAGATCGATAGATAGATAGATAGATAGATAGATAGATAGATAGATAGATAGATAGATAGATAGATAGATTTTTGATCTGCAAGGTAGTAAAGGGTTATTGGGACAGCCAGGAAAGTGAAGTTAAGCACAAACAGATCAGACAGAATCACAGAATCATTACAGTGCAGAAGGAGGCCATTTGGCCCATCGTGTCTGCACCGGTTCTCTGAAAGAGCAACTCCCTCAGTTCCATTCCCCTGCCTTCTCCACATAACCCCACCAAATTCTTGACCTTTCATACAACTTTCCAAATCCCTTTTGAATACTTCAGTCAAACCTGCCTCCATCAAATTCTCACCCAGTGCATTCCAGATCTTAACCACTCGCTGCATGAAAAAGATTTTCCTCATGTACCTTTTGCTACTCTTAGCAAATACTTTAAATTTGTGCATTCTCGCTCTCAATCCTCTCATGAGTGGGAACAGTTCAATTTAGTTTAGAGATGTAGCACTGAAAGAGGCCCTGCGGCCCACAGAGTCTGTGCTGACCATCAACCACCCATTTATACTAATCCTACACTAATCCCATATTCCTCCCACATCCTCACCTGTCCCTATATTTCCCTACCAGCTACCTATACTGGGGGCAATTTATAATGGCCAATTTACCTACCAACCTGCAAGCCTTTTGGCTGTGGGAGGAAACCGGAGCACCCGGAGAAAACCCACGCAGACACAGGGAGAACTTGCAAACTCCACACAGGCAGTACCCAGAATTCAACCCAGGTCGCTGGAGCTGTGAGGCTGCGGTGCTAACCACTGCGCCACTGTGCCGCACCCAGATATTCTCTCTACCTACTCTACCCAGACACCTCATGATTTTGAATACCTCTATCAAATCACCTCTCAGTCTTCTCTTCCCCAGGGAAAACAGTCCTAACTTCTCCAATCTATCTTCAAAACTGAATTCCCTCATCCCAGGATACATCCTCATGAATCTTCTCTGTACTCTCTCCCATGCCGTCAGGTCTTTCCTCAAGTGAGGTGCCCAGAATTGGACATCATACTCCAGCAGAGGCTGAATTAGTGTCTTACAGAAGGTCAACATAACTTCCTTGCTCTTGTACTTTATTCCACTATGAATGAAGTCTAGGATGCTGTATGTTTTATTAAACACACTCTGAACCTGTCCTGCCACTTTCAATGACTTATGCGCATACACACCTCAGTCCATCTGCTCCTGCTCCTCGAATTATACCCTTTATTTCATACTGTTTCTCCATGTTCTTACGAGTAAAATGAATCACCTCACATTTCTGTGCATTGAACTTCATCTGCCACCTGTCTGTCTATTTCACCAACTTGTCTATGTCCTTTTGAAGTTCTACACTATCCACCTCACAGTTCACAATGCTTCCAAGTTTCGTATCATCTGCATACTTTGAAATTGTGCACCATGGTCTAGGTGATTAACCTATATCAGGAAAAGCAAGGGTCCAAACACGGATCCCAGGGAAACTCCATCACAACCTTCCTCCAGCCAAAAACATCCATTAACCACTGCTCTTTGTTTCCTGTAACTCAGGCAATTTCGTATCTAGTTGCGACTGTCCATTTTATTGCACGAACTACAGGTTTGCTCACAAGTCTGTTGTTGCACTGTATCAAACACCTTTTGAAGGTTCATGTGCAGCACATCAACAGCATTACCCTCATCAACCCTCTCTGTTACCTCCTCAAAAGACTTCAGCTATTTGGTTAAACATGATTTTCCCTGAAGAAATCCATGCTGCTTCTCCTTAATTAACTCACATTTAGAGTCATAGAGTTCTACAGCACATAAATAGGCCCTTCGGCCCATCATGTACATGCTGGCCATCAGGTACCTAAGTATTCTAATACCATTTTCCAGCACTTGGTCAGTATCCTTGTATGCTATGGCGGTTCAAATGTTCATCTAAATACTTCTTGAATGTTGTGAGGGTTTCTGCCTCGACCATCTCTTCAGGCAGTGTGATCCACATTCCAACCATCTTCTGGGTGAAAACATTTTTCCTCAAAGCCCCTCTAAACCTCCTGCTCCTAACCTTAAATCTATGTCCCCTGGTTATTGACATCTCTGCTCAGGGAAAACAAATCGTCCTATCTGTGCTTCTCATAATTTTGTTTCCCTCAGTCAGGTCCCCCCTCAGCCTTCTCTACTTTAATAGTCCCTGTGACTATTGATTTTGCCCCTAATTATTTTTTCTCGATGTTTTCCCAACACTGAATTTAAACTAACTGGACTGTAGTTAATGGACTTATATTTACACACTTTTTTGAAAAATTCTGCAGTTCTTTATCACCACCCGCGAGTCTAAGGAAGAGTGGAAAATTATGGGCAGATCCTCTGTGATTTCCACCCTCACTTCCCTCAGTTTCCTTAGATGCATCTCATCTGGCTCTGGTACTTTATCCACTTTAAGTACAGACAGACTATCTAACATTTCTTCTTTATCAATTTTAAAACCCTTTAATATCTGACTTACCTCCTCTTTCAACATTACCAAGGAAGAAGATGCAAGCCAGCCAAAGACAGATGCAAAGTATTCCTTTAGTACCTCAGCTATGCCCTCTGCCTCCATGTGTAAATCCACGTTCTGCTCCCTAATCGGCCACTCATCCTTTTACCACCTTTTTACTATTTAGATGCTTATAGAAAACGTTGGGATTTCTTTTAATGCTAGCTGGCCGTCTCTTTTCATTTTCTCTCATTGCTTCTCCTATTTGTTTTTTCACTTCCACTCTGGACCTTCAATATTCTGCCTGGCTCATACTAATATTTTCGACCTGGCATCTCTCAGAAGCACACTTTTTCTTCTTTATCTTAATCTCTACCTCTTTTGCCATCCAATGAGTTCTGGGTTTGTTTGCTTTAATTTTCTGTTTCAAGGGAACATACATCGACTGTGCCCGAACTATCTCTTCTTTGAAGGTAACCCAATGTTCATCTATCAGTTTTACAGCCAGCTTTTGACTCCAATTTATTCGCCCCAGCTCCATCCTTACCCCATTGAAGTTGACTTTCCCCCAGTTAATTATTCTTACCTTGGA
This sequence comes from Heterodontus francisci, assembly GCF_036365525.1. NCBI lineage: Eukaryota > Metazoa > Chordata > Chondrichthyes > Heterodontiformes > Heterodontidae > Heterodontus > Heterodontus francisci. Next base: position 11,844,029 of record NC_090391.1, read on the forward strand.
TTGCTCTTTGTCCTTTTCCATAGTCAACCTAAACCTTATGATACATTGATCACTATCCCCCTAAACGCACTCCTAATGATAGTTGATCCACTTGGCCCACCTCATTCCTAAGAACCAGGTCCAGCAGTGCCTCCTTTCTCGTTGGACTAGCAACATACTGTTGTAGAAAATTTTCCTGAATACACTCTGGGAACTCTTGTCCCTCACTGCCCTTCACACTACTATTATCCCAGTCTATATTTGGATAATTAAACTCATCCATTATAACTAGCCTATAATGTTTGCACCTTGCTGTAATTTCCTTGCAAATTTGTTTTTCCATGTCCTACCCACTAGGTGGTGGCCTACAGATAACACTGATCAATGTAACTGCAGCTTTTTTGTTCCTTAGCTCGAGCCAAATTGATTCTGTCCTCGAATTCTCTGGGAGATCCTTTTTCTCCAGCACTGAAATACTCTCCTTAATCAATACTGACACCCCTCCCCCATTATTCCCTTTCATATCTTTCCTGAACAGCTTGTATCGAGGAATGTTTAAAACCCCGTCTTTCCCAGTCTCTGTTCGAGCCACAACATCAAATTTGCACATGGCAATCTCCGCCTGTACCTCACCAGTCTTATTAACCACACTCCGTGTGTTCACATACATGTATCCTGATTCAGACTGTATTACATTCTGCATTAATCTGACCCCACTTAATAACGTATTATTCCCGACTCTTGTGTTATCCGTCTCCCCCAGTATTCTGCACATCTCGGTTTCCATCTCTAATACTTGCTCCTGGTTCCCACACCCCTGACAATTAACTGACATGATACAAAAGTAATCAAAATAATCGTTTCAATAATAATCATTATGAAAAATCGGAAAAAGAAAACCAGCAACACAAACAGTGTCTGTCTCCTGCAACACTCTGCTTCTGCTGCCCACCTGTTTGCAGCGGTTTTGCGACAGTTTTGCGACATTCAGAAACAACCCAAACCCTGCACCGCTCCATGAGTCGGACTACCCGATGCAGTCGTGACCTCTCCCTACCCCCCCGGCTCACTCCATATTCCGGGACCAGTTTCTGCTCCACAATCCACATTCTCCGACTCCCGCTGAATTTCCCGCTATTCAATGTTAATCTCTGAACACATCTGCAGACTCGCTCCCAAACCTGGTGTTGCTGCTGGAAGCAGATGTTGTTTGTTCACTTACCCCGGGACACGGACGTCTCCATTCGCAGCTGATTTAAACAATCTTCCGCTCACTCACTAAATGACGCTCAGAGGCAGAATTGGGGGGAGGGGTGCGTATGCGCTCTTCGCTTCATCATGACGTCCCAGTGGGCGGAGCTATATTGCGCTTGCGCAATTCTCTGCAACAATTCCGCGTTCAGACCTCAATGGGAACTTTGCCCATTTCACCGTCATCAATGTGTGAACAATGAAACTGAACATGGGGTTAGGGTGGAGGGAGGGTGGGGAGGGGTGGAGGGAATCTATAACCTAGAAAGCCGGGAGCTCATCTCATTTAGATGTTCAAATTGCCGTCTCTCCCTGCAGGGTGTTTGTTATTAATGAGACCCTCCTCTCAAAACAATGCGACAGAAACAAGGGACGAAGGAGGGAGTCGGTGTGTTTGCTGGGACCTTGGAGAATTCATTTCAGCCAGCAAAAGTTTGTCTAACAGGAGTGAAACCAGCGGTCAATGTGAGTAATACCGAATGGCGATCTTCATCGTTTCATTCTAAACAAGAGAGACACGAAGCTGCTGCGATTATACCGGACACACAAACACTGTGACAATAGAGCGTGTCTCAGAGTTTCAGCTCCCGGTTGTTAAATGTCCTCATGTACACAGTCTTTGCTGTGAATCTCTGGGGTTAGTTGCCGATTCCTAGTCCTGTATCCCTTAAACACTCGGAGCCAGGAGATCCTCACACTCCATTTTGAAAGGTTTATGGACAGGAATGTTTCTAAACTTTGGCTGAGTCAATCATAACCAGCTGTTCAATCATAGTATTATTCAAGGAATTAATGAGACATTCTGTTCACTGCTAGGGTCTTGAACTCGGTTGAGCAGATCAACAAGTGAAATGTTCAGCATTTTTCC